>NW_014332933.1:3792098-3859974 GCF_000341935.2 Cephus cinctus | reverse complement strand
TTCACCAAAAACAGGCTCATTGGCAATCTCCCTACTCATCTCTGCTATAACAAAGAGTGGCGCTGCGATCGCAGCCAGTTTGACAGTTCAACCAAGTACTCATGAGTCTGGGACAATCTGCGATTAGTATCTTGCGAACTATTGCAACGGTTGGTTGTGCGTATTCTACGCGAGGCTACCTAGCCTTCTTGACAGTCTTATACTTAACTCGGAGAGAAACCGTTCGAATTCCAAGTATTCTCTTTTCTATCTATTTCGCTTCCAGCTTGTTATCGACATTTCTTTATTCTTCCATTCTGGTCCCTCTGCGAGTTTCTCATTCGCCAATCTACTAAATCGAAATATGCTCACGATACAATAATGCTGTTTGTAAAAAAACATGCAACTCATAAGCCTCTTTGTACGGTACTATAATTAATCTACTGGAACGTACATACCTACTGCCTCGTATATCAAGAAAATGCCTACACAACTCAGTAAATTTTCTATCCCTGCGAGCTGTAAAGATTATGTTCATCCTTGGACAGATTCGTGCGTCAGTGCTACAGCAGGATTGGGTTTACACGCGCTTCAAGAATCCCTCAGGATTTATTCCACTGTTTACTTCGTATGTTGTTTCGTTCTTTTATATTTCTTAATGTTTTTATACACTCTTGTCGTATTCTTTGTCGGTTGAAACTGTATTTTGCGTTCTAAATCTACAGTAAGACCGAAAGTACTGAAATTAGTCTCGTGTTAAGGAATTTTTGGAAAACAGAGATTATCTGTAAATTGCACGTTTTGCATTAATGCTGCTGTAAATATTCTACAGTACATATTCTTGTTAGAAAAGACTTTGTGTTGCTATCAATGATAAATGATATGGTCATGGTAATAGTCTGTTTTTATCATTGAGGATAAGTAATTGGTAAAATTAGTTGTGGAATTACTTTTTTTATTTTTCTTAAACTTTTAATAAGCTGGTAATGAGTTAATTTTTAAATCAAACTCTGATCTTAAGACCATACTAAGATTGTAAATATATTTTGTGTTAGTTGTAAAACAATTGTTATCTGATTTTAAAAGTTTGAGTCTTTGAATAGGCATTTAGTTTTATTAAGAATTGCTGTAAATCCTATCTCTTTTAAGTCAGTCTTGATAAAATTGCAGAATACGACTGCTTCTTGAAGAGCTTCATGTAAAAAAAATTAAACGATGCATGGGTAACTTCAAGAAGAGGTTGTATTTAGCAGTGTAGTCGTAGTCTTTATAGGTTTAGATAGCAGTAATACACGATTAAACAAATTGTGTAGAACCAACGTTATACTAGTTTACAAAGAGGTCAGATCCTATGATGAATGTGGATATTATCAGTTTCAAAACATTGTAGCTTGCAGCATATCTTATTGATTATTTGATAAAGATTAGCTTACTTATCATATTTCTTATATGTTATGAAGTAATCTCAATGGAGGAATGCCACAATAAGTTATATTAATATTTCAGATCACTCTGTTGATGAGAGGAAAGCTGCCTTCGAAAAATGATATTAAACGTACGCTATATGGCATTCTCCAGTCTACCGCCTTTCTGTCTTGGAGTGCTTTTGCATATTCCATGTTTCTATGTTCTCTTAGGTAAGGTTTAAAACAGCATTTAAGCTTTGAATTACAAAAAGTTTTATCTGCATGGTATCAAGGGTCCATAATACATCTGCGATCAATTTAATAAATTATGTACTTTCCTTGTTCTATTATTTAATGAAAAGCAATAGCGCAAAAATTGTTTATCTTTCACATAAATTTATGAGTTCTGTGTATTTGCTGACACCGAAACACGCGCGTACAATTACTCTTGACTAAATAACATAAAGGTTAATGTTTCTCTGCTAACATGTAATTGTCATGTTTTAAATTTTCTGAGCATAGATCGTCACATTTACATAACATACTTTCATCATCAATCATTACTTATTACGTGATGACAGTATTCTATTCCAAGCTAAACTGGTATATCTTTATTGAATATGTGAAAAGAAAAGCAAAATTGATTGCTCATGTGTTCCTATCCTGTTCTACATATAGCACCATAATACTTTACATAGCAGCATTAATAATTTTTTAATTTGCATATACACACATCCTTCATTTACTTTCTTATACTACCAATCATCTATGGCATACAAATTTTCAAATGCTAATAACGAAGGAGAAAATGTATAATTTTTCATAAATTTCTGTTTCAGAGGAACGCTGGGGAATTTCAACATACTGACCGTTTCCTTCTTTCCGTCCTTTTTATCCAGTTTATCTGCCATTGTGATAGAGCGGCCCTCGAGGCGAACGCTCCTGTGCCTCTACGTCTCAAATATTGTGAGTTTTTAAAATGCATCTAAATCGAAATATGTAACAGCTTAGAAAGACTGATGTAACGTGCTCCTTGCAGGCTACAGAAACATTGTTTCGAATGGGGGTATGGAGGGGATACTTTTCGACTCTTCCACGTGGTGAAGTTTATATATTTGCCGCAAGCATAACTATCCTATTGTATATGTTTCGCGGTCAAGTCAGTAAGCAGGATTCGATATTTAAAATAATAAGGCGAGTAACTGTTCTCTTATGCAAGCGATCGCACTTACTATAACAGTATGTTTTAGTAACATTGGTATGCTTATAAAAAGTGATGTGTAACATTTTTAATAATACAAATACAGGTTTGTCATTGGAAAGTATGAGGAACCAGGCAATGAGGACAGGAGTGATAAAGTATTGTCAGATGTAACAGAACCCGTGGCTGGTACCTCGAGAGACAGTTATGTCAAGGAGAATGAACGTAGTTCCATAAGGAAATCGAAAAATCCTATATTCAATGCCGTCTGGGAATCATTCAAAGTGTATAAAGAGATAATCGATCGATTAAAGTCATTCCGCAGTCACTCGTCTTGTCCGCATCCTTATAGTTGCGCTCATTATATCTTAACGGTGCGTATTCTGTATCTGACTCTAACGCGTTGATTGCTGTCGCCCGTCCAATGACTTAGAGGGGTAAGGGGACGCTGCAGTCCCAGACATGGGGACAGTCAACGTGTTAATTGATAATATGGATGCACCTAGCTCTGGCGAATTGAAATCGAGTAGCGACAAAACATGGACTATATGTAAACTTGATCAAGATTCTTTTTCATCTCATTCTTACAGGGTACTGTTAAGTTGTTTGGATGCGGTTTGGGCGCCCAAATGGCCTTGAAGCTAGTTCTCAAAGTAAAACAATTACTGAGGAGGCCAAAACTAATTAAAAGTCTCATTTTACGTAAGGACAATTTGTACCTAGCTAGTTTCCTGGGTGGATTCGCTGGACTCTACAGGGTATTTGATTTTTTGATTCAGTTTCTTACACAACATTACGTTCATGGCATGCACTTGCGTCAACAGAACTGCTTCTTCACGATTCGAACTCGGTCAACTCGCTTGCTTCATAAAGCGGGTCAAGTAAATTATTATTAACGGTTTTACTTCAGTTAGCGTCTTGTTCTCTGAGGAGGGCGTTCAATGAGGACTCGAGATATTACGCCATTCCTGCTGGACTTTTGGCAAGCGTAGCCTTTTCCATGTATCCCGACAATACAGTGGCATTGTACGTTATGTGGAAAGCGTTGCAGGTAAATCAACGTCAGCATCGAGCATAGAATAGATTGTTACGTATGTAAAGCAGATATTTGAATAATTGATTCCATCTCAGTTGCTGTGGAATAGCGGTGTAGAAAATGGAAAGCTGCCGGAAGTCAAGTGGTTTGTTATTCTCTTGTACTGCTTCAGTACGGCCGTACTTTTCCACGCTGCTATTATAGAGCCTCAAAATTTAAGATCCTCTTACTGGAAGTTTCTCTGTAATTTATCCGGAGGCCGGTAAGTCGTTTTGCTTTCTCTTTTTGGAATGTCTCTTTAGAACTATCAACAGGGCACCGGAGTATATAATTGCTTGACTTCTAGGATTGCTGCAATGGCGAGGACACCACTTGATGGTTTTGGACTGGGCACTAGTGCGGCTCTTCAAGAAGTACTGAGAAAGACTCGTACTACTGATCAACATAAATATTCCTTTTAGCGTTACTATATTATACTCCTCTGTGGAGTTTTTTGTACGTTTTTGGGCACTGCACAACAGTGTGCAAACAAAATGAGATATGTTCTCGAAGAGTCTTTCATTAGGTGTTGGATTTCAGATAGCGTTTCTACTAGGAAGCAAATGGTACATGGTTAGGTTTCTAAATGCATAATCATAACGAACGGAAGTGAAGGAACTCTTTCTCTCTATTTTGCTCTCTTCCATGCACACACACACACGCGCGCGCGCGCGCACATACGCGGCTCTAAACATATCGGATGAACGAAAATTACAAATTCAATGCAAAAAGGGATAAAGCAAACAATCAAAATATCATCGTGCCTATATGAACCTGTAAGGTAAACATTGTTGAACAACTATAGTATCATTCTGATTGGTATTGACAGGAGACTAGTTCCTAGGATTTTATAATAATGCTTATTATTCCAATAAGACGATTATTTAGTACGAGATACGTCCGTTATTTTATGAGTTGGTTATTGGCACCACCCGTGTGTAGTCATCGTCTGAATAAAAGAAGAAAAAAAAAACCAAAGAATCGAACAGCTCGTATATATCGAATCGGTTGAATATTATTTACTGTTGCGATGCATTACGGATTAGACAAATGAATATTATTGTTGTCTTTAGTTTTTTCATATTTCTACGTATCAATGCTGTTCGCATTAATTTACTCGGGATTCGCGTATTTTACGATTTTCTTTTAATTGTTAATTCGATACGTACGTTACGTAAGCTTTTTAGAATCTATTGTGAGTACTGCACGTCCACCACTAGTGTCTTGCCAGAAAATGGTCAGTAAAGCAAACAATAATAATGTGTATTTTTTTACCCAAAGTAGCGACGTGCCTTTTGTTCGCCTAAAAAATCACTACTATAGGTAATCTAATATACGTGCTGCCATTTTATTGCATGTACGATTGTTTTTTCCATTCTTAACGTAGGTTTAAGGCTAAATAAAATATTCCTGTGATTATTATACGCTTGACGATTCTTAGTACTCGAGGAATAAGATAACGCTGTTTAAAACTTTAGCGATAAACTACTCCGAAATATTTCGCGTCACATACTTAATTTTACAACAAGCGAATGTATATTAGTCCACGCGTGCACCAAGAAAATGGTGCACGACATGCTTTCCTTTTTATATTCTTTCGGGAAACTAATGGTGCCTGGATTCTTGTGATTTTGATAATGCAAGATTTTAATATTTTTATATAAGCAAATGAATTTTTTGTTGTTTTTTGCCTCGTTCAGTAGATCACCGTAGAGTAACAGGTTATTTATTAGCAGCTTGATAGATTTTTACATAAAGCAGGTCGATGCATAATAGTGCAACATTATATTGCACTTATTTAAATATTGGTACTATAGCTTTAGCATTAGAGCAAAAAGTTAATAAATTGTAAAAAAAAGTATTATGTTAATGATTTCCAATACGTCGATCGTTTAATGTCGTACGTACAGGTAAACATTGTCGTTAATGTTTTGTTCACTGATTACATGGCACTCGACGTTTGTTATTATTTATTTATGCAGTTCTCATAGTCAACAAATCACGGGGAAATGGCTCGTTTAAATAAATTTTATTACAAACAATTATATCTCACAGTTTCATTGGATTGCACGTGTCTCCTACTATATCCATTCTGTGATAAAGGAAAGTACATTAGTGATGCTTTTTGACAATTTCTATTGCCTTGTTAATGATTACGTCCGTTTCTTCCGTTCGACGTTTCCTCTTGATTCTCCTTTTCTTCCTGAAAATTCCATCCCAACTGACGTTACTCCTCATTTTCAAAATGCTCATGTCTATTATTCCTGGTACTATTTTGGATTCTCTATCTGTAACAGGAAGTTTAATTTCCTTGACTGGAGTCACCGCAGTCATCGGTGGTAATGATTCCATAGTGTCCAACTGCCAGGGTAATATACCAATTGGACAAGAACCCCAGTCGTAATTGTCTGTAAAGAAAAATAAAATATATTTAATTTTGATGTAAGGTAACATGAAAAATGTTTAACTTACGTGATGCTAATTTCCAGTTAGTATTACGGATTGTCTGATCAAATATTTTTGGTCTACGTTCTGCCTGTTCAGAAATCTCTTCTACTTCCATGTCTTCCGGATGATTTTCTTCAGCGGAATATTTTTCAAAATCTTCTATGGTGTATATCCTGTCTTTATCGGTAGTACTTGCATCGCCATTGACAATATCTTCTCCAATATAAATTTTGATAAGGTCAAGCAAGAGTTGCTTTCGATCTTGCTCAATACTTGGAGTAACAAGATCTAAGAATACCGTAATAAATTTTGCAGAATATTCATTCGCGTTTAGGACTAGATTGGTGACAAAATCGAAATTTGTTACGCAATTTGGAATGTCGCCTAAGATATTTAACGTTAGATCATTTTTTAGTTCTGGATGAAGATGGTTGAGCTTATTTCGAATTCTTAATGACATTGATTTGGTACTAATTCGCTTTTTCTTTTTCAATGAATATTGTAGCGTCTCTGAAATATGCTGAGACACTTTCATTTTTAATAAACCGCGAACTATAGCTTTTATCCACAGTGCAGCCATTTGTTTCCTATAATGATCTTCAGTGGAATCATTGAGTAATTTTAGTAATCTCAAAATTGTCGATTCTAACATCTTCGTTTCTTGCAACAACAGAATAAAGTCTTGCCAAAAATATATCATGTCCAATGGAAGATCGTCTTCACTCGACTTGTCTGAGCTTTTGCCATTACTGAAGATTTCTAGAAAATCCTCTTGAGGTAGAAATACTTCAGTTTCCAGTAAAACTTTCAGCACTCGTTCCTCCTTGTTTGATATTGATTTATTTTTTCCTAGATATCTTGACATCTCAGTTAGAAGAATACCTCGTGCAGTGGATAATTGAAATTTTTTATCACTTTTAATATCCGTATTATTTAATACAGTTTCCTCATCAACATCGCTAGTTGTGCTTTTCAAGTCCCGACTGTCCCCCTGCTTGAAGGCAGCCACAGAAGGGGAATTATATGTTTTTCCTGCTGATAAGATCAACGTGAACTTACGAAGATCTTGTAAAGCATTTTGTAAATGACTATCAGGAATCTCCTCCACTAAGGAGTAATTGGCTCGCATATATAAGCCAATAGCAACCCACAGTTCTATTAAATCCTTCAAAGCTTCTGCTTCTTCTGACTCCACCTCTTCGTCTTCTGTGTCCTCCATTTGTTTCATCAAATACTCTTCCATATTTTTAGCTTCACTAGCCCAATATTCATCCTGAAAAATAACATACATAAACACAATTATCTAACACCGAACCTATCCAACAACTTACATGCAGCCATGTCAACAACATATTTGCAGCCAATCTCAAAGAGCTCAGAGATGGTAGATCATGGCCGTGTGCTGTATCGTGTCTCAGATTCACTATCCATTCAGGAATCTTGAGTTGCCTAGCTATTTGAAAAAGTGATATTTGTTTGGTATTTCCTATGTTAGATATGTGATTTAAGAATCGCATTATCATAGTGGAATACATGAGACACAAGTCATTCTCATATAATACAGGTACTTCATCATTATCAATACGTAAAGTTAATTCTCTATCTCGTAGACAAACTTGAATCAGACCCAATGTACATTCTATACCAACTGGTAATTTTGGAACCCTGTAAAACAATTCTACGTAATCTTTTTGTATTACTAATAAAATACCTTCATTCAATATTAATATATATACCTTGCTTTCCATACTAGAAGAGTTTTGTAACCCTTGTCTTGTTCTACAGTGTCATTTGAATAAATCTGATTGTACACCTGAAGCCATTCTTGTCTGAAATGATAACGGTTAACAAGGTTAAACAAACGTTACAAAAATACTCCTCAGTGTAACACTCTCTCTTTGAATTAAGGAATATAACGCATGTGAAGAATAAATTTGTTTAATAGTACGTACAGTGAGAACCAAGGTACGTGTTTCAGACCTTCGCGTTTCGCGGATAGCGCCATGTTTTCAACCACGTGTTTCAAGAGATACAGACGCATTCCCCCTTTACCGAAGATTGGCGAAAGCACACGAGCTGTTTTATCGGTTCTCATTCCGAACGAGGCAAAATAACGCCAAAAAATGGCTAATAAAATAAAGGCAGTGCTTATAGATCTGAGTGGAACGTTACATATTGACAGCAGTATAATTCCTGGTGCCGTGGAAGCATTGAACAGGTTTACTTTTTGAGTTTATTTTAATGCTCAATTGTATACAGTGTCAGCTTATAAATTTCTACATTATGAATTTACAGATTGCGCATGTCCTGCGGTATATCTATATGTAGTTGTTATTGTTCTATTTTAAATTTCAAACTTAAGATTCCTTACAGGATTTTGTATTGAAATTGAATATTCTTGTTTTTTATTGTAGATTGCGCAGAACAAATTTGCTTATTAAATTTGTCACGAACACGACCAAAGAATCAAAAAGTATTTTATATAATCGCTTAAAAAACTTGGGTTTTGATATCAAGAAGGATGAGATATTTAGTTCTCTTGCTGCAGCCAGAGAAACTATTATTTCTCGACAATTGAATCCTCAGTTACTTTTAGATTCCAATGCGATGGAAGACTTTGAAGATTTGATAAAGGAAGGCATACCAAATGCAGTCGTCGTCGGATTAGCACCTGATAAATTTCATTATGAAGAATTGAACAAAGCTTTCAGGTCGACAGTCCATCATTTATTGCAATTTTGTATTTAATTATTGAGGGACAATTTTTATATAAGTAATTGTTATAGGTTATTGCTAGATGGTGCATCCCTCATTGCCATTCATGAAGGACGATACTATAAACGTTCAGATGGTTTGGCTTTAGGTCCTGGTGCTTTTGTCAAAGGACTAGAATATTCTGCTAAAGTTAAAGCAGAAGTCATTGGAAAACCTACACCAGCGTTTTTCAAAGCAGCTTTGAAGGATATTCCTCCAGAAGCAGCTATAATGATCGGCGATGTAGGATACACATTTACTACAGTTATTTTTTGACAACTTGAGATATATGAGTTATATCCTCTTAGGACGTTGTGGATGATGTGGCTGGTGCTCAAGGAATTGGTATGCGTGGCTTCTTGGTGCAAACTGGAAAGTACAGAGCTGGGGATGAGAATTCAATTACACCAGCTCCTTCGAGAGTCTGTGTATCCTTTGTAGAGGCTGTTGAAGCAATTATCCAGGAAATCAATTAAACAAGGAGACCATATCTTTGAGGATAATGGTAGTGGGTGATAATGAATTTGATAAAAAGGTGCGTTCTATATTAGATGTTATCAATGCATTGAGTGTACACATCACATATTAAATTATATATTTTATTTAAATATTAATTCTTCAGTAATGGTGTGTGCATACCACAGAGCATGGTATTATTACAATACATAGATAGTAATGAATTATGAAGAAAACTGACGATACTTTTTTTTTCATGATATGAAAACTCTACATGTAGTACTCTCAGACATATCGAACCTCGATCTATTTTAAAATAAGTTCTACTTCAATAATTGCCACAACAGTTGACAAATCTCGTCTTACCCTGGTTTACTTTTTAATAGAGATACATAACATTGAACGCCGACTATTGTTATGACACATGTCAATTCCCCATTTGAATAATTCCAATGACGCTACATTCTCATGGAAAAGATAGTCTTGCTTATCTTGTTTTTGCTATAATATTAGAATACACTGCGAAGTAAGGATTTCATTCACTCACACCAGACTAGATGAAACTGTACGTTGTCGAGTTGACATTTTACACTTTTCTGTTTACATTGGATGCACAGTCAATTTTGGTTTTGTAAAGAAATAGATGCATTCTGACTGGAAGTGATTTCAATTTTTGGTTTATTCCATTCTTTAATTTTTCATCATTATTACAATAGCAAGCGTCGACAGTAATTATTGAGAATGTCTTTTCTAATCATAAAATCATTCTAGGGCATACCTCTACACTTTTTTATTCCTCTTTACGTCGTACATCATTGATGATTTCTATTGGTTTACTGCAACATGACGGTGCTACAGTTGAAATTTTGACGTGAAATTTTTAACACAAGCTGAGTCGAACATTCTTGTACGATTACGCAAAACGAAATAGCGCTCTCTCATCTCATCTATTAATTGCTGTCGTTATCTCTTTACTTTATTTACTTCAAGTTGGCTCGTTTATCCTCAAGACTCTTTTGCGTTTGATATAAAATTTGGCACCATTTCCTAATGAACCAATGTACACGGATGTCGTGTGTTCTTCGCTATTACGTTTTTCTTCGGGACGCATTGATTCGCATCGACGATACAGTCGTGTGTCAAAATTAATAAACATTACGAACAAGCCAACGTCATCGCCTATGTATTTTTTTCTCAAGCTATGCGTATGCACGCTATGAGTTTTTATTATTCTCTTTTTTAGTTATCTGCTAATAAAAAATATCTCGATACTTAAGTTCGATTTGTCGTTATTCCCTATTATCAAAGGTAATACGGTTCTCGGATGAGGAAGGCTGTCTTACTGTTCTATCGTAAATGCTGTTGAGAGTATTCGTTAATTCGGTGAATTTAGAAGTCAAATTAATTAAGACTGAGAAAACTATCGCAAGCAATAACAATAGTCATTCTCTTTTGTTTTTTTGCATTCACGTGTACCAATTTTATTCCGTCTCGCGTGATGATATTCTATTGATAAAATTACTCAAGTCACTAAAACATAAAAGAACAGAGTAAAAAGTTGAAAATGCTTATTACGTGGCCATCTCGCTCGCACAATTTTTTTATTGAATTGATAAAGTTCATTAAATTATCTCAAAAGTCATATATACTTTCCTGCTGTCGCATTGTCAGCCACGAGCATGCCATACTCTGGCCTTTCCTAATTATGTAATTCTAATAGAATCCATTATGTCGTAACGCAATGCAACTATCATGGACAATACGGTAATTTGTCGCTGAATAAAACCTAAAAGCCCTCATCAGATTGGAGTCCCCCCCCCCTCCCTTTCGCTCTACACTTTTAATCTAGAAACAATAGTTTTCGCATTCCTTTCGGTATTAATAAGCTACTCCATTAAAGGCGACAGATTATAATGTAGATGATTGCAACAAATGCTCGTATACGTAACACTGTAATGCACAGGATGTGCCGTATCATTAAAAAAATAAGCCATGGATAAACGGGACACCCTGTATAAAGCAAAAAATAGATCAAACTTAACCAACAACAAATATCGTTACTTTTGGTAGCCATTTCCTTATACGATAATTGCATTCACGCAAGGGTAATTTTCGTAATTTCTCGTCTCTCTTTTTTTCTCTTCCTCTTATTAATTCTTCTTCTATCACAACATCACAACGACAGATAGACAGAAAATTATTAACGAACATTAGCCAGCGATTCCCTTGGCGCCATTGAAATTGTTTTAAAATTTCACTGACTTCCTGTGCCAATTCGAATGATTAGAACCCCAAAGGTCTCTTCAACTAATCCCACTTCCTGTTTATCATGAGGAATAATTAATTAATTAGAAACTCAATGGCGCAAAGGAATGGCGATCCAACATATCAGCGCAGTCGACGGTTACTTCTTTGTATCACTTCTTGTTATCTTCTTCGTTTAGTTACTCATATGTACAAATTATGGATTCTAACAGATAAGATATTGTAACATAAATTTATCTAGGTACCTATTATATTATTTATATATTTATATATGTATACATATATCCACCATTAATCTCCAATAAGATCAAACCCTGTCGTGGTCACGACTGGAACTTCTTGAATTTTTTTTCCTCTTACGTTTTTCCCCCATTAATGGGTTATCAATAAATATTACCGATTAAACTTGACCGTATCATTCGAGTTGGTAGACACTGAGAAACATCTGAAAGTTATTACATATATAATCCACTTCATTTTTGTTCGTCATCATGCGCTGATCATCCTCTTTTTATCTTTTTTATACATCTGAATAAAGAATACAAGAGATTCGATTTTTCTTAAATATTTTTCAAGCTTATCAAATCCATTAATTAGTCCTAGATACACGGATTTATTTTTCCTTCCTCCTGCAGTTCTCGTTATCATTAACGAATTTTCTGCACCTTAATCGTACGCCAGGTAACCGAGTTTGATCTCATTGCGTCGAAGACCAGGCAGATACACTCTTATCTCCTACACTATCAATAGGAAATCCTTTACTCTTAGTTTGGCTGTCGAAATATGATTTGATTAAGGATAAATTGACATAGGTTTTTTCGTTCTTATCGCTTTCACTTACAACAGCATGCAGAAAACGTTTCTTATCTCGCAAACGACGCTTTGCTCATTCGCAATGTATGGATACTATTCATTTTTTTTTCATCCATGAGAAACTGACCTTTGACCCATAAGCGACTCAAAAAGGATTCCGTGTAAGATTATACTTATTGAACAGTGCACTGCTAATCATCGATTACATATTTCTAATCAGGGCAATTTTTAAGCCGGACAGTCACAACTCGATTGTTCATTTGTGCTCTTGCGCTATTTCGTTAAATCACTCAAGACCGGAAGACAAAGAATGGACGACGGAAATGAAGAACTATGCGCCCCCTCTTTTGCTATTTATATATACAGAGATGAGAAGTATCAACTCTACGTAAGCTAGTTTCAATGAAGACTATGGAAATGTTACTGATGATTAAAATGGTAGTGACTGGCCTAGCGTTGTTCATTTCTATTACTTCATCCATCAAGATGGAGAGCCATACTCTATCATTAAATTATTATTATTGCCTATGGAAACCTTACATTAGAGGTACCCCGATGTGCCACTGTTCCTACACTGGTCCTTTTTTGTTTACTTTTAATAGTCGCAAAAAAGATCTGGAGTATTTAATTCTCCTTGACAATAATTCATGGTCTCCATACGCTCTCAAAAATCCTGTAAACAATGAAGTTTAGAGGAGTGATCTTGTAGCCACGTCGGCAAAACAGGCTCCTCGCTCTTCTACCAAGCGCCTTGAACGCCATAGAATCTTTTTCCTCTTTTCTTGTAGATTTTCTTAGTCAGGAATCAATTCTATATACTCACTTCGCTGCGGTACAGAACCAAGCACACTTCAGATGGTCGTAATTCGTCAGCCGAGATCCTAACTATTTGAGTGGACGATAACGGAGGGTCAAATCCGCTGAGGACTTCCAGATGAAGTGCCTCACCTGCAAACCGGAAGTCGTTGGAATTGAATTTGAAAGCTCACAGCTGTATCAATTGTTGTTTAATTAAATTATTGTACTTCATCTGATCCTTACCGTTCTTAAGTCCATGGATGGATCCAGAAGTTGATCGTTGCAAAGAATTTCAACTTTTTCTTCGGCTAGTGATGCATTATCTGCATTCGAATCCGTGTTGGTTCTATCTCCAGCTGGCGAACCACCTGAGACTGTGTTTCCACCGCCAGCGACAGAACCGGAATCGCTACCGGCACACAGGACCTTTTCGTACACATGCTCGGCTACCTTGCGTATTTGGATGAAATCATTTGCGACCAGGCGATCCCTAAAATATATTTAGTTCCATTGAATGTTCGGATCTAACTTCGTACTCGGTAGGTTTAATCAGTAACATGAAATATAGGACATCTTACTTCTTTAAGCTCTTCACTCCAGACGTTGAGTGTGGTAAAAGGTAAAATGGTATTTTGATAAATTGAGGATTTTTGTCTACCAAGTTTTTATCTACCACAATATCAACTACCCATGGTGGTACAGTTTCGTTCAGAAGTACTCCTTCGGTCTCTCCTGCTGCATCTCGTACTAGTAACCTGTATAACGTTCTCCCTCCGACCTCACTGTAATATATTTCACGTCAATGTACAAAGTTTATACGGATATATTATATCAATGACGTCATAATGTAATACCTGAATATCACAGGCGTGTGTCCAGGCACAGAGAAATAAATGTTTCCTCCTCTTGTGTGTGTGGGACCATTTCCATCATTGCCATTGCCTTCATTCTCATCCGCGTGAAGCGGCCTCCACCAGTGTTCCAGGAGAGCTTGTAGCAGGAGATTTCCATAGTTGACTGTGAAGTCGAAAAGAATACAGTTTCAATGTGGAGGAGGAAAATGTTTCAGAAAAATGAGGATAAATACAATACCTTTTTGGTCGACTGCATCGTTATCCACAAGCTCAGCTTCTTTTGCGGACATCCACGCAGAGAAACAATCATTCTCATCCTGTCCCAGATGAATCGTTAACATCTGCATATACCAAAAGTCAATGTCGATTATTGAATATTTGAAGGGATGCTGAGGTTTTCAATGATTTAATACAAACCCCAGTCTTGAGGTCAACGTTGAACCAATTGGGAACGTAGACCATTTTGTTCCTCTTTTTCACTTCCTGATCGAAATCAACGCGTCCTAGGTCTTCTACCTTGCAAGCTTTAAGCACGTCGTATAGCGCTACGTTCTCTTCGGTATCCCTTGTTAATACGTGTCGCCTGTTATTTAATACGTGACAGTGCCTTATCGCTGGACCACCCAGTATTCTCTGTGCTGGTTCGGTATTGCGTGGAACAATACCGCCTACTCCACCACCGGCTGTGTCCACGCAGTAATCACCGCATTGCCAATCTTTTTGACTAATAGACTGCAAAGAGAAATTTTATAAATTTTTCAACTATTAATGACTGATTATGATTAGAAAATTACCCAATTGTTAATTGTAGATTCGCTAGTGGCTACCCAAATGCTAGACTGGTCAGGGGTCATAGCCATTTTCAATATAGGGGCTTTCTCTTCACAGATGACAGTATATCTGTCAGGGTTTCTTAATTCTGTCATTATCACTTTCTTGTCTCTGCCTCCTGATATCACGTGACTAAATGTATCCGTTGCCTGAAAAACATGAAGATACCCACAAGCTGTTCCTCAAAGTATTCATAATGAGCGAAACATGAGTTTATCTACCAATAATGCCCAAACTCCTTCTGTGTGAACTCTGAAAGTCTGTATACACCATTGCTGTGCAAGAGACCAGAGTTTTATGGTACCATCTGAACTTGCTGAGAGACACTGAGTACCATCTCTGTTAAGCACAAGAGCTTTGATATTATCTGCATGACCTCTTAGTTTCATGAGTTTGTTATATGATCTGGGATCCCAGACACGTAAAACCTTTTCCGTACTGCCACTGACTATCACTGTGCCTGGTGGGTTCATGGCTAGGCTATATATGGAATCCTTGTTCCCCGCTAGAGAGGATGCTGTAAATGAACCAAGCATTACAGTGATACTCTTGGATATCAGAAATGACTAAACTTACTAGTCACTGTATTATTGCTTGCTGTTAGTGCAGTCAGTGTATTAACATCCCAAAGAAAGATTGCCTTGTCTAAGCCAGCACTGGCAACCTGTTCCTTGTCTTTAGCGTAGGCCAGTGCCTTTACATAATCTTTATGAGTCCTTAATGTGGACATGCAGAAACCTTTGTGTGCATTCCATACCTTTACAGTTGTGTCAGAACTCGCAGATATAACTGCATACAGAAAGATAAATATTCTAAGTAAAGCACAGTGTCAGTACTAAATTATATTATGGAGTTACATACGATTCTTTCCACCACAGCATAGAACAATGTCATTCACCCAATCCGTATGATGTTCCATAGATTGTATATAAGGTTCCTTCATGTTCTTACAATTCCATATCCTAATTATACTATCTCTACCAGCAGAATAGAGCCTGTGCAATGCTGGATCATATTGAAGCGAATTGACACCTGCCCTATGTCGCCTTTCGACTTCATCTCGTATAACAAAAGATACCTAAATAAAAGAAAACGAGCATCCTTAGGACATCAATAAAAATATGCCTCAGACCATCCACGTAATAAGCGAGTCCATAGAGAAAATACGTTATCCCGAATGAATCCAGTAGCATTTCCTCTTGTATGATATCCAGTCCGTGAAAGATATTTACGAAGTGTTCAATGAATAATAACGGGACGTGAAATATTGTGGAAGGCCCCTTGATAAATTTTTACGAAAGTCAAAACTTGCAGGTGCAAACATACCTGCACTTTCTTACGGGCACTTTGCCCACCTGTCTTATGGGCTGCCATTACGCCGTGTACAGATTTGTAGGTTCAGTCGGAACACTCTTTGTGTAAAACATTCAAGAAGCGATCGCTTAAAACGCGTACAGTTCTCTACATCGTGAATTCTCGATTTCACGCAGCGTCAATAGCCGCATTGCCAGCCTTTTAATTCCGGAATTCCGCGATCGAACGTTGCCGCATTTAATTTTTTGGAAACAATTCGTCCATAACGCTTGAAGTTTTCCGCACTAGACGACGATATTTACGCTTCCTCCGACGTATGCTTTTTGATAGTGCGCGGCTGCGTTCACGATAGACAGCACGAGATGTTTTTACTTCACTGATCATTTATTTATTATTATCAATTATCCACTCCCCTCTAATGTTTTACTATTTATTTAATTACATTGTATGTACGAGCATCAATTGTCCGTTACTAAAAGTATCTCTTCGGATTGATCGTTTTCTTTGGTATCCGACTTTTATACTATACCCGCATCTGAATGAAAAGTAGATCAACTATAGGTCCCAGATTGTATATACACTAGAGAATTGCTAGGTTGAATCATTGTTGTCTGGGGGATATCTTGAATTTATTAGTACTTTATGCTCTAAAAGCAATATGACAGAAGTAATCGATTTGGTGCTCTCTAAGGGTAGTGTTTTTGTGTGGAATGCCACAGGTATATTGGATTGATTTAAAATAATTAAATTTTTTATTTCAGTAAGTTTATGATATTAATTTGCATTTTTTTCTATTATCCAAGATTGGTTGACATTACGACGTGATCATAGAGTAATTGGAGAGTTAATAGGCTGTCTTCCTAAATTACCAAGACAAGAAGTATTTATGGGACTACCTATGTTATTATTACCAGAGGAAGCTACGCTCTTGCTTGAAAAGAGCATTGCTCGAATTGTTTCTTATCCACATTTGCAAAAACCACCAACTGAATCATTGAAGATGGTTTTCAAAGAATATAGAGATAGATTATTTATTGAGCAAGAAGAATGTTTGCGGAAAGAAAGAAAAGAGCAGGTACTGCAATTGGATATAAAAGATATTTTTTTGCTAATATGTACTATTGCTTAGATAATGACAATGATGGACAGAATAGTAGAAGGAAAGAAAAGGAAATTACTTGGCATCAATACAGGAAAAAAGAAAATGAGAAAACCCCTTGATATGGAAAAACAGGAATCCTTAAAAAAGATCGAGATTAACAGGGAAGCCTTATTTAACGAGGAAATGGCTAAATTACCTAAGCTCGAAAAAAGTGAAGCTCTTGTACAGACTCATACTGGTGAGGTCCTTGCGCCGACTATATTGTTTTATATTACTATAAAGAATTATACTATTCATTCACATTATTAGCTGATCCATGGCTGAAGGAAGAAGATATTAAAGTGGTACAGTGGAAGTATCCCACATTGTCTAAAGAAATCCTCAGGTATAAAACATACAAGGATCTTTGGGAGCAAGGATATTATATTACAAGTGGAGAAAAATTTGGTGGTGACTTTTTAGCTTATCCAGGTTTGCAAATTTTCAGTCTTAACTTTGTTTGAGATATTTTGAAATTATCATTTCACTATCTTTTTTCAGGTGATCCTATTATGTTCCATTCACAGTTTATTATTCAATGTAAAGACAGAAATGAAGAAATGTCCATTCCTGAACTTGTGGGACAGTGTCGCATAGGCTGTCATGTTAGAAAAACCCAAGTCTTTGCTACACTTTCAGAAAATGGAAATGACCTAAAATATCAATCCTTTCAGTGGGCAGCATCGAATGTATCGTAGGAAGATAAAAATATGTCTCTGCTTTTTAATGCTTTAATTATTACCTATAAACAATACATTTCCAGTTCCTAATTATTTATATATTTAATTAAACTTTTTCAATCAATTTGAACACGTGATGCTGTGGCGCTGGGATAACATTGAAATGTTTTTTATATATTTTTTGTCCCATTCTATCATTATAATTTCGCTGAACCCAAGAATTTTCCCATTTTGGATCAATTTGTTCACACGTCACCATGACTTTTCCAGCTTCAAGTGCAAACAGTGTTCCATTTCTTCCCCAACCAACCTAATCACAAGAAAACAATAAGTTAATAGTTTAATAGTCTTCCTTAACAGATACATACATTCAACCCAGGATGGAATCTAGTTGTCAATTGCGTAGCTAATATTGTTCCAGCTTGAACGAAGTGTCCATCCTGAACGCGCCACCCTCTATGTTTTGGTCTGGCATGACCCCCCTTATTCCGGGTACTTCCACCTGTTTTCTTAGAAGCATTTCTAACAGTTGCTAAAGAAGAAAAATGAAATTTTATTTTGTATGTAACAAAAACATTCATATACAACCTATCCGACATAAATACAACCATATATCACTTACTCCAGCTTACTGACTCTGAAATAATCAACATCTGTTTGGCGCTTTGTAATGACGATGTTATAATATTTCCCAATGCTGCCATTATGGTTTTAATTGAATTGCCAAGTGTCAGCTGTAGGTTTTCTTTAATTTTCAACTTTTTAACCAATGAACATAACCAACCGGGTACATGAAAGCAATTGGAGCCCAAACAGAGATGCTCTGACACAAGAGCACACAAGAGTTGTAACCAGAGCACGGTCTTGTATCCTAGGTCTGGGCATTTCCTTACCCTCACCACGTTGTAGCTTGTATCCACTTGTAACCTCTAATGTGACCGGTTTTGCCCATAAGCGCTACTGTCGAAGAAGCCTGCTGAATTGCGGACATCATATGCTAACATAGCGCAGCTAGCAGATGCTATGCTATTTCAACACTAACGCCTCTTTCGGCAGTGGCCACCTTATCGTCACGCGTTTTTCGCCTAAGTGCTCAGACCTGTATACAAAACCGTACGACTTAACACCTTGCGCAGTAAAGATAACAGGCTACGACTAACGGGCAAAGACCATCGAGCTAAAATATGTCACAGAACAATTTAGAGTATAAATAATTAATTTATTGTTAATCATGAACTTCTACTTATTTCAGCTTTACATTAATTTTTAAAAATATTTTCCCTATAGGCAGTACCTTTGTAAGAAATACCTTTGAAGTGTCTCCCGACATCTTACTTTATTAACAATCCAATTTGTCTCCTCTTCATCTCTTTAACATATGAAACACCATATTATGGTTACTGTAGATGTGTTTTTCAAAAAAAAAAAAGAATTACTTATTGCCTGAAGTGTGTATCACTTCATTGAAGCTGAGCGTGTTGTACACTTCTAGAAATTGTCTATTGGACAAATCAAGCTCTGTCCTCACCAGTTTTTCAGAAATTTCGTCTTTGGTATTCATAAAAGCCAATACACGACGCATCACGCATACTTCCTATTAAGTAACAATTGTTAGGTACCTATTAGTAGAATATATTTGATATGACGAAAATTATGCGTACTTCTCTCATTTTTGGCAGCATAATAGTTAGAGTAGTATCAGTACAATTTAAGTTAGAATCGCTGCAAGTGATGCAGATATGATTCGTATTATTACAATCTGATGAATAAATGTTGTAACAAATAGCATGTTGTAATGTTTTACATATTCTACAGCGTAAAGTACTACCATAACCACCGAGAGATTTGCAGGCGCAACATACTCTATCTATGTATCGTCGATATTGTTCTTCCTGAGAGAATAAATTTGATAATGTTGATAATATAGACATTTAATAATAGCATTAATTATTAATCATTAATCATACCGCATAGCTCATTGATAATTTAATCTTATGAAAAGGTGCTTTTAATATTGGATTTTTGGGACACCTGCATTCATCCGTTATATCTCGAAAATTTGAAATTGCGGATTCACCAATTGCATTCATGTAACTCATCGGAGTATCTGAAAAGTTTGAATTAATTTAATAATATTTATTTTGTAAAATTTAGCAAATAAAAATATTCATAAACTTACATCCATAACAAAGGAGTTTCAACGATGCTTGAATTTCAGGTGTTACATTTATCAGATTTTTTGTCAATATCATACAACTATTCAGCATCTTTATTGTTGAAGATATAATTTCCTCTGTATCTGTCAAGTTTAACATTGTTATATCACATTTACTATTTTGGTGGAGAGTATTGCCTGTAAAGCCATTATCGTAACGCAATGACAATGCGTACGTTTCCAATGTTTTTATTTCTTCACTTTCCTTGGGCTTAACGTAAAAGAAGAGAATCAATCTTCGCAACTGAAATGCAAAAATATGTTTAATATATGTATGTATGTACATTAATATTCACGAGTGCAATGTACGCTTTACGTATTTCTTTTCCATCGCATCAAAGGCTTTTTCCATTTCTCGAACGAAAAATTTAACTTCTTGATTCTCGGAAGTTTCATTTATAATTAACACTGGAAAATCATTAATGTAATGCAAAGTGAATTCCCTGCTCGGAAAATAATTCCGTAAGTGCATAATTGTACTAATGGTCATTGTTATTAACTTCTTTGTGAAGTTAAATGAGTATTCTTCTGTCCATGAATGTTTTTTCGAAAAATCGAACAACTACAAAGATAAGTATGAAATTTTTAAAGTACACACATTTATTTGAGTTTTACATGGTCTCTATGACTTCTAGATATCTGTACGTAATTGTAATAAATACCTGCGGCTGTAATTTCGTGTCAATTTCCTGCGAAAAATCCATCGTTCGCAATAAAATAATGAAAGAGCAAGTACCTTTGAATCAGTACGCCATTAAAGATGTATTTGAATGAACCAATCATTCTCAATGTTGAAAATGATTTGTCAAGAACTGTTTTATCATGAGAGCTGATTACAACAGTTGAAACCATCATCTGGACGTGCTTTTTCTGACATTACATTTTTCTACACAGTCATACCAAAAAGGAAAGGTAAATCTAAAGAAGTAAATTGCAAAAAGCTTGAATGTCATGAGCTTTTAAAACATATATCATTGGTCACAATAATTGAATTCTAGTCCATTGAGTATGACGAAATCCTATTGAGCATCACTGACCAACAAAGCATGTATTATGATATTTATATAACTTCACTCTGATGAGATACTAAAGATAATTCGTGTTTGAAGCCGCTTTGCAGGTATGTGATCCTGCAACCTCAGTTCTTTCGCCTGAGTCCAGCCACCCTCTGTCGAAAATAGGTAACGCACCACCCGAGTAAAAATCAATTAGTTTCCAAGCAAGCCAGGATCGCGAAGATGGGCTCCGGTCAGAGTGCGCGCAAGCTGACAATTTCCAATGAGGAGAAGGTTGGTGTCATCAAGGTGTCCAATGCTGTGGTGCAGCGTCTTCAAGGATCCGAAAATACCACTGGTACCCAGGATGTAAGAAGTAGTCATCCACCACAACCTGCTCTCGCAGCATCTCAGGCTCAGGAGAGCCAATTAGCCACTGGTTATCCAGTATACTATCCAGAATATACTATATCTGCCCTTGAAATGCAACAGCAGAAGGAGAAAGAACTTAATACTCAGGACCAGTACTGGCAGAGACGTCTTCGAAACCTAGAGAGAAATCATGAAAAGATTAATCAGATCCTTGACGCTGAGTATAGAAAAGCTATTGAAGAGTTCTCTGATGGACAAGGTGATATTTCATATCAATGACATATTTTTCAACTATCTGTACTTTTTTATAGTAGAAGTAATATGATTTTATATTCACTTTAATCTTCAATACGAACAGTGAGAAAATTATAGATCTAATACTATTTTAGTTATTATAGGTCATTGCAAGAATCAAGCTCAAATTCCTTTTATTATTTTATACATCATTAAAGTATAGTGAGTTATCTCAAGAAATTCCTTGGCTGTTGACATTTTCTCATTACGTTTTGTGGTAACATCTTGAATTATTATTATTTTAAGTCAAATTATAATGGTATTTTTCTATTTTTATACAGGTGGTAAGCGGGTCTCTGTGAAATCCACTGTAGTTCCATGTGTGGGAAATAGTAACAAAGTACTCAAATGCTATCAGGATCATCCGAAAGAAACTCTGAAATGCTCGAATTTAGTAGAGGACTTCTACAATTGTGTAGACCAACATCGTACCACTCTGATCGCATCGCGCTGCTAATAAAGCGCGGATTGTTAGCCACCTTCTATATCGCGTGTTCCGTTGCTAGGAAGTACCATTTAGTTTCTATTAAAATTGTACAGCAGTTCATTTAAATAAAATATTTATTATAATATCTGCACAGCAAATGTCAAGGATTTTTTTGATATTGGACAGGTGCAGATTGAGTCCTCAGAGAGGACCCTCAACAATGTTGTACAGCAATTTTTAATAAAATGTTTATTGTTGCATTTATAAAGTCTTTTGGTCTACATTGTACAATCATGGAAATGTAAAAGAACAGTAACACGAATTATCTGTTATACAACTATTATTAATACAGACAATACAAAATAATTATAAGATGATTGAAAGGTGACAGCAATAAACTGCTTAACTTTTTTATTAGATGATTATTGGTACAAGTAATAGGACCGTAAAACCAATTGGATGCACAAATCATATCTGAAAGAATATTTCATAAATATTCATATACAAAATATATAAAATTTATTATGATAAGTTTGCTCTATATGCTGCACAAATTAACTGTAACACAGTTCTTAAAGAACTGTAAACATAAAAGAACATAACATTGCTTAACATTCAAATTATGCTCTTGTATAAGAATCTAGCATTGGAATACATAGAATAATGAATGGTAATATGCATTGAATAAGCAGATAGCGACTATATCAGTATAATACAGCTATGTGTAATTTGAGAAAATCTAAGCTTCTTTATTTTTTATCTTACTGTGGAAGTCACGCCGATTGGCTAACGTGAAACGTTTTAAGAGAAGAGAAACAAATTCCTGGAGAGAAGGAAAACTCGTTATTTTAAGATACTAAAGTGCGACATGATTCTATTTCTGTTTTCTCAGTAGTACAGAATGCAATTTCTGTTCACAGTCCAATTAAAATCACAGAATTTCACACTCAGCAGCCTTCCCTTAAATTAATAATTTATTATCAAAAAACCCTTTGTGTTTAAGCTAAAAGTAAGGGTCGTATCAGACAAAATTTGTACATATACATATTTAAATAGATGTATACTTATGCAAAAAATTATTGAATGACTTTTAAAACCTTAGGGAAAAAATAAATGATTTTATTTGCGTATTCGACATGCCATTCGATTAAATATGAAGTTAATAGATACAATTCTTAGAAAAAATCTGGATTATTGTTTAATGAGTCACTGAAATGCGTCGTAAGAGGCACTAGGTAACAATGTATTTTATCATATCAACGCGTTTAATAATTCGAACAATAATTATATACAATTACCTAGTCCTGGACATTAATGCAACATGATCACTAACTTAAACCATTGGTAACAAAACTATACAACGTGAAAACTTCTTAGTAACATAAAATAGCCAAAACCTTTCTTTCATGTAAAAACTGCAAGGGAAATACTTGACATATAGTGCAAACGATAACAAAGCTGAAAAAGTTTAGTCGCTTTTCTTGTCGCCACCCTCAGCCTTTTGTAACTTTGAGAACTCTTCACTCATGCGATCATATTCCTTAGTTACAGACATTGCCTGCGATTTAATGGCCTCCTTGTCTTTCTTTTCGATTGCCAATTCATTTTGCAGTTCTTTTATTTTTAATTCTTGCTCTTCAATCTGGTTTTTCAATTCGGATACAGCCTTATCATGAGCCTCGTTGGAATCATTTTGGGCACTTTCACCCAAATTCGTTTGAGAAAGAAGACTTCGTGCAGTAGTTGTTGCAGACTGAGCTTGACGCATAGCAGCCTCACTTTGAGCCAACAGAGTTGCTTGTGTTGAAATGAGAGTAACAAGACGTCGTATGACCAAACTTAGGAAGAGAGCAAAACCAGAGATGTAGAAGTTCCTTTGTGCTCGGAACAAGCGCATACTGCCTAGAATTATATTTACACATTGTTGTATAATTTAAAATAAAATTAATTTACCTAGCCTACATAGGTAGCTACCTTGCATTTCAGCATCCAGGTGAGCGTGTTCATGAGAATTTTCAGTACTGGAATACTTGCGCATCTCCCTTATAGCATCTAACAAGAATAGTACCAAAATAGCCAAGAGTACCAAGAAATACACTGATGCCTGATTACTCAGGCTCTGCAGGAATCTTGATCTGAATAATTTTTGCCATCTTGTTGGTGAAGCTACTGGTAATACTAATAAGAGTACAACAAAAATCTCTGCGTAAAGGAAGGAGGCAATCAATGTCCACTGTAAACTCATCTTGTTTCTCTCTTAACAGCTTCTAAATGCGTAACTGAAACAGTAATTGAAAGAAATGGTATCAGTGACAAAATGCTAAAAAACAAATAATCCAATATCTAATAATCTAATCATTGTGAACTTCAATTTGTTCTATTTATTCAAATAATAAAATATAGATTCTTTCGGAATGAGTTTAAAAAAGTATATATATCTCATTTGCCGTTTATAATCAAAAGTATTCACTCGAAAAAAGGATTGGTTTGCGAAAACTGTATTAGCTAAATATACACGTATACTGATCCGAAATTTGTTTATACGAGAAAGAAGACATATTATTTACAGTACCGTACTAATGTACACATATAATTATTTCTAACGTGCGTCACACAGGTATATTATTTCACATGCAATTAAAACACGTAATACGTAAGATTTTTATAGACAGGTCGCCATGAAGAGTGTCAAGAACGCGAACAGGTTTCTAATATTTTTGATATGACATTGAAAAAGAAAATACTTTTTATAATGTAAGATAGTATACAGTATTTTAACTTTTAACCATAGCTATAATAATACTAACGAAAGTGATATACTTGACGAGATTAATCAAAATCAGGGTTTACCGGCGATGACGATGCTGCAGCTTCGTGTTGTCCAAGTAGCAGGTAAGATCAAAGTGCGAGAAACGTTCAAGAGTTTATAAATAAAACTTGAAGAATGACGTCACCACCAGACATCTCGTGTAATACATTCTGGTTTATCTCTTATTGGTCAGTTGTCCCCTACGGATTCTAGAAGTAGGCATGATTTAAGCTTGACTCATAGACTGCGTTACGCGGCGGTCTTAAACCTGTTCAGTTAATACTGATCGAAAGAAATTGACCAATCCCAAATATTTTTTACAAGTAGAAATGTCTATAATTTGTCTATTACTTTATATCAGTATTAACTAAACCGGTTTAAGACCTTCCTTCCTTTCCTTATGGTTGACTCCTCTAGTGAGGAGATGTACCGGAACCGGTTTAAGACTGCCGTGTAAATGTATTTATGAGCATAGTTACATCTCACTCAGTTGCATACAGATAAATAGGGATACCATGCGGCTCGCAGTACTGGAAGTGAATTTCAGAACGCACTCACAAGAGTTTACTCTTTCTTTACTTTTGTCCAGTTAATTTCCAGTCGGTAACATGTGAATAATACAACAGAAAGATGCGAATTGTAAAATTAGGTATCTCATTCGTCACGTTTCATAGATATAAAGGAATTGGCAAATCAACGGTCTTATATTCAATATTGCTCGATTTCGACGACTACGAAACTGTTTTCGAACGTCAACCTAATATCTATGACATTCTTTATACATCCCAATGGTATTCTATGCTAAACTAGTTGAGAGTTGATTTTGAGAGAATATTTGCTGATTTTAGGTATGTTTTGAGTGTTACTAATTAAATAAATACTTTTAATCTATTACTTTCTATACATTGCGGTTTTTCAATTAGCATACTTATAGCGTGGTTTAAATTATTGTATAATGTCAGTGTTATACGCTTTCTTAATTTTTAGTAAAATTCGCGCGTATTTCAATGGCATTAACAACTACATTTTATCGCATTGTGTTCTTGTACACTTTTCTTGATTAAAATGAAGAAATACTTCTTTACAGTTCTTGCAATAAAGGAAGTAACGTGCGTATCAAACATAGAAGATATAATAATACTGGACTTCTCAGGTCCACAAGGGCTGCCTTTGTTCTATGTATTTGTACGTTGAATGGTTCATTTATAGTTTATTTCATGTAATTAAATGCTTAGTGAAACATTTGTCAATGTTCAGTGCATAATGTTGTTGCAGGGCAGCATCATAAATATGGCCTCCAATCTAGAAAGTATATCTACCATGGATATAAATCTGAGAGATGTGAGACAGTATGTTCTGATCTGAATCAATAAAAGTGATCTTCTACAATATTAATATTTTATTCAGCGACATGGAGGAGTTAGACATCCAAAGCAAGCCATCTGAAGAAATCACTAATATGTCAGATATACTTGACGATTTAAGTCATAAATCAATGGCAGTGATGGAGAACAAAAGCATTAGAGCTACCACAGACACCGAAACAGAGGCAAATAATTTAAAATCAGACACATGCCATTGGAGAGATATGTTGAAATTATGTACACCACTATCAATACGACTTACACATTTGTCAAATGACATTTTGAAGAAATTTATAGTGCCTAAGAAGAATGTTACACAGAAGCTATCAGGTAGCATAAAAAATTTGGTAATGGATTCTAGGGATTACCGTTCTAGAAAACGAAAAAAAAGGAATGCCAGTGCAAAATTTAAATATGCAAGGAAAAAGAAAAAGACAGTACTTGATAAAACCTCACATCTCAGTGAAAGTGATGAAAGTTGCATACTGAAATCTTGTACTCTTACTTCACCAAATGATAATGCATCTGCCGCTCCAGCTTGTGCATCTGAGGAATATATAAGATCTGAGAAAATTATTAATAAATCTGCAATGGACAAAGTATTAGATGGGCCTATCTCTATGGAACACACAGGTAAAGTTGATACAACCTCGGTCCAATGTCTAAATGAGAACACACAAGAGCGTACCCAAGCTGAAAAAAATAATACGGAAACAGAAGAATCGCGATACCAGGATTATGTGCGTAACATATTAATGGAATATTGCTATTCTTATGGGAACTTGTCTCATATGTCAAAAGAAATGAATGATAATGAAAATAGTAGTGATACGAAGAGTACTACTGGAGATAGACGACGTAGTAACGAGGATTGTTGTGATGACCAGATTCCCTCATGGAATTCAAGAAAAAGAAGAAAAAACGTACAATTAAATTCAAAGGATGAAACGATTGTTAACAGAAAATCGCCAAAGAAGAAACGACAGCAAAGAAGTCAGAAAAATCTCACATTGACACCAACAAAAGATGATAGTAGACGGCCAGTTTTTATCCAACGAACTAAGTCCCCGAGTTGTACTTCGCCAGCAGCTGATCAAGAGGTAGTGAAAACTGGCACAGACTCCCCAAAAAAATTAAAAATTCAATTAATGAAGCTAGAAAACGTGTCTGGCGTGTATACTCCAATAGAATCTACGGATATGATTCTAGAAAATGAAAGGGATGTCTTCTCATCAATGAATAATGACAATGACTCTGTAGTTGGTTCAGAAGGAATCAGCGATGCAGAGACAGTAGTGGATTCAGTGTTCACAGAGGAAAGCAGAAATGGCATTGAGACTCAAGAATCTGATCACGCCTTGGATTCAATTCCAATAATAGCACTAGAAAAGAAATCAGGTTCTGGTTCTGAAATTTCGGAAGTTTCTACCGAAAGAGATTTAGAAATTGTTGAAAAGCAGCGAAAAACATCTGTGTCCTCAGGTGAAATAGTTTGCCTGGATAGTGAATCGGATGTTTATATCAATGAAGTAGACGAAGCAATTGATATAGACGGTATTTTAAGACTGAGGTATGGCATTAGGAAGAACCCAGTTGTACTTTTAGAAAAATTGAATCCTATACATAATTATGTGTCAACGAATGTTTATCAAGACGATCATGATGTCAGCGACGTTTTTGAAGGATCCGACTCCACCAGCAGTGATTCGGAGATCGTTATGTTTGTGAGAAAACGTAAATCGTCATCTGTGTGGAGTCGTCGGATATCCTCTTCAAGTGAAGAAGAACACGGATCCTCGATCAAATCTGTGTCTATGTCAGGTTCAAGTAAAGATAAGGATGATAAGAATAGAAGTCCTATTTCCAGAACTACAAACACCAGGGAAGAGACTCCGGAAGTGTTTGTTATTAATCAAACTTCAGGTATTTCTAAAGACACGTCCTTGGAGGGAAGCGAACATGTTGCGACTATTGCGACACAAGCAAAGAAAAAAGTTTCCCAACCGGAAAACACGAACAATTTATCTCCTAAAAATATTGTGGAAAATCCTGACATTATAGAATGCCATTCAGATTCTTCGGATTCGGATATCCAGGTATTGTCAGTGATAATGAATTTCAATATTCCATCAGAAACCTGTGAAAATATCGGAACGAATTCCCCCAGCACTGCATTGAGCCCTAAAAAATCACCTTCTAAGTTATGTACCGATAATACTGATAGTGTAGTTATGTCGGATACAAATGAAACACCAATAGCAGATACACAATCACCAATGGAAAACACACAAACGCCATCGGGCTCGAAAATCACACCTGTTAGTACAACACCAAGGCTCAGCTGTCATATATGCAACCGGAAGTACGTGAGGAAGAGATCACTCAAGATTCACATGGAGTTGCAACATAACAACGATTCCACTAAGAAGTTCTCAAACCCAGACACAACGTCGTCCACGACACAAGAATGCAGTAATACGAAAGAGTGCTTGGACTGCGGTATATGTTCAAAAAAATTTGTCTCGAAGAAAGCATTCGTCGACCACGTATTTACCCATCAGTCAGAGGCACAGCAGGATTACAGATCAGCACCTGATAAACGTTCACGATCGGTATGGTTGGACCTCTACGGTCTGAAAGATAAGAATGCTGAAGATCAACATGTGGAAAAGTCCAAAAAGGACAAAAAGGATCCATCCAGTGACAAACGGCTTAGAAAGGAAGATCAGATTATATCTAGCTTGACAACTTCTCCGAAAGAAGTTGTTGTATGCCCATGTCATCCTAATAATGGATTGTTAAATGACCAAGATTCTAGTGTTTATATAGAAATGGTGTTACTGTGCGAACATTGTAACGTTGTCTTCCGGAGGAAAGAGTGCCTGGAGACACATTATCGTATTAGTGCGCAGTGTTCCGTAAACAGGACAAGTGGCAGGGTACCAAAACTGTACTGCACTGCGTGCCATGTTACTGTGGAGTCCTTATCTGTTTTGCGTCATCATCTCGAGATGCATCCACGTCTTCAGATCCGTGGCATAGTAACCTTCCTATGTAACATATGCAAAGTGATCTTCTTCGGCATTGGAAGTATATTTCGCAGACACTGGTTCAGTCATATAAAGAATCCTCTCTTCGTGGCTAGTCGTTATTCGTTCCCTAAGATATCTGTTATGAAAGCACTTGAAAATTACAACGTATCTGCAGAGGAAAGAATGCAGGTGGCTCAGGCTGCTAAACTGGCTGAAAACATTAAATACGTTCTCATCGCTGAGCACGTCTGTCGTCATTGTAAATTACCCTTTGGCTCTGAGGCTGATCTTACAAATCATTCAACATCCTGCTCTAGCATTAATAATATATCTAATGTCACTAATGCATTAAATGATGGCACGACATGTTCAACTTGTCAGAAAACTTTTACTGATAAGAGCAATTATGACATTCATGTTGGCAAGTGCCATGCGATGGCCGATGGCTCCTCTTCTGCAAAATCAAACGATTCGACTTCAGATTGTAAGATTTGCCATATGATCTGTGAAACGGAAGATCAATTGACGCTCCATCAGAATATTCACAGCAGTGCTAATCTGTTATTGTGCTGTCGATGTGGCGTCTCTTTCAGTGCAGTGGAGCACTTTAATACCCATATAAAAGCCACATGCACAATATGTGACAAGCAATTCGACTGCCAAAAACGGTGTCAGGATCATCTGTCAAGTCATTTCACGAATCTTGCAATTAGTGAAAGGCCTCAAGAATCTTCAACAAAAACACGGACCTCATGTGATACAAACTTGGAAGTAGATAAAAGCACCGCGAGAAGGAATCATGTAGAAAATACGGAGGTGACTCTGAGTTTAGGCAGTTCGTCTCTTCAAGCAAGACGATCTGACGCACCGCATCAATCAAAATCGCAAAGCGAAGTTAGATATCTGATAATCAGAGACGAAGTCACAAAGTTACCCAAACAAGTAGTAACTATCACTCCCGCAGGCAACACTTCGAATACGTCATGTATATCTGAAGAAGCTGAGCAGCAAACACGTATTCTCAAAGAAATTCTATCTATTACTAACGCCCCGAAGAAAGTCGCGAATATCGTCGAAGCTCAACCAGCTAATATAGAAAAGAATCCCTTGGCTTCAGGTGAAGAAAAAGACACAGCTACAAGTACGGATACGGAAGTACTAACGGATAGTTCAGAAACAAGTTCTACTGGTGGGATGCCATGTAGCTCAAAGAATGAAAAGACACCTAAACCAGGATTTTTACGCGTGAAAAGTATGTCAGAACTTTTGGAGAAGCGTGATAAGAAAGCTTACATATGTGAAACGTGTGGATTACCATGTACGTCTGCTGCGAATTTGGCAGAACATTCAAACACGCATGTCATTCACCAAGTGGCTAACAAGAAGACACTACCGTTGGTCAATATAGTCCAGCGTATCGTTGACCAGGATACTTTAACATTACTCAATCAATATATAGCTTCAAACAAATTAACTTTACAGCCAATAAGAAGCAATATTACTGACGCCACTCCTAACAACTTTAATACCGAAATTACCACTAACGTCAATAATACACGAGCTAATAACGAAGGTAATTGTGGCAATGCCGCTGCTTTTACTCCCTGTGTGATATGCGGTACAATGTTCAATGCCACAGAGAATCCTATTCATTGTCAACCGACAACAACAAGTACAGGACAAGCTAATATGCATACCAACGCCGAAGTTTATCAGCCCGTTGCAAATAATAAAACACAAAGTATTGAAAATGCATCTACATTCAATACAGCCGTACATCGTTCTCCATTCGTAACGTATACTTCAAATGCAATTGGAAGAGAACCACCTGTCAGTGCTGTTAACAGTGTCAACGTAAATTTGAATATGAATCAACAAGTGGCGCCCTCTTCAAATTCTCAATGTACTAACTTAACTTACAATACTACAAATCTTCCTAGTGTGCAAAGTCAAATCCCATCACGTCTTCCTCCCCCTTACTCAGCTCCGACTAATATTCATTCCAATACACTTCCAAAGAATATGAACGGCACCACTACTTCTAGCATCAACTCTCACTGCATTGTTCCGCGTCCTCCAATGCGTCCTCAGTATCCTTACAGAGCAATCAGTCAATCAGGCAACAAATCTGTTGCTGCGAAACCCTCCAATTCCTCCATTTCGTCTTCAACTTCGTCCACTAATAACGATATGCAGCCTATCACTACTGATGCGCCAATTGGGAGTACAAGACCTTCAGGATATTCAATGAACTACGACATTCTGAACGTCCCATTACAACAGTCACAATCAGATATAATTTTACGAACAGAATCTCATGTGACACGAAAACCTGCTCATCAATCGATATCTCATACCATACATCACCTGCCTGAGCAGCCAAGTCAGATAGGGTCACAACGACCAGCGCAGTTATCTAATTTCATTAATCAACCAAAAACGACGCAAACATACCAACAGACTTCGCAGCAAACAACCAGAGAACAACCATGCAAGGATTTATCCAGCGGACTAATCTTTACTTGTCCCTGCTGTAAAGATTTCACATGCACTACTGCTGAGGAATTCAAATTGCACCGAACACGACATACAAAGTCACAACCGATACAGCCAAGCAAATCATACTGTGCCTCAACGTCTGATGTTGAACTTGGCGCACGTAGCAGTTCTTATTCTCCTGTAACGAATCAACAAGTTCGACCAAGTTCCAACGAACCATTATATGTGTGTAACAAATGTCATACCTTCCGTACCACCAACCACGTGGAACTTCAAGAGCATATGAAACAGCATCACAAATCCTATATATGCCAGTTGTGCCATGTCTACAAGTGTAAATCCACGACCCTCATGCAAGAGCATATTAATCTACACTTAGATGGAAAAATTGCCCCACATGCGGTACGACACACCCTTCAAGTCGATGGTAAAATCGTATCAAAAATTATTGCACCACAACTTCCAAGTTCATCCTTTAGTGAAACCTCGCACCGTGCCGATGTTCGATCTTCACCAGTACATCAGATGCAACCGACTCAGGTCACGAACAAACAATATTCACCGTGTGAATTTCGCAGTAACGGAGATTCCCAAGTGCTGGATCATGAGAGATCAGATACTTTAAATTCATGTTCCAAAAATCAGGCAAGGGAACGGTCGGAAATTAAAAAAACGGTATATTATTTTTGTAAAGTATGTAAACCAGTTCCTGTATTTCAGACTGTAGCTGAGCTGCAACAGCATCAAGCTAGCCTGCATCCTTAAAGTCATTTACATCACATTGTTCCATAGAATGCTCATCCTGCATACGAATGTCAAATGCACCAAAGGATATTCATATACACAGTTTTTTAATTTATCAGAGAAATTCCTCGAAAACGTCTACTTTGTAACCTTATAATGAAATTTATCACTGTAGTGTTTTTCGTGACGGAATTTATTGTTAAGCTTATAATATTTACTACTAGTATTTTTAGTACTAATGGTAATAAGATAATCGTCGGTAGCTTAATAATAAATAATATCTTTTTAATATTAATTTCAAGTTTCTTACTATACCGGAACAGCATCCCTGAGAACTTTCCTTTAAGCTTTACAAATCAAAAGGTGCTGTTAATTGTTAAATAAATATTATTCTCATGTGATCACTTACGGTCAAGTCAAAGTTTATTATTACAAAGTATCGATACAATCATTTCCTGCAGACCCTAGAGTCTGTCAGCGATTTAAAATCATTGCTGATATCTCATAGTTACAATGAGCTTCTTACCTAGATAATAATTTGCATTGTTACCATTGATCGTCCAAGCTATTATAGAATGTGTATGACAGTGGTAATGAGTATGAATTCTCATGATTTATGGATAAATCCGAATTATTCTATTCGAACAAATTGACGCGATGGCCCTGACCTAGGGTCAACAATATTTCTAGAATGTCCTAAGGTTATAATACTAGTGTTTATTTAAAAATGAAAACGTTTATTTAACGATTCTTATTAATGGCTAATAAATAAGCTTAATCAATTAGTATAAGATTCAAAACGATAAGCAAAAACGAATCGAAAACTTGTGACATGATTAAATTTTAAAATATTTCCAGAACATTGATAAATACAAGTTACGTTAATCCTATCTTATTGTAAATATCTATATGTATACGTTATAGTTATGTTCGTGTGTATATATATATATATATATATGTTAATCCTACATTTTGGCACATAATTCACAATACACAATCACGATTGTGTCTGAATTGAAACTTAAGAGTAATCTTTGACGATTACAACCTAATAGATGTATGTAGAATCTATCTAAATGATACAATTACCGCCGATAAGATAGCCGTGTACTTTTATATAATCTATATACGACTGCACTGTACATTTCAATCTAAATAAAAAGGAGCGACATTTTATCCTGTCCTGATTGGACCGCTCGTTACTCTCATGCAAAATCTTTTATAGATTCTTTCTATCCTTATGTTTCTATGACTAGACTTAAGTTTAATAATACTGACACAGGTCATAGATGTACGTACATACAGTGTTTTCACAAAAGTATAGAACGTTGCTGCCTAATAATTGAGCTGGACAATGTACGAAGGAGGTAGAGAGACGTGGACGTCAAGGAAATAATCTCCTTAGAAAAATTCATTATAGGTCTTTTCAATGGACTTTACGGAATAGGTACTCCTCTTTTAATTCTGGTTCGACTTGACTTTTGGAAATGAAAAATGAATCTATAGGCCCTTTCCTCTTTATAATACAATAGATAGGTATAGGTACATTCCATTTGGAATTGGACTAAATACTAGATGACGGTAAAAAAGAATTTAGGAACGACATTTTAATGCTTATCATGGTACGATACAGATTTAATTTTCAGTCTCTTTGTAGAAGAGTGGCAAGTATGGAAACTATGTATTTCTTTATCTTTACTTTCGTTTCTTATCCCCTAACTATTATCTCACGTTATATTTATTAATGTATATTTGACTGTTCTACTTCTTATTAAATTTGAGCACGGAGACGCGAACTATGTGTCTACAAAGTATTATGAGTATTACGGTTGTTGCTATTTTGAGAGATCCTTTTTTCCCCATTATTTTTATTATCCGACGGTAAGCTATAATCTTATCGCTAACGGGCTATCGGTGCAAAAATATCGTATTTGTTAGATTATCATAAATTTGCACGTACATATTTGGACATAATTCCTCTATCGTTCTAAGCGCCGTACGTTTTACAGTGGATATTCTCATCGAGCTACCCGTACAGTCTGCTTCGAGGAAGCTCGATAGCGCGTTTCATGTTTTTCTTTCTTTTTTTTTTTACTTTTTAGCAAAACTCTCTCCTTTTATTAATCTTTTCTTCCATTGTTTTGACAGCAATCGGGCCTGGCGCTATTCATACTTGACTTACCATACACTTCCTACCTAAGATCAGTTATATACATCGAATAAATTTCTTAAGTATAAATTGCCGCGTGAAAAGTAATTGTTTAGAACAAGTAAAAAGATATTACAAGTTAAACTCAGCCAGTGGCTATAGTCCCTACAGGACGTGCGTCGATGCTTTTGCTTAAAATCTGCTCACTGCTTCGTCGTCTGCTACAAAATAATTGCAATTCTTAATTGTCGAACCGTACATACTGTAAGTAGGACTGATTACAATCCCACAGCCACCAAGTCCCTTTTCGTCTGCAACTGAAGAATGGCGTACGATACCAGATGGTTTCTTTTCTCTTTTCACCAGAGTCAAGCGACAGTCTTCTGAGCGTAGTGGCATTGACGGATAAGTTGGTTGCCTAGCAAGGGTAGTTAGAGCCCGATCACCAGTATCATTGAAGCTGTATGAGATGAATTAATCTTAATTAGATATTCCATTTGATCGGACGACAATGAAGCTACAATGAAATAGTACCTATGATGCCTGACAATTCCTCTTTTAATCCTGCAATGCTCGTTACCACCCTGACCTCCAATAGCGGTTCCATGAGTTTTACATGCTTCGACTCCTGGTACAGGGGATAATGAACTAGGCCCATACGAGCTACTACTTTGTCTTCTGTCCAAAATGTTTACCAATTCAACCGACGGCGTAGGTGAGAAAGTGCCCTAAAATATTTATACTTGATTACTTCTGCGTATAATTATAGAATTCTGTAATTACCTGTAGAGAAGGTCTTCGCAAGGTTCCACCTTCCATTCCAACTAACTTGACACCCTTGATATTTTTTTTCATGATACTCGGTTCCTGAGAATTCAAGTTCAATTCCATCATACTCTTGTCGATGACTTTCTCGTTCTCACGCGCTTTTTCGATATTCGATAATTTCGAATACGAGACGCCGTTTGTCGTGCAGGACGAATTTTTGAATTTAAGGGTACCAGTACCGACAGGATTCCCATGACTATTCGGTAGTACGGATGGTCCCAAGGATGCTGTTAAATTTTTCACGCCCAGAATTTGAGCTCCTATATTATTAGGTGGATGTGGCACTGTTGGTCGACATGTACCAGACGATTGTACGATACTTTGTAAATTTTGCAAATTCATTAGACTCTGGTTTGCTGTTTGAACTACCATTTCAGTATTGTTTGCCTTGGTCGTTTCATAAAGTTCACTCACTGTCTCGTAATGCTCGATTTCCTCGACCACATCGTTATAATCAGGTCGGTTATCTTCAGGAGTGGTAGCTGACGTTCCACCGCTGGTTGGTCCCTATAAAATAGAAACTTTGATGCACTTAGGAATTAGAAAGGATCTTATTCATTAAAACTTCACAAGTATAGGTTCCTGAGTGAAAAACTAAATACGACACTTACGTTGCCGACTGAATCTATCAGGGCTGCTCCTGAACTACTTTGGACCACTCCTGCTGGGTCCTTTGACTTTCTGGGCGAGTAAACGCCAAGGATATCGCAACATCTTGGGAAATATCCTTTGCCGAGAAGATTTCTTGTGAAAAAACTAACCACGAGTTGAACTACTAGACCAGTCAGCATTGCCACCGTGCGGAATGGAAACTTTTGCGTTTGAGTATGCATATCGTAGAATGGGTACTCTATCAGTGGAGGAAGTCCAAGACCCTTTTCACCGCCTAAAAGAAATTAATTTTTTTCGTATCTTTAACAATTCTTTTTCGTATTACTTTTGATAAATTTACCGGAAATTCGTAGGGCAATGGCAACGACGTATGCTGCTAGACATCCATAGGTATCCACCAATGATGGCCAGTGAACTACAGAGAGCAGCTGAGGGAATAAAACCACATAGACCAGATCCGAGCATAGATATCTGGGAATATAAAATAAATGATAAAAAAACAATGCTAATTTTGATGATTACCCCTTGATACCAAAGTTATAATTATACTCACGATAAACAATAAACACTGTTTACAGTCAGGGCGACTGCAGCCGAGAGGAAGGAGACAATCAGAACAGAAATTTTCAAAATCCAATTAAGTTCTCTTTCCGATGCCTGAAAGATCGGCAAATTAGTTTGTTAGAATGAATTTCTTTAATATCTTGAATTACCTTTGGTCTGATAGTCAGTCTATAAATATTCCTGGCGAACATGGAACTGCTAGCTAAAATACTAGAGTCTGCCGATGACATAACAGCAGCAGAAATGGCTCCCAAACCTAATGAAAAAAATTTTAGATAATTTCTAAAAATATTTAATTAAAAAAATAATATCTTACCTACGAAGGATACCCATTGAGGTGTCAAATACCGCAGTACCGCAGGTAGAACAATGTACCCGTCTTCAGGAGGATAAGTGCGATTGTATCCCTCAACCAAAGTCCAATCCGTAGCTTTAGCAACAGTCCCAAGCAATGCAGAAGGTAGTGCTAGTGCAATGCAACCAAACATAGAGACAATAGAAAGTGTCCTAGCAATATTAGCTCCCTTTATGCTAAGAATCCGTTGGAAATATCCCTATATGAAAATAAAAAAAAAAGGTAATTCAAAAAGTTAAGTTAAAAATTGTTATAAAAAACGTATAATCACCTGCCAAGGTATACCACCAAATATTAACAAAAGCATCCCATCAATCCATTCGCCAAGATCCTCATTTTGAATTTCGCCAAGCCAATCCTTCCGCGATATATTGTTCTCAAGGGACACGGCAGGGTGCAGCACTGCGAAAGGTGTCGCAACTGCTAGTCCTAGGGCGATGCATCCCAGCTGCAAGGCATCGGTACACGCCACAGAGTACAGCCCACCAAAAATTGTATAACTGTGAACACGAATGAACATTTTAAAATTCCTTGATGTAACATCAACCTCTGAACAAGCATTCCCATATTTATTCAAATCTCCAAATCCATAGCTCAATCCTAATCGTATTCAAACGTCAAGCAAATCCTTATTTACAATGTGTTCTGCTTCATCAGCATATTCAAGGAATTCAAACACGCTTGTACCATCTATGGATACGGATGTTATAGCAAAGAATAGTAAACACTTATTTTTAAGTCAGTGAGTCGTTTAACGAACTCACTACTTTCCTTCAGAATCTCCGTATTTCATATTTCACCTCCTATTGAATATACAGTCGACTGTCTGTATAATCGCGCACCCGAGTCTCTGAGACGCGATAACTAGCGAGAGGGCGATATTACAAACAGCCCTCACTCCATTGTAATAGACCGAGTCTTCGACAGAGCGCGGATAACACGCTTGCTGAGAGGCACAGAAGAGTTGGAGGGGAAGCCTTCCCCTCTCGGCGCGATAACTTAGAAAGAGAGCTGAGGGGAAACGCGACTATACCGAGCGCCTCCATAGGTAGAGTTGACTGTATCTGAATATTCCGATATACTTCGTTATGCACGGAGAATGCATTCCACGCTCTATTGAAAATACCGACTGCTAATGATCATCGAAACTGGCGGAAGTATCCTGTCCCGGGAGGAACAATCAGCGAACAATGCTCCTGGTACGATCCTTGAACTTTGTCAAGAACGAGGCAATTGAAGTCCCCTGGGAATTTGTTACGGAAACATTTTCAGGAATTTACCAATGAATACTCACATGGCCGCCAGAAATGCCGAAACGCATACACTTATATGAGGATCTATCTCAGCCACCACCGAGAGTGAACTTCCCAGTGCACTGAGAACAGCACCGCACCAGAAGAGATCGCCGAAAAGTGCTGGTAGAAACAGCAAACCACCAACCCGAGCGCCATAACGTTGTTGAAAAGGATCCAGCATAGTGACGTATTCAGCTTTTCTCATTGGTTTCACGAAAAGTATAGCCCCTGAAGATTATAAATATAAATAATTAAATTAATATAAAATCATTATTTCTACAGGATAATTTTTTATAAAACACATACCGAAAAATAGACTAAGACTGTAGCCAATGGGGACTTGACACCAAGCCAAACCTTTGGTATACATTGCTTCTGCAGTTCCATTAATAAAAGCACCGCCGACCCATGTAGCTAGACATTAAAAAAAAAAGCGTAGTTTATGCAAAAGTTTATTCTACGAAGAGCAGATAGCAACGTCGAAGGAAACTGGATTCATATCGGTTACAAATCGAGTGCCTAGAGAAAAAAAATTAAAACCGTTATCAGTTTCTAGACACTCTCCCCTCCCTTTGATTTTCACTCGTTATCATGTTCTGAGGTTTTCGTCCCTCATTCTCTTTCACCCTCTTCGTCTCACTTTCACGGAAAAAAGAGTGGAAAATGTGGCTTATGGTGAAAGGTAAGGCATTGTGCCATCCACGTGAAAAGGCTAGTCCCGCATTCGACGCTTGAATGAAACACAGACCCTTTTACACACGCAATCCGCGCCATAGTCGGAGTTCAGTGTTTGAGTGTTTGAATGTTTGAATGCCCAATGAACGCCGCCTGAATGCAGCTGAAATGTGAATAAACGATGAAAATAGGCTTTTTTATTCACTCTCACATCACCAATCCGTTTTCTGTCTCTGCCTCTCTTTCCTTCCCAGGTGCACACCTATATGACCCAACACCATCTATGGAGCGTTACGTCCAACCAATGGCTTGTAAGCTTCTGGTCACATTCATTACGGTAATGGCCGACACAAAGACCGCGCGTTGATTTTACAGTCAGTCGAGCTAATACGAAAACGCTGAATTTTCAGAGACAAATTATTCGTTATATTACGCATAATTAATATGCCCATTAGGTTCAAAGCAACACAGATATGCGTATTAAGATTATAAGAACAAAAAAGCAATACATTAATAACGATGGTCGTCTACAAAATACTATTCATTCAGGCATTCAGAACACGGAGAACGAGTCTCAAGGTACGAGTGAAATCAAACAGTGAATAATGTCCGTGGATTTCAAAGCTTGAACTTTATTCTCCGGTCGTCTGTAGTCCCCGTATCCCCATAGTCACCAGGGAAATCTAGATACATAACCCCCAAAGACTCAAAACGGAAAGACCGAGGTCATTGTTTCCGGATTGTACCAAGTTGCAAGCACCAATTCGTTAATTAACAACTACCTGCACTGCTCGCCAATTAAGACGAATTAATAATTAGTACACGGTTATGCACATACCAACTTACAATAGTAATTCTCTTGTAGCAGTTATACCGTGGATTATTCAATAATCCTCAACCGGTTTTACTCAAGCTCTACTTAAGATGAATTGTATGAATTCCTCACAATTAAGCAGCTGGTACAATATAATTCATATAAAAGCATTACTTACCGACCAGAGTGAAGACCCCGAGGAAGAGGCCAATACCGCGATTCGCCAAAAGCATATCATCCTGGCCCTGTCTGATCTTTCTTCTCTTGACGGCGGCAGCCCAGACGCCTACACCAAGCACGGCGGCGTAAAAGACTACTACACCGGCAACCCCTGCCACGTACACCCCCATTCTTCTCGTTACCCTCTATGAATTTCTGTAAACGAAAGACTTCGATGAGCGTCCATGATGTACACTGGGTTGACATATTTCACTTCTATGAATTATAAAGACTGAATAGAAGCAAGAAGACATGAATTCTTTGCGGCAGACTAAACTTATGTAAGTAATTTTTTCTTTTTTTTTTGTAACACGAGATATTTATAGAAGCGTATAATTCTACAGAGAGGAAGAAACACACTGGAATAAGGACCATGGGGGATTAGTCTGGCAGTTCCAGGTTTCCGGAACTCAGGTTGGTAGCAGCCAAAAGTGAGTACAGGTTAGGTTGGTATTTCATTGTCAGTCTACGAAAGACAAAGTGAGTTTTGTTAATGAGCGACGTGGACGCTCTAACTCGGAATATTTAAAGAAACGCAGAGATTTAGGTATTTAGATATAATTTTTTTTTCATTTTTCTCTGAATTTTTTATGTTGCATAGAATGTTTTCTATACGGTTTTATAAAATTTGACTATATCGCAACATTCGCGAAACCGCGCAGCTTAAGACTATTTGTGCTTTACTCGCTATGCCTTATATGTTGACCTTCCCTTTTTTTTCTATCCTATTTCTTTTACGATTATTACCGAACTTTTTTATCCCACTTTTCATGCTCCGTTATGCTACACATAGGATCTACATGTTTTACGATAATCGCATGGAAAATCGTTTACCTTAGTGCTACAACCCCAATTTTTCAACCTGGCTGCTTTTCACTTCTCAGCCTTTCCTCATAACACTTTTCATCCATCTTCGTTCTCGATCTAACAGATATTTCTTTCGCGTTAACGAATTACGCAACGTACGTTAATATCAAAGATGACAATAAAATTCTCATACAAAAGTTTATCGGTATTAGATTTTTTCAATAGTGTTTCCTTTATTATTATCCCTTTATTAGGAATTTCTTCCTGCATAATGGCAATAAAGTAATATTGAAATATCACATTAACACAATCCTTAAACCGTACACGTGTTTACGAGATTTTTAAAAGTTTCCCCTTTCTTAAGTTTTCATGAAAATTCACGAACACAGAAAATATTAACGGGCGTCAACGTATAGTATGGACTACGCATAGGCATAGGAAAATAGTTGGCTGAAAGAAAAAGATAGCGACTGGTGGCGGCCAAGCTCTGTCTCTTTCTAATCAGCAGTCGTAGTACAAAAGTATAGAGAAAGTAGCCAATAGGAGCATTAGAAAAGGAGAACGATTGGCCGTCACCTCGTTTCCTCTTTGTTTATTTGAGCGGACACTTTTTCAAAGGATTTGAAGTAGGGCTCGCGTAGTAAATACTATATTTCGATGTTTACGAGTAACAAAATGTTATTTTATTTTTTCTTTCTATTTTATTGTAGGCCTCGGTCGTCCATTGAAAAATATCCTTCGCCATGTTGTAAAACAAAATGTATAGCTGATGCCAATAAGAGCTGCTGGAGTAGCCCTTGAAAAAGCTTTCATAAAAAAGCCTAGGAATACCGAAAAAGAATTTTATTAAATCGTTTCTTATTAAACAAGCCCATACATGACCATACGTTATTGTCCCTCAATGAGTCAGGCAATACGAAAACGAGATGAAAAATCTGTAGCTTCTAAATTTCCTGTTACTCATTCGCCAAATATTCGAGTATGGATAATCCACGGGAAAATAGTGAATAACAGTGCGAAAGAAGTCTTTGCGAATATCTGCCAGGATATAATGGATGCTTTAGTGCAATAATGGCGGCTGCTCGAAGCCAGCGGCTATGACCCTTGCCAACAAAATGCCAGACATCAATTTCACGAGTTGTACGCTCGAGCGAAATCAAAGTCTAGCATATCGAGTTTGTACATATCAAAGCACGTGTATAAATACGTACGTAAATATCATATTTACGCACATACATTTTACAATGCATGTGTGGACAACGCGCAGCCTGTGTAATGCAAGCTTTAGAACTGCCCGACATCTGTGACAGTCGTTTCACAGATAAAAGGAAAAAAAAAAGAATAAAAAAATGACAGAGACCCGGAGACCGAACTGAAACTAGAAAATCGTTGTTTCAGACAACAAGACCGAAGGTGTAATTACAAAGAAGATTTCGATTGCCATAGAGTGGAACGGGAAAGCCGGCAGAAAGGGAATCCGAGAAAATACGAAAAAAGCAATGTAATCATTGGCCCATTATAATTTAATTAATTTATGCAGAAGTATGTATACACCATTTCTATATAGATATTTGTCTACGTTTGTCGACCTATACGAGTTAATTGACGCCGATTATATTGATTCGAATACAATAGGTAGGTATAGACCTATAATTATTGAAACCCTCATATTTACTGAATCACTATATTGACTCACGCAGTGTCACGTATAACTGACAATCAAAGGTGTGTGATTTGATTGAAATTACTTCGAAGTGATTTTAAATTTCTATAATATTCTATTCTTAGTCAACTTTTTGGCTCGATTGTACCACTTCTCAGTTCTATGCAAGGAAACAGCTAATTACGATCAGGAATTAAAATTTTACTAGTGTCCTAGATTTTGGTCGCGTCATAGGTTAGGTCACGACTCGATTGGAAGTATTGTAAAGTTCAAGGAGTGCTCGGTAATTTTTGTAGCTGAATACGTTATATATAAAAGTACTTATCACGTCAGGATTCATCTACAGTTTTATTCGGAATTAGTGTACGAACTGAAGTTAGCTCGTCCATTTGAATTTCATGGTAGAACTACCTTCAGATGGAGCAATACTCTTGAGTAACTCTATATGAATTGAACCCCAGGAGGAAGCAGTTACTATATAACTATATAAAAATTCCTCGTCAGTCGAGTATAAAAACAGAAACAATACACACACGTCTCAAGCCTCTCAACCGGATAAAAATATATTTTTTTCCTTCTCAAACCCAATATCTGATGCGACAGATATTCTTGAAAATGTTAAACCTACCCCATGCATTGTTGCTGACTTAAAAAAATACTTCTGATCCGTTCGAATACCTTCCTCCAATCCTTGAATATTCATGCTTGGTTATGTCGTTGTTTTGTGTCCGGTAGTCGTATGGGGTAGTTAACGATCAATGTGGGCAAAAACAGTTGAAAGGAGATACGGGGGGGACTCTAGGAGTATGGGGTTTGTTACGCATCTCCCTTCTATATCAAACAGGGATAAGTGCATATCTTTGTCGCATCCTTGCACAAGATGCACCCCTGCATCATAGGCAGAATCCAGCCTATCCCGGGCATCACCCTTTGTGTTCTGCTTACATAGGTAATTTTCCTAGTTGGAAATCAGTTTTCCTCGTGCACCCTTATATAATAAGATTTTTTGTATGGCAAAACTTTGACGTAGGAAAGCAATGCTCTATTTTTATTCGTATCACGCAGAGGCAAATATGTAAAAATTGAAAATATTCCAGGCTCTGTAAACCTCTGGGAAAATCTTTTGTGTGAAAATTTTTCCTTGTACTCCCTGTGGGTCCATTAAAGTGAAAGGAGTAAGTAGTTAGATACGTGGGCGTTATGAGGTAAATTACACGAAAGAGAAAGAGAGAGTATATGGCAAATATATATATATCAATCAGAATAAACTACTAAGGGAAGTGCATATTGCTATTTATAAATTGAAATTTTATACCAGTATATAAATGCGTAAAACATTTTTCACGATTCTCACCAGACACTAATAAATCTTTCTCGCGGGATGGCTCTTTATTCTCAATAGGATCTTGATAAAATGTAAAATTCAATCTTCACGCTGTTACTCATAGGATTCTTTATGATACTTTCAGGATACCAATGCATCAGCCCCGTTGAGTTTATCAGTGACACGAGACAGCTTACCATATGGATAACAGATATTGCATAGACGCTTCAAAGTTAATCGTCCAGGTAACAATCTACCTTGAAAAAAAATCCAGTGAACAATATTTCTCGGTAAGATACTTATAGATATACATAAACAGATAAAACTTGAAATCGATAAAATACGGTGAAAATCTTTCTTCCGTAGCTGGGAATGATTCGGATTCCAAAGCCCGAAGGCAGCAGATACCTAAAGCTTTTACGCCCTTGGAAAGATAAGAAACTCACCTGCTCTCGGATGTTGAGTACAACCGGAATTCACGTAACCTCAGCGATGCACATACCGTCCTCGAGATGAACAATATTGTTCGCTTCTATCGGATGGACAAAGTAGAAGCAGGAGGTATTTTTTCAAGGATGAGAAAAGCGAGAGGAGATCTCGGAATAACGTGGGTGGCCGTGGCCGAGAATTCGCGTGCCAGAGATGCGAAAGGCGGCAGGCGTACAACTGAATTCTGGAATCAGCATCCAGTTCGCTTCTGGACCACCTCTAGGGGCGAGAGATCCACGTGCAGGGGGTTGGCGTATTGATCTGTCCGCGCAAACTCCTGCCTCTAACTCCAAGGCTCCCTCCACAACTCACTCATTCTCTCCGATATTCTCTCCCTCGACTCTCCCTCGCTCTCGCCTTCTACTTTGCTGCCTTATTGTCTCTCCGTTGCTCCAACATTCTCTTTATATCACTCTGCCTCTTCAACCAGTTGGTCGGTCCACTCTCTCTCTACATTTTTGAACCTGGGAGACGTGCTGAACTCTCTTAGCACCCTGGCTGTCACGAATAACAGCCGGTGCAACCCTGTGCGCTTCATCCATCCATTCTTTCATCAGAATCTGAGCCGGATTAGCATCAGCAAGAAAAACCTTAGCACGCCCCCATCTCATCTTCAGGGACCTCGTGGAAAATCGCTCGCTCACCCCCAGGGACCTGGTGCTACTTTTTTGATCGATTATATGTAAAGGAAAACTGGTCGAATGAGGATAGAGATCAATCGATAGGAAATGAGGACGTCACAGGGGTTCTGTCCTATCTGTTATCTGCCCGGGAGAGGAGGATAAGTGGATACGTGGTGAAGAAGATCTTTCCAGAGGAGCAAAGGGCCTGCTGTATAACTGGGGAAGGAGAACTAAAGGGATTCCATGGATAAACGTCTTCCTTGGAGGGTCAATGAAAAGAGAGTGCCGATACTTGTCCTGCTCATTCCTTGGTAATCAAAGACCAGGATCGAGCTGAACGAGGCCCTTATTACAACGAACTATTGGGGAATCAAAACATAGGAATACTGTTGTCAGCAGCCGACTTCGGTACACGGTATACGTATGTTTCGTTCTCTTAAAGTATATTTTGAATGATCCTGTAGACTGGATTTAATTCTCTTTCAGCAAAGCCTTCTTGCCAGCGCTCAAGTCCATCGTCGGGTTGAGACTTTTTTTTTATCGTAGGTCAGGTACGTTTTTTAAAGCTTTCCCGGGACCCTCGATCGATTTCAAGTTGTAGCTTTATTCTTACAGGATGAAAGAGTAATATTTGTGAACGGCTATCTTCCACGCCTAAGACAGTCTTTGTGCTAGTCAACACTGGTGTAAATACTATCGATACTCTATAGGTTTTGAAGAATTTTAAATTATCACTGGCTACAAGATAAATAGTACTGGGTAACAAGAGTAATCGTTTACACGTTTAACACTTTTCAAGTACTACGCCTTTTCACGGCATGTGGGACCCATGTCGTTCGTGTGGCAGTATAATAGAAAACGTAACACGATGCAAGTTCCAAGTGAATACATAGGCAAATAAGGCTCTGCAGACTTGGCATGATTTATGAGATGGCTCCAAAATACCGTTATCACGATACAGGAGAACAAATTGAGTTGCCGTAAGCACGAAGGCACAATTTGCTGCTTTGCGTCCCCGCTTTTGGGTTCTTTAACGAAAACGAGAATGTAAGGTGGCAAATTTATATGTATATGTAAATCTTCCGGATATCCTCTACCCCGTATACTGTGTATGTTACGATATACGATAAAATACAAGGAGATAATAAAGATGGGGGAGAAAGACGGAGAGCGATGAAACGCCACGCACAAAAATGAAAACGAGAGAGGACGGATATACGAGACGGTATAGCTTTTTTATACAGAAAATTTTTTATACAAAAACAAATAAAATTGAGGACAAAAAAAGAAATGCAAAACAGTAACGAAGTGACATACGGAGGGGAATGAAAAAAGAAAAATATTAACAAAGCATGCACAAAGGCAGATACAGAGAATTGAAGTAGAGAAGGGATTTGAGGCAAGCGCAAATCTCACTTAGCTTTTAATTAACGCATAAATTTTCATTAGTCTGACGATGCATACGTGTTTCCAGTTGTTAAAACTGGCCCGATGCAAAATGAGTTCTGAAAAAAAACTATGCAACGCTCCTTCGCCGGGCACTAACAAGAAACTTTATCCATTTTAGGTTTCAGTCGTGGCCCTCTCATTCATGCGGAAACTTGGAGAACCAAGAACTTCGATAAATTCGACGATAAGGCACTATCAGGTACCTTGTAATTGTCAGTGGCTTTCACATCCAATTCGGATTCTGTTTCTAGATGGTCAAATTATACGATAAGAAATTAACAGGATAATCGAATGACTTGGTAAAGCAATCACGAGAAATATAAAAATTACATACTACCTTATTTTAATCGTTTAATAGCTAATGACTGATCTTAGTTAACAGAGCCTTTTGGCATATAATGTACAAAATTAATAGAAAAACAAATAATTAACGATAACACATCATGACTCTGTACAACAGACTTCCTATTGTCAAGACTAATGGATAGCGCTGAAAATTCTAATTTGTACTTATACGTAATTAACTTAAACGTATAAATTAATATTCATGTCCTGAAAGGTTAAGTATAAAGGTATCAACCGATATCACTTTTCATCGTACAGTAAAAATACTATCCCTACTGCTTTCTATTCAATGACTGAATCGCTTTGATATTTGGCTAGTTTCGAGAATCCAGTTTGTCCCTTTAAGAGACCGTCTGGTAACTCAATCAATTTATCCACGCTTCCGGATACCTATTATGAATGTTATCACACACTTGATTATATCCATTCTCCGTTCAATACACTTTTAGCAAATATTCCAATCCTCTCGATGTCCTACTTGCTATTTTGGCATAAGATAAAGATCTCTAATTAACATGGATGTCAATGAGGGGACTTGCCTCTGATCATCCCCAGCTGGATTGAGGTCGTTGTAACTTCGATATTCCGTCGCGACCTTACGTGCGGTTATCGTTAACATTTTGAGCAAATCGGTAGTGCTGGAGTATGTATCCAGTACGTCGCATAGAGACTGGACGTACCAGGTGCCTTCCGCTGGATTTCTCCATGAGTAAAAACCTATACGATTATCATGGTTAGAATGGGTTTTATATGAAATATCAAGACTTATCTTTACACATGCGAAATATGGAACGAATATATATATAAATTATTGACTTGTCTCTCACCGTCTGCTGAACTGTGAGCTATGAGAAAGTCTGCATGCGTTGGAATTTTATAAGATGCTACACCGCCGTCTGTCTCCGTGGCTGATAATGTCCGCGGCTTCAGTGTCACTCCGGCATCAAGTTTATCGCCTCTACAAGCCTGGCAATAAGAAGCATCGGTATAGTTGCAGATTTAGTTTTTCATATTATCAGAATCATTTGTTACCTGAAAGAAAAATAGTTTTGGCTTTCCAGCAAGGGTTGGACAATTGTCGGCTGTAAATGGTTTCCAAATACTATCGGATTTATATGCAACATCCTTAGCCAAGATGAGGTCATTGTTCAGTCCATGTGTCAATATGAAGATGCACAAGCAATCGTTATCGGAATGATTCTCTTGGCTTACTAAAGGAAATAACAGATTTTAAAATACTTTATCAAAATCAATTTTCGTTTTATTTTCTGGGAGACTGACGGTTCAATAAAAATCTTACGCTTCTCCACTCTGTCGATAACTTCGCTGTGCTTGTAATTATCGAAAACGTCAACTTCGAAGCCAAGATTCGTGAAAGTTTTCTGAATTCTCTTGGCATCGACGCTGGAGCCTTCTCTCTTCTCGAAACCCGTGTCGAACATTTCATGATTGAAGACTAAACACTTTCCTCTGTTTTTATGATTTGTATTGTAACACTCTGCATCTATCATAACTGGCATTACCGCTACAATACCACCGCTAGTAGATCTAGACAATACAAACGGAACAAGGATACATAAAGATATCTGACAATGAGTGGCAAGATATCTGACAATTCAAAATAGCCGCTTACCTTTCATTCAATTCTTCAGAAAGGATGAAATTTGCTTCTTGAGGAGAGGCATCTATAACATCTGAACGTTTTAGCATCCAATCCGGTACAAAGATATCCGCCGACTCTGGCGTAGCTACATAACCTTGATCAGGAGATATCTGTTAACAAATATAAATAAAAAATTAAATTAAAACAATATACTCATTAAGAAAGTTTAGTTTTTCTTAATCAAAAACAAGTAACAATACAAGATATATTAAATTAGGGGAAAATATTATTTTCTACCATCAGGACCTACACGATCATGCAAGACATCCTGACGTTCAAAAGACACCAAAGAAACTTTGTTTCAATAAGTCGAAAAATTGTTTTAAACCAGGTAAGGAGGCTGTGTTGATAATTAATCGCACCAGGATATCGAGTTCCGTAGGTTTATTTCGTCGGGGAGTAGAGAAACCAGGATGATTCGTGATGATTTCACGGTCTCCAATGCTGTCGATGACATCACAAACCCGTCGACGACGTTTCTCTTGGACTGTACTCGACGTCGAAATTATAGGTTCTGGAATCGTATCGTTGTTGGACATCTGAAAGAAGTTCCTTTTCCTCTCAGGGGATCGAATAGACTGACTACGAGAGATTGACTTTGCGATCATAACAAGAAGATCGTAGAAAAAAACGAGACAGGAAGTCGACGATTCCGCAAACTTCCTTTGTGTCGATAACACGACGGAAATACAAGAGGAAAAAATATCGGTTAATTTGATAAGTACCCAGTAAGTTTTTTATCGACAGGGATACTTTTGTCGAACACTACGACGTCTCAAGTGCGAGTGATTCACGAATTGCCAGCCACGTGAAAGATTATACTTGGCGCGAGACTCTGCTCAGCTACTTAATAATATGTACGATTAGGAATGATTACATCATTGCTGACCAATGGAAAGAATACCTCGTAATTTAATGTAATTTAATGAATAAGCCAAGATGTAACTCATTATTATATTTTTGTTATCCGTGCGAACTTCGGTCCAGAATGTTATAGTTCTGCTTGAAAGTCACTGCTATCAAATCATGATAAATCATCGATTAGTTCGTGTCCTTGTGGGTTAGGATTTAATTACAAAATCACTTAAATAAAAAAGTAGTTAATCTTTTTTTGAGACCTTCGTTGATAACTGAGTGGATTGTAGATTTTTTTAACATAAAATATCCGTCAGACCGTGTACAGTAATTTACCTCGATAAGATTGCTCTCTTCTAATTTACGTTTAGACATTTTATTTCTGTCTAAGAAAAGTCACATTGTTAATTTTCCGTCTTATTCAGAGTCACAAAATTATATTTAAATCTAAACCGTTTTTTTGGCTTCGTCCTCAATGATTTTAACGCTATTTATCGGACGAACGTCACGTACTACGAAATCAGATGTGGTTACTCCTTCGAGTATAACTCGTCAACTGATTTGCATTCTAATCTGTCCTACTAATCTAACTATTTTTTCAATAGATTATACTACCTGTTCAAGGTCATAGTATTAATAATCATATTGAATGTTTTTAAAGTAGAAATGGGGATATCCTAATTTCGTACGATCAACCAATTATTTAGAATGATAAAAATGTTACGTTCCAAATAGAATGATCAATTGTCTCTAGTAGGCTTACCTCTATTGTTTGTTTCTCGTCTGATGGGGTGTCCATTGTTTCAATGCGCGCTATGAAAAATATAGTACTGGTCACTTTCCCTAATACTTGACGGGTTACTGAAATCAAACAGAGCAAAAGGGCAAACATTGCCTGTTTTCTGATTGGCTATCCGAAATTTTACGTGTGTTTAGTAAGAAGCCACACGATGCCATACTGATGATTTATTGAAAGCTTATCAACTTTATAAACCTTTATCACTCTCTGGATAGTCATCGATAACGATTCGTCACATTGCCCAAGAAAAGTTGCGTTTAAATTATCAAAATGCTTATCGACATTACCTTGATTAATTACAATCCTGGAAATTTAGCGATAACAAACCATCTTAAAAATGTTTTCTGTTGTTCTAGCAACATGCAGTCTCAGATTCAAACCTTTTGTTGAAGATTTACCATTCTAATAGTCGATAACGTAGATATCGTGATAAAAATCTTATTTTTAATTTCTTATAACAGGGGGCGTCCCGATATAATAATACGACCATTATAACATCATGTTCCAATTTAAATAATAGTGAAGTTCAAGACCAGTGTATGAATTCCAAGGTTCCAATAAAATGTGTGAATAAAAACCCGTCTCGCACGTTTTTAATGGTAGGGAAAAAAGACACCTTCCGTTTTAGTAAAATTCGCCGGTTCCAATATGGCTGTTGCTGCCGACGGAAGAGCCATCTGACGTGGCAATAAACAAAAATCCTTGAAGCGGGTCCCGTGTACGTGTCCGGTCCGTATTTCCGCGACGTTGATGCTATTTTGCGTATCTATGGGGTGTCTTCCCCGTGTGTTTTTTCGGAGTTTAGTGACTGTATGTGTCTAAAGCGCCGTGAGCGCATTCCGACAACGAAAAACATGTGTCGGTTTCGACTGATCTTTGGCTTTCTGGTAGTCGGTCTTCTCACTCTGGTTCGCACCGACGAACACAGTCACGTTGTAAGTAAACCCAGTGTTGGTGACATCCTTTTTGAAATGTCAAAGTTTCCTTCTTGGACGTCTAGCTATCATACGATTTCGAATCGTATGTTAGAACTCGTTGCGATATATATTTTTTTAAATTAATGAGCTATATTATCTGCAACATATGAAATCATGTGTGTTTTTTTATCTATTCAACGTATTTCCTAATTAGGATGAGATAGTTGTTAACACGTGAGAAAGTAAGAATTTTTCATTGACAGTACGAGGACAACGAAGAAGTTGTACTATGGATGAGTACAGTTGGACCTTATCACAACAGGCAGGAGACCTATTCCTATTACTCTTTGCCATTTTGCATTGATACTAGGAAAGTGATCAGTCATTATCATGAAACACTTTCCGAGGCTCTACAGGGTATAGAACTGAAGTTCAGTGGATTAGATATCGAATTCAAAGGTCCTTATTACCCTATGATATATTTATGAATACTCTGTATCTACTCTGCATAATTATTCTTTTGGAATTGAATGTACTAACTGAGGTGATCGTTTGAAATTTTAGCGGACATCTCAAAAACAGAGTACTGTGAAATTGAGCTAACTGAGGAGAGTCAAAAGGCTTTTGTTTATGCCGTGAAAAATCAGTATTGGTATCAGATGTACATTGATGATTTACCTATTTGGGGTAAGTCTTTCTTTTTTCAACATGATGGCCAAGGTTTCTCACAGGCCCAATGTTTTTTTAAACATGTTGTCTTATCAGTAATTATATATCCATTGAAATCAATATGAAAGATAACTATAAATGATTATTTCAGTCTTATAAAATTTTGAAAAATTAATGTTCTCATACAATTTTGTAAATATAGGGGTAGTTGGAGAACCAGAAGAAAATAATGGAGTTGTGTCGTATTACATTTGGACGCACAAGAAATTAGATATAGGATACAATGGTAAACAAATAGTAGATGTGAATCTAACCAGTGAAAATAAAGTAAAACTTGTGCAAGGGGTGCACATCCCATTCAGCTACGAAGTCAACTGGAAGCAGAGTAGCGTTAAATTTGAAGATAGATTTGACAAATACCTTGATCCAAATTTCTTCCAACATAGAGTAAGTAACACCCTTATATATTTCATAATTCCTCATGCCTTATAGCTTATAAGTTCAAACATTTCAATCACTACAAACATTAACATTTACAGATACATTGGTTCAGCATTTTCAATAGCTTTATGATGGTTATCTTCCTGGTTGGTCTTGTGTCAATGATTTTGATGCGCACGTTGAGAAAGGATTATGCAAGATATAGCAGGGACGAAGAAATGGATGACATGGAGAGAGATCTAGGGGATGAATATGGCTGGAAACAAGTTCACGGAGATGTTTTTAGACCGGCGAGTCATCCCATGATATTCTCAGCTCTCATTGGTGCTGGTTACCAGGTTGGTTCTCTGATCACCGTGAATCATTATTCCACTAAACATAATTTCCTATTCCTGTGCATTTATCCAGGTCACCGTCGTCGTATTAAGTGTGATTATATTCGCCATACTTGGGGAGCTCTACACAGAACGTGGCTCAATGCTGTCCACTGCGATTTTTGTCTATGCAGCGACGTCCCCAATAAATGGTTATGCAGGAGGTGGACTGTATGCCAGAATGGGTGGACGAATATGGATAAAACAAATGATAGTCAGTGCTTTTATGCTGCCAGTAATGGTTTGTGGCACAGCGTTCTTCATAAATTTCATCGCCATGTATTATCATGCTAGTCGTGCCATTCCTTTTAGTTCTATGGTAAGTTATTTCAATTTGTACCTAAATTTCAAGTTACTATTACTCCATATTGGTACTAGGTATTAACAGTTTGATATATTAACTTTAATAGGTGGCAGTGACGTGTATTTGCATATTTGTGATTTTACCACTGACACTGGTAGGAACTATTCTTGGACGTAATCTGGCAGGGACCCCAGACGCTCCTTGTAGAGTAAACGCTGTACCAAGGCCTATTCCTGAAAAGAAATGGTTTATGGAACCACTTGTGATTATCATGCTAGGTGGTATATTGCCCTTTGGATCGATCTTCATTGAAATGTAAGAATCTATAAAAGAATTGAGATACGCTCGTTTTTACAGATTATCATATAAAGATTTAATATGCTATTATAGGTACTTCGTCTTCACATCCTTCTGGGCGTATAAAATTTACTACGTTTATGGATTCATGCTATTGGTATTTGTTATTTTGATGATTGTGACTGTCTGCGTCACAATTGTCTGCACATACTTCCTTCTCAATGCTGAGGACTACCGATGGTAATTACCAATTCCTATAATTAATTTTCTTGTCACATTTAGTGATAAATCTGATAGTTCTAGAGATAGATTAACTCTGTTATTAATAATATTGATATTACAATACAGGCAATGGACGAGCTTCTTGGCAGCTGGCTCGACTGCGGGCTACGTTTACATGTATTCCTTTTATTATTTCTTCTTCAAAACAAAGTAAGTTATCAATTCGTTTTCATATGTGTCCTGCATTGTTCTCAGCTTTACAATCAGTACAGGATGCACTAGGATGTTTCTTGTAATATTCAATTAATTTCTTTTCAGGATGTACGGTTTATTCCAAACTGCATTCTACTTTGGCTACATGGCGCTGTTCAGTTTAGCTTTAGGCATCATGTGCGGTACGATAGGATATATTGGTACGAATGCTTTCGTGCGCAAGATATACTCCACGGTCAAAATAGATTAAGTCAGCAGTCCGTTTTCAATTTGGTGACTACGAAAATCGTAGATGAGGTTGAAAAAGCAAAGGCGTCTAAGCGCTGTTTAACTTCGGACTTTAATTTTCCCCATTCATTTCTTCCATCTCGAAATTTGCGATACACCACTGTCCTATCCCGAACAGTGAATAGGTCTCAATAAAAAAACTGCCTATTTGTAGACATGACGTCAGATTAATCCCTTGCTCGAGAATATGTCCGTCTTTGTGAAATGACAATTTTATAGTCTACAAATACATATCTAGGTTATTTTCATAGAATGCGTTGATCTGGAACTCTAGTGGCTTTGTTGTAAGTAATTCTTTAAAATGCTTTTGTGCAATGGTTAAATAATTATTGAAATTTAATATTTATTAATTGCGCATTCTGCTTTGCATTTTTCTAATAGAGTTTCTACAGACGTGTTCTATCGTTTTAAATTATTCTAATTCTAATCGAAGAGAACACTATTGTTAATAATGACTCAACTTCAATAAATGCAAATTGCACAGGGTTCCAGGTCAAATAGAAATTATTTCCTTTGGATACTCTCGTATGTCTAAAGTATTGCTAGATTTTATTTTCGGACACAAAAGGATTGTCACTTTGCTTAATCGTATCGCTGTCAAAACAACGTAGAATCAGGCATAAGTCAAAGTGTACACAATACATTATATTTGTTTTTTGTTTGTTTATATAAGACAAAGAGATTCGAGCATAGGTAAAAGGCATGTTGTAGTTGTTGCACGTCGAAGAGTAAAGAACAACGTCACTATCTTGGAATAGAACTCTTGAATCACTGTTCTTACAGAAAGTATAAGAACAATGTTTCGAATGAGGTACTAAAATTCAGCGAAAAATTTATTTTTCTGTCACAAGCAAATTCAATATTACTTAAACCGTGATGAATTCAACGAAAAAAGGCCGTGGATGTGCATCATGCATCTTTTGTAATTATTTAAATAAAGGTTCGAACACGAATACTGATAAAGAATTCGACAAGAAGCTAATAGAGTTTTAAATGATTCCGAATGTCCACTACTTCAGTTCAGAATTATGTATTTCTAGTGCACAAGAACGATCCCAGTTCAAAATATTAAATCTGCTTACTAATTCGTGCATTTACATGATATAAAAGCGTTACCTTTTGCTTTATCTTAAAAGAAAAACGTAAGGAAAATCAAAATTGATGCATACACTTAAAATACTTACATTGTTGTCTTCGTAAAAATTTATTGGTTGGTAGTTATAGAACAAAAATAGATCCTTGGCGTTTTCAATTATTTCACTTTTTTGGAGATTTTCTATAAATTTGAAAAAGAAAAATATAGACCGAGCAACATGTGAATATATTAATTAGATCAGGCCATAGGTAAAAATGAACGGCAAGAATGGCATGTGGAACTGTAATTGATAGATTTGTAAAAAGATTTACGTTTAAATGCCTACTATCCTTATTGTTGTGGAACTATATTCAGTTCATATTATTTTATTCAATTTTTTTCTCTTAAATCATAATCTTAACACGACGACCGTCACGCGTAATATTTCAAGTAAGCGCCATAGTACTAATAAAGAAATCGCGAATCAACAGCTATTTATTTAAACGGATCTTCCAATGTAAAACAAAGTACTTGGATCAAGTAAATGTATTGATAGCATGTAAAGCTCTCGTGTTGGATCCACAAGAAAATAAAGAAATTCTGTGTGGATTTGACATAACGATTCACGCAACTGAAATTGGATAATTTAAAGTATTAATCAAAGATTCGACCAATAATAAGTGCGATAAGGTGAGTGTCGAAATTATGCGCCTTTTAAAAAAAGAAAAACGTTAAATACACAACCTTTTTTCTAATTAGGATGGTATTATTGATTATTATAGTTATTATTATTATTAACGAGACGCGGATAAGTGACTTGTTGTTAGATGTAGCGGATCTAAGAAAATATAAAATTTCTACCTACGACAAATGACTAATTACTCATTTTCAAGACAGAGACGTGTACTAAATTACATACATATATATTTCTTTAATAGAATTTATTTATCCCCGTATATTTTAAAATACAAAATAAAATATAATATAACTGTGTAACGGGCAATGAAATGCCAAAACCCATTCAGGTGTCTCGAGAAAAATCTTAAACTCAACGTTACACAGTGTCGAAAACTGATATCGAGGAATTAAGGATTTCTCGTACTAAATTCTTATTTGTACAAGTAGTCAACTGAGTAGTTCGATTTTTTTATGTCGCTATGCAAATAATTATATATTTTATAAAGATTAAGTAGAAAAGAATAATGGAACGGCGCTCTTATCACCGTATGGCGTTTTTTCGTCTAACGCGTATGGAGAAGAGTGCTGCATGATTAAAATGATCATGCTACAAAAGTCATGTTTTGCAGATAACGAACGAGCATATTGCTTCTATTGCCGTTGCAGTCTTCTTACGCATGTTAGTATACGTGGTGTTCAGCGTATGATTTCGGATGAACTTAATAACGTATACTGGGTATACGTAGCTGCGATGATATCTGATTAAAATATAATTAAGATCAATGTAAAAGGTACTTATATATGTACATTTTTTAAGTAGAAACGTTGTAAAAGAATGAACATTACATAGAAACTTGTTAATTCACGATATTCGACCGATAACGATAACGCGCATTTATGTCATCAGATGCTGAAGAATGAGCCATGTAAACGACATCTTATCGGCAAGTCATATTTTCAATATATTTACATATCCCTTGATTATGAAAAGGAGGCGAGTAGCTGCGACGTTATTGAAATTCTTTCGCGTCAAATCGCAGTTTTTTATGGCGCGACAAATTTGTCGTATCAGTCTGTGACATGGAAATAAATCATTTCGTAGTGTGATTGATAAAGATTGGATGTGATACGAATGTAATGAGAATGAGAAATAGTGAGTGAAAGGGAGATACATCGATTCCGAATATCGATTACCAGTTATTTTGGTAATATTTGATTTGGAAATGCGAAAGTATCGTGTACGGTGCTTAAACATTGGCGAACCGTACTATTATTTATATCGTGGTACTTTGTACTCGACTGATCTGGACTTCATAATTTATTTCTATTGTCACCAAATCCTTGTAGCTGTTTCTTTTCTTTATCGTCGGCTGCCTTAAAGCCTAGGTTGAATTCTGTTTTAAACATCTCTCTATAATAACTTTCCTTGACGATATCACTCTCTGGTACACCGTCCTCTTTACATTTTTGCACATAAAGTTTGTGCATTGCTGCGATACTTAGACTCGAGTCTAGGTATTTCCTACCGCTACGATCCTTTGGATTAGTTTTTTCAGCGGGAAAAGATTTTATATGCTCACGGACGCGATCCTTCACTACTTCACTTTTCTTTGTTTTCGGTGTGTGCCTTCCTCTTTGATCAGGTCCTATTATGCCACCAGGAGATGATCTCTTCTTGTCCATTGCATGGCGCACGAATTTTTCTGATACAGAAAAAGTGCTGAGAAACATTGGTTTGCACACTGTTATAAATTCGCCTTTGATCAATAGGGAATATGTAAAGGTGACTTGTCTACGATGCTCAGATTTGACATTGCCACGACACCTTGTGCGTTGCTTGGGAGATTCCTTGACTGAGAGAGCTATATATTGTTTCCTCTGCTCCCATGTACAGGTCTTCCAAAAGACACTGTGTAATTGTTCACGGGCATCCTCGTCTATTTTATCACTGCACCGCATACGACAATCACATGGAGGTCCCATTACCTTTGCTGGAACTATTTTACCTCCAACACCGATATATTCTTCTCCACGTAGTCTGGCATTTTTCTTTATATTGACTTTCCATCTTTCAGGATGTTTTGTACGTTTAACTGCCTCCTTTGACTCTTTGATAGGCTTTATTTTTCTCAGTCCCTTTGACTTTGGAGCCTTCTTCGGTGTGGGCTCTGGAGGTTGTAATTCAGTTATTGGCTGTTGATCTATCGGATGACCTGTATGGATTTAAATGGGATTAATATACTTTATATCAATTCAACAATCTAGTGAATATACATACCTAGTAGCTGATAACCACCAATCCCAGGTCCTTCAGTTTGTCGTGGTGGCTGCTGATTGATACCCATTGCAGAGGTATCCCGCCACCATTGAGCTGCCGTTGGCATCTCAGGAAAGGTTCCTGCCGGAACTAAAAACATTCCATATCTTTCAAGCAACGAACATCCTATTTGTCAGAAGCAAAAATAAAATATGTAATAGTCAACACGTTTTACCCATTTCATTTTGGAATTTGTAGTACGAAGGCTGCATTTGTTGATGTTGGGTTATATCCATGCGTCTGGTATCAAACCATGGCTCAATATCTCTTCTGGCGGGTCCGGCTTGATTTGACGGACCCATTCCAGCTACGTTTTGCTCCATGCTTCCATCCATCTTTTATACATGCTTCGAATCCTATCCAATAATTCAAACTGTTGTATAACAAGTTTTCAATACTAGTAAAACATAGCTTCATCAAAAATTCTGTGATATTTACCTTATACTTTATTTATATAGGTTATCATTCCTTAAAACACCAACTACTGCAATATTCTATAAACGTCCACCAGTTCGAAACTCATGCAACTTAGGCATTTGCATGTAAATCTTAGGAAAAAAAATTGTGGTCCATACGAATTCCAAACAAGAATAAGTGATATATTGCATAAATTCCTTCTCAATCACCGCACAGGCATCTCAGTATCGAAGCAATATTCACATTTACACTATGAATTCTTTAAAATAAGATAGAGTAGCCATTAATTAACAAACATATTTCTAGCTACGACCCGATTACACGAACAAGCTGCCACCTTATTTGTTTACACCAGTGCTACGAAGTTGCTCATTCTTTGGCACTTGGTACACTTTCTCAGAAAAGTATGGCCGTCACTCGGTCATCGCAAGATATCTACAATTAACAAAAAAATCTTGTTACCTCATATTTTCTAAAATATAACAGAAACATATGTCGATCCTATCAAAAAATCAAAAAGAAATCATTCCCAATTAACAAAGCATTACTAAATACCGATTTTTCAGTATACTAAAACAATACGGCTTCGTATTGCTGTATCAGTGATTGGCTGTCCTGGCGCTCCTCTACTGACAGTATACCTGTCAATTTAAATCTTGACACTTGCCTTCAGAGCATGCTGTGTGATCAACAATGCTTTTCATACGTCGGTAAATATTTTGACGGAACAGTATAATCAACTTCATTTATCTCATTGAATGTCTGTACCTTATCTACATCCGTTGTCACGCACACACAATTCCTTTGTTCATTGATAAAAGATGCTGCGTGCATCCATTCACGCATATTCACGCCATATTTCTATACCGGTAGTCTCTCATATCCCATAACTCAGCGGAGTATCGCTCGATGGCGCAACTTCGCACTTTTCTAAGCGTTCTATGAAGTTTCTGTCTGTTTTCGGCTTATCAGCGAAAAGGAGGCTTTGGGGTTAGGTTTAGTGAAGTATCGCCTTTGGTGATTCTAGGTGATGAGTGCTTTGCATAAACAGAAGAACGTCTCCTTGCGTGGTGTTTGGCCTCGGTGACGTAGTTTTTAAGTGTCTGGAGAATTCTTACTAAAGCTGGAAGGAAGTTAACCAACCGTGTGCTGTCCAGTCTTTATACAGAGACTCTTCTCTCTCTCTACACTGTACGGCGTTGGGTAAGTAATGTTGAGGTTATAGCATGGTTTACTTCACGTTGAATAATCCTTTTAATCCTTCTATTATTCCTGCTCCTTTGTATGTAAGACATTTCGTTGTGACTCTTAAAGAATATACAAGGACCTGCGAAATTCCTAGTATGCTGGCGTCATCTTTGTTTTTTCTTGTACTGTTATGTTTATTTACAATGAATTTTGTGCATCAGTGGTAAAACTCTTAAGATAACTTGCTGTTAATGCGATAGGCGTTTTATTATCCGGTTGAAAGCACAGTATCAGGTATTTGAATATTTATCGTCATGACAAATAAGATTTAGGATATGACTGATCACCGGTTTTGGTAGTTCTTATGGTTCTTATGTGATAAAAATGACTGCTTCTTTTTTAAGGATTGTATGCGCGCGATTCTTGACTGTAAATGATAACGAACACTTCTACAAAGTTCTTGAGAAGAAAATACAACTGGCACGTGATATTTCGTTAATAAACTTGACCTCATGCATTCTGCTAGGATTACGACTTTCACTTATAACCTTGTTGCACATTATCGTAATGTAACTAAATCTTACTTAAGATTCAAATGTTATATAATTATCAAACAATGTCATTTGTTAATTTAAAATTATGTTACTTAAAGTCATGATTAACGTAAGAAAGTGTCAAATTTATAAAACATTGTTTTATGTTTACGTGAATTTGTTGTGACCGTTATAACTATATTTATAACAAATTCCCTTCGATAGCTCAGTTGGTAGAGCGGTGGACTGTAGTTGGCAAAGAACACGAGTAGACATCCATAGGTCGCTGGTTCAAATCCGGCTCGAAGGATTCTTTTTTTTTTCTATTTAATTCAAAGATTTTTATCGATCATCGTTAATTACTAAACTTCCCCAAATCAGTGAAATGAACCTCACTAAGAACCGTCCATTTTTTATGTTCAATGTGAGATAAAGTCTTGTATCCCGATCGTGCTCGTGGTTCATTTATACATGGGTATATCGAAGCTAAACATAAAAGCAGAAAGTCTCGACACGAACGTTACCCGAGGAATACGACTGTTACGTGAACGTGAGTAACATTACTGATCGTCGACATGGAAAGCATTAGCATATCGTCGTAAAAGGTTTTGCCAGTAGAGAAGTAATTGCCATCGGGTCAATGCAATGCTAAATGCATCGAGTTTCAGAGAAAATGGCAACACCTGTATATAATATATATATTCTGCGACAATAAGCAGAAATAACATCGTCGTGCTAGGAATCTAATAAATGCAAAGAAATGCATTGAGAAAGGTACAGATGTAGCAATATTAAATCTGTTCGATGACACAGTTATGAATGAATTATTTTACAGTGCTTGTGTCATTAGTAAGAGTAAGATAACGATGATTCCAGGGAATTACCGGGTATGTGTAACATAGCTTACATACCCGGGAGACATGCCAGAGAGAAAACAGCAATTTTCTACAATGCTATCTTGAACACGAGTCCCTTGGCGTAACATTTTATTTATTTTCCACTCTTTCTCTCGTACAAAAATAACCTGGTATCAATTCACCAAGGGTTTTCATCGTAATGGAATTTCTACAAGGTATTAAAGACCTATTGTGCGCGTCAATCCAGCCTCCCAAGAATGATTAAACAAATGTTTCATATCTTTGCGTTTATAAAATAATTACAATCTGTCAAGTGACGCATGCCGTGACGCGCACATCAGGCGGCAAATTCATAGATGTTATATGTAACCTACCCATTATCCAGTTACGGCCCAAAAACTGGATGCGCCCCTGGAAGCGTTAAGTTTTTAGGTTACGTTAGATTAGGTTAGCCTTTAATTTACATTTAATGTATTTCCATGTTCTATAACTTTTTTTCATATTTTAGTTTGTTTGTGTCAAAACTTCGTATTAAAGTTAGCGCCGCCACAATTTTTTGTTTGTTTTAATGAACATCATTAAACTTGGCAATATAATATTAAATTAGCCAAAAATATATCCTTTAATATAATGTCCGTCTTTTAAAAATTTTTCTTCTGTAATGGCGCCAGCTTATAGGTAGTCCGAATAGCTGCGTATGAAAGTCATGAATTCACTCGTTAAACAAGGGAATTCACGGCTGACAAATTTGCAAAATAATATTAATTGAAAACAAGGAGTGAGAGTCAGAACGCGTCTATCGGTGCGCAGAACAAATTGAACCGTTTGAACGAGCCGTTGGACGAACAGTCGGAGCTTAACGGTTGATTACGTTCGCTTCTGCAAATGGCCGAAGCGTGTAATATTCGGTGCGGGCAGAGTGACGGATTGCGCGTCGCAACGTTGTTCCCTGGTTCTCGTTCCGCGGTCGGATAGAATGGCGCATGAAAATTATACGTGGCTTTACTCGTTATACCAGATCATACGAGAGTATTGTGATACGTACGCGGATATAGTTAAGTGCATATACAGATATATCATTGAAAAGTCTCGCATTTTATATACCAACACGTTTCTACTGATCACATTAAAACTTTTGCATATTTTATTCGTACCGTCGGTATTTGTACTCTGTTTCCTTCTCCCTTTGGGATGGCAACATTTTTTCATTGGTCGCGATCGACTGTGGTCAAACGAACTGAATTATCCATAGCATATGACCACGTTAAAAAATTAATACTGTTCCTAAGTGGACAATCATTTCCTGAGATTAGTCGCGTATCGTTTCCTGTATCCTCACGGTTGTGTTTCTTCTTAGCGTCTTGGAACAAATAATGCAGGAGCTCTCCGACTGGCTATCGAATTCTCGACGTTCGCTGCGGGCGTTTGCCAGTAGAAACTATAGAGAACGCCTATAAGAGCTACCGACTAATACGGACGCCCGGCAGACGCCATCCTCGTTTCTCCCGTGATTCCAGGAACGTCAGGGTACCCAAGCGTGCGCCGAGTGCCTGGGTAAATATACGGTAACATGCTGGTAATATTGTCCTGAGTTTATTTGGTCGCTTTCCGAGAGTCTAGGCACAGTGACTACGGGCCTCGTACACAGCCATTCTGGAATTGTCATTACGCCTTCTTGACTCACGTAGATCGTACCGGCACAGAGAAGTGTCGTACCTTCTGCTCGTTCAGTTTCGCGTGGCCGCCGCAACGCATAAGAATAAAGTACCGTCGTGCGAAAAAGATCCACGAGGAACTGCCTGCAGAAAGTTTAGCTTGGCATATTGACTTCCTTCTTATTTCTCTCCATATTTTACTCCACGCTTTTATTAACGTTCCACGAGGCAGTCAAAATGGACGAACAAGAAATCGGAGTACGAAGTGAGAGAAATACGGGACTGTGGCAGCACTCGTGTATATACACAAAACCCGGCATGCAGGCATACTGGATGACAGCTCTGGCTACGTTTGTAATTCGCGACGTAAGAAAGCTGCAAGAAGTCTTGAGGGGAACGGAATAAGAAAAAAAGGATGGAAGCGACGTAAATTACAAGGAAAAGTGCTGCTGCGAATCTAACCTTCTAAGTGTGTACATCGGTAACTCTCGTAATTGGACGTGTCGCCCTCTAGTTGTTATATTTTCAAATTGTTATATGGAGCGATCGATCTTGAGACCGTTAGAACCGCACGTGGGAACCTTCCACAGAGATTTACGAGAATGGCCGTCGCACTTGGGTCCTTCTGCTGCTATGCTAAACGTAGGACGTGTTGTGTGTGTACTATATATTATATATATATCATTTCATCCGTGGCGTACGAGGCGGGTGTCGATGGATATTATTTACGTAGAGATTCGACTCGATTCGCGATATGGCTCTCGATTTCTCTATGAATTATGGATCGTCGTTCGCGCGATGAGAACTCGCCCTACACGATAACCCATAGGATATCTCGTTCTACGCCGTCCTTTCGCGTTATTAGTTTTCCCTATTGAAAAACCCGAATCCCTACCGTTACCCATTCCTCCTGTTATTCTTGCTCGGCAAGTCCGACATCTTATAATAATTTGACTCGGCTGCAGCTGAATCTGCAATGTGCCAGCGTAGAGAATTGATGAGAGCGACTGGGCACTGGCGAACAGTCATGTTCCAGCTTGTTCGGTTCTCTGTTAAAAAGTGAAAAAAAAAACCCAGAATACGGTTGTTATATCGTGAAAAGGGACGAGCGACATTACGAGGAATATGAAACGTAAGGAAATGAACGTGGAGATCCTTAAACCCGTCTTAGGAATTTCTAACGACAATGTCGTCGACGTAATGTCGACACTATGAAATATCGTGGATACATAACCCCAATGTTTCCTGCGGATTTACTCACCGTTATGACGACTTTAGCTCGTACTTATTCGTATGGCCAGATAACAGGGACGCGACTCGGCTTGAGCACTGTAAGATACTGGATGAGAAGAGATGAGATAACAGTTGTTAATCTTGGAGGCCAACGGACAAGAAGACGAAACGTGCGCATTTGCAGATGCTAACTAACACTCGGACGATAGAAACACATCCGACCCTGAGTGCCCGTACACGTGTTCCACAAGCTTCAGATAAATTAGAAGCATTAACCACATGCATTGGTGGTAACGTATGCATGACGTAGGTCAGTTTTCGTAGAGGGTTGCATGCAGCAAAAGGTCGAGACAACGGACTAGGTAGATTACGCTGGGTAATAATGCGCGGGGCTAGTAACGTATCGTCGCGTTAATGTAACTCGAGTTGGTAACATAACATAACGCAACAAGGACTACGGCCAGTATGGCGTGTGGTACCCCCGGCGGTACAGCGGTAGCGTGTATACAAGTACGTATATGGAAATATGGTACGGTGTGCTGTTGGTTGGTGGTGCAATGGCGTCGGCGGGATATTTCCGGACGTAAAATAGCGTTAACTGCAAGTGAGCGTTCCAATGGGCATCGAGGGTAATGAAATCGTATAAAGCGTCTATATAACGTGTTGCGCAATAAACACGACGGGACACGTGCGAACTTCTTATTGTTATGCAAATACAAACGAAAGCCGATTCTCTCGCCGGGAGGACATCGGCAAACGAGCGAGTGACCGAAGGGGGCGATTTACAAGCCGTAAAATATCTAATTCTGATCGTCGTTACGTTCGTAATGTGACGCGAGAAATGAACTGATAACGTGTGTCGCGTGGCGATTACACGTATAAGCGTGTGTGTTCATACGATATGAGGAAATTGCGTCTTCTCTAAAACAAACACTTGTATCGGATTCGAGAATCGATTCTACTGTAAAGCGGAGGATGGGGAAAGTGGAGACCCACCCCAAACTCCCGAGCAACTTGGTACGTTTCTATTTCCCGATTGTTCTTTGTGTGTCTTTTTTTTTAACAATACTCGGATATGGGTATTGCGGGATCGACCTCGTGTATAGGTATATATAAGAATATATATAAGGTGTGTAATAGGTATATATTTATTATAGGAGTCGCTTTCCTAAGTCTCACTCGCGACATCCCGGTCCAAGATCATGGATACGTGATAAAAAGTTTGCCGTCTCTTAAAAGGCGTAAATCCCGCGACTCGACGACGTATCGTAAACTATTATGATTGCCTTGGTTGCCTTCCTAACCGCTTATGGCTTATTTGCATTTTATTGCTTTTTTATGTGTTACGCGACAATTCTGGATCGCGATCTTGAATCTGTGGCGTGCTTAATCTTGCTGCAGGATGCGCTTGTAGAATGACTGTGGGCATGAGAGATTTACGTGCTTTTATGTTTAATCATTTTTTTGTTATATTCCATTGTCACAATTTCGAGTTATATATGTATTGTGACTTTGTGAGAAGCGAAGGAAAAATTTTTTCTTCGAAATTTTGATTTTAGCGTTGTCGCTTTTTTTTCGAATTGCGATTTTGCCGCTGGTGCCGTCAGTCGACGATTATCAACGTGCTGTTTGTAAGACGGGATAACTGCTTCAGGGAAATTTACGGAAAGCTCCAGCGATTTCGAAGAGATACACATTTTGTAGTTTATACGCTTTAAAGATTCAAAGTTAGCATCGCTTCACATATTTCCCATGATGCGTCGCAGAATAGCAATACCTGCTTCTGTGATATAGTCGCGCGGGAGTTTTGAAAAGTGTCAGATCGATGTCCACGCTATCGAATCTGTAGTATGATATTACGTTGGAAATATGTAAAGCCGCTTTTTATTTGACGAATATTTATACCGATGTTCAAAGATTCCTTTCTGAATCCTCATCGATTTCTTTCTTCCCTATGAAATTCAAGCCGCGTACATACAGGTCGCGACGAGGATTACCAAAAGTTCTCCCTTGAACAAATCCAACCCCCATGGGAGCAACGCTACTGCCAGTGTCTCCGTTTTCGTTATTATTTTTCTTTTCTAACCCCCCTCAACTCCCTCCCTCCCGATGCATTTGCATGGAGATGAGTCCTGCCTTCCTGGCTGGCCTGGCTCTCGCTCTGCTCGGCGTCTGCCGCACGGAAACTGGGGATCTCTTCAGGATCGTCTTTTTAGTTTTAGTTTCTTACCAGGAACGGAGAGTTCTACTCGTGTACTCTGAGGCAGATAGAATACACTGGATTCGATGTTTCTCAAAGAAAATCAAACACGGTGAGTCTATGAAATCGTTAATAGATTTCATTCCCTCTCCTTCCACCCTCCTATGGTCAGTAATGTCGAATACACTCTTGTGGACTTTCAACCTCATATATGATACATCTTAAACAAAGACCAAGTTAGGTTCTCTCGAATTATCGAAATATCTAGGACGTCTCCAGAAATAAGTACCCAGCCTAACATGGCACGTGGTAGAAGTTCAATGTCTGTATATATTTATCTATATGTTATACAATACTGTCTGAACCACACGTGGTTCGATACGAGGGTAGCTAACGTCTGTTCGATGGTTTGGCGAAGGGTGAGTAAGGACAGTAGGGCTTCTATCCACGAAGGGGGTACGCAGTCAGTAGGTACGTCCTCCATCAGCAATATCGATGTCGAATAAACAAAGAGCCAGGAGGGCGATGGTGTTGCCGTGGAGGGTTCCGAGTGCAGTGGTGTATTGAAGGTAGTAAAAAAAAAAAAAAAAAAAAAAAAAAAAAAAAAAAAAAAAAAAAAAAAAAAAAAAAAAAAAAAAAAAAAACATTTTTTTTCAGAAAAAAAAAGGTCATAGAAAACCAGATAAAGAATCGCACACTCCAGAGGTGGGGAAATGTGGAATATTATTCGCTGAAGTAGAAATGAGTAGAGACTTTTCTATACCTTATTCTCGGGGAATATGATGCAGGCTCCGTGTGATACGATGGGTAACTTATTTTTCCTATATTGAATCCTGCCGGGATTTTTCACCTTGGCGTAACGTATACACGGTTACCAACCTAGGAACTAGGTAAAAGTTCATTCTCACGATGTACCATGGTAACTTTCGACTTTATTGGACAATTTCTGTGTCTGGGATGTTTCCGGCAAGTACTCGATATTTACTGGCTAGACTCGAAAATTTCACAGGGTGCACACACGCGCTTGGACAACTTCTAGGTTATATCCTACGGGGCCGGGTACAATCGTCCACGTGCACTGGACCATAGAAAGACACGAGTTACGAGATGCTCCAAGTAATAGAGATTTTTATGTTGCCCTCTGTCGTTTTCTCTTGTCAGTTAACCGCATAACATCGTATCTTCTTTGTCTCCTTTCATAAACCATATCCCGGTTGGTTATCTAATACCTCGAATTCCTCGTGGATTAGGAACTTACTTGGGCCATTTTTTTTACCCTTTCTCTCGTTCATTGCGGAGATTTAAGGTTTTGTTTACGTTGGAGCTTGTGGATAAGTCGTCAGATTTATTAGGAAAAATAATTTTAAAACGAAATCAATTCTCTGTACCTCGCGATACGTCATTTTTTAAACTTTTTTTTTCGAATTCACTATTTTTTACGATAACACTCCATCCGAAATGACTGAAACTTGAATTTGTCAGGCAGTGATTTTTGTAGGTTTATTTTTTCATTCCACGTTGAATTCTGCACCGCGAAATATCATAATTCCTACAAGTAAACACTACCATGTTGATTTCCACGAGATAGAAAAAGATTTTTTTTTCTGCATATATCTCCATGTAACGTTTTATTGGCTGCGAATATCGATGAAAGTCAAATGGCTATTGATTAATTTTACCTTTTCTTTTTTTTTTTTTTTTTTT
>NW_014332933.1:3771589-3791905 GCF_000341935.2 Cephus cinctus | reverse complement strand
TTTTTCCTTTTCTTTTTTTTTTTTTTTTTTTAATATCCTAGCAAGTAATGAAAAAGTATTGCAAAGAAATTCTGCGCTTTTTTTCCTATGCAGTCCATAGCCGTATATAGCGTCCGACGTACCAGACGTGTGTAAGCTTAATGTGTACTCGGATTCATGTAATAATCGTGTACGTAATTCGTAGAAGAGGATATAAAAAAGTAAAAGAACGGAATAAAAAGGTAATTGGCTGTCTACGTGACATATTAGAGAATTCTTTTTACTACTGACACATTACGCGCGGATAAATACAGTCGCGTAATCTGCACAAATTTGCGATAAAATATTGCATACCATTATGTTCATACATATCCCACAATCGCGATGAGGGACAGGGAGGGAGGAGTCTGGGGGAGGACACGGGGAAGGGTGGTTAATAAACGAACGATACTCCCAAACCCATTACGAGTATTAAATTAGTAGTTCGGCACGATTTGCCCTTTAATTTATAACCGTCGAGCCAATCGAGTATATAACGCTTTACGATGGAGCCCGGTGGTCGCTACGATCCGACACTCATTGTGAGGTTATGTGGAGAGTATCAGTAGAGGGGGGAAAAAATGGGAATAAATAACAGTGAGAAATTTGAGGGAGGCACGAGGAAATAATAGAAATATGTAGGAAGTGCCTGAAAAGTAAGGGATGAAAAAGGATTGTTGCACGGTGTCTCGACGCCCAGACGAATCTATGTACTGTGTCTGCCGGCAGCTCTGCACGCGGTTACCGTCGGAAAGAATATGTATACGAAGATAGTCGACGTGGCGCGGAATACTCGTCGGCATAATATTCGCGACGAATAATTTCGCGTTGCAATAACAGGAGCGCTTACATATCCCGACTGGGACGGATGTATAAACGAAAAGCTCGCCCGGGAACACGTCGATAAACTTTCCGCCAGGTTCCAATCTTCAGGAGGCAGACGTGGCGGTGAAGTATACCGCATTTAAGAGCTGCATTTTTCTTTTATTTTTACTGCTGGCATAACTGCTTTCGCAGTCTATGACGCGTAACAATATGGAGGATATTTCTCTTCTTATCCTTTAAATTGGATTTATTTTCTACGTAGGGAGAACTGCCACGAAGGATATTACTTTCTTAACCGAAAGACTTCCTTTCGCGGCATTAATACGGCGTTTCGATATTACTGTGTAAGACTTTCCGTTGGATATTTTATATCCTGCCGCGACATTGGCTAAAGCATAACGAACGCTCGAAAGCTATTCGACGCGTCCAATGCGATTAGCCAATGACGATTGCCGTACCATCGTCTATGGTACCGGCAGAGCAATGGCAATCAGTGGCGGGTTAATCGCGCAACAAACATCGGGGCTTTCCATTCGTCACGCCTAATTCTGCAATAAATACAATAACGCCAGGACGGTTTGATTTATTTGCCGTGGTGGCGTTACCCTGGGTTTTGGGATAATGCTGGCTTTCCACCGTGAGATCCGGTAATTTGCGCTCGTGTCCGCGACTGGCAAAGCCCTCGTCCTACCCAACGTGCCTGTAGGATTAATGCGATTCACTGCTGGAGGCGCTGAAAAATCCTTTAGAATTAGCAATGCAGGTGCGCCCTTATGTCCATGAATGTGTTTACGTACGAGTATACCTACCCTTGTTTAATAAACACGCCGGTACTAGTGATGGCAATATGGAGGCTCCCACGATGCTCTCGCCATTCAGGAGTAAGTAGTATATCCATAAATTTAGTTTTTCTTAATAGTAACCTCATTTCGTCGTACTTTGAGCTATGCTAACGAGAAAATTCAGTATACTCAGTAGCCTCTAGACTCCCGGTAACGAAGTCTTGAAAAATTCTCTGTTGTATCCCGAGGAAATCTCTCGGGACGTTTCTATTTACGCCGCTAGGAGGCGATACCCGTTCCCTCGTTTACCGAGACAACTTCGTCGTCTGCTACTTGTCTTCGTGGCTGTAACATCAGGATATCCTATCTGAAAATGGCGGTATATTATTTATATCCTTTATATTCAGTTTAGTTATGGTAATACATTCGAGAATTCCTTATACGTATCTCGATTAGACGTTCCTAATCAATTACGACGGCTATCCTCCCAGCCTCATCATTCATCATGGGACACCCAGCTAATACAGTTTATGCATTGATCAGTCATCAGCTGTTGTCAAGCATACCGCGTGCCTCTTCTTTTTGGTTTGTCGACACGAGACTCTTTGCAACCTTTTTCTATCTCTACGTATGCGCGCGGATCAATCAGGATTAATTGAGTTACGGTTTGTGGCTTTGCGGACGGCCAACGACCGCAGGAATATCTATGTAGCGACGCGTCGTAGCCACCTACTCTGTCACGTGGGTGGAATATATATATGTATTCTATATAGAATAGACGTAGTATTCCATAGTGTACTATGGTGCTTGGTGGTGCACCATGGGAATAGTACTGTATACTATGGTGATAGCCAAGTAGGAAACTATATCGTTAGATAGAGACAGAGATATTTGGTCGCTACGATAATTGGTTATATTAATTAGAGGAATTGGCGAACCCTGGGTAAATCAGTCTGACCACTGTACCCAAAGCCATAATATACAATACAATATATAATTGCATGTTGTATATGCACTCTAATTTGTATCTAGGGCAAAGTCTCGTTTGCAAATCACTACGGTCGTTGCTCTACTCCGACGATTGTCGCAACGCCTCCGTTCAGACGAAACTTTGTTTAGACGGTAAACGTCATTCGTAAGTACTTGGGATTGCAAAAGTGAGTTTCGAATTTCATAATGGATCTAATAATCTGATAACCTTTACGTTAATAAAATGTACGTACGTTCAAGTATACCTAACGAATGGGTAGAACGGTTGAAGGTCGTTTGAGAGATGCTCGTTCGTATGTCTCTTGTTGAAATAAAGTTTGGTTATCGTAATGGCTCGTTGAGCATTTTTTGTAGGTTTTAACGAAAATTCTTTGTCTGAGAGAGACGATAATTTTTGTGTAGATCAGAAAAACATGGAAGGAGATCAACAGGATAATCCAGTGATTCGTCATGGAGATTCGAAATTAGTCAGGGTCATTCGAGCTGTTCTACTGGATGATTCGAATGACTCGGACAGTGTGAAGCTTATTGACAAAGATGATATATATGATGATTCTGGACTGTACCATCATCCTGAGTTTATGCCCTGCTCTGATAAATGTCACTGTTCTCTGCTGGATGCTATCTGCTCTCTTAAGGAAAGAATTCTTGTGAGTTACTTTATCGTAAATCATTCTTTTACTTCCTCTCAACGAATTCTATACGTTCTATGTATATACCGTTTCCTTTCCTCCTTCAGGATCAAGCTAGGATTCTCAGTGAAATGGATAGCGTTAACGGTGAGGCGAGGTGTAACGTAAAGTTGACGAATAGCGAGGAGAGACTCTTTGGGGGAACCATAAAGAGCGACTCGTTGGTATGTTACATTTTGATTCGTGAATTGAGAGCTCAACGACAGGATCTCAAGGACATGACGAATCGCTGGGTGGAATTTATCAATATGGCTGATAGGTTTGCCTTGAAGTCTGCCGATATTCGTAATAGAGTACAAAACATTTTTCAACGTCAGTGTAAAAGTAGAGGAAAGGAGTTGGAGCGCGGGTTAAACATTGCTTGTCTCCGTTACAGTTGGTAGCGGATCTGTTACCGACATTGGAATCAATGGCGAATCGTTTGAACGACATTGAACGCAGTGAATTGGCAGACGAGGAATTGAGACAGAAGGACCATCAGAATTATCTGCAAAGGATGGAGGAGCGTTATGGGACTTTGAAAAAATCCGCAGACGTAGCGTTCAATAATTTTTTTTCTAAGGCTTCTCTCTTTTATTCTCTGTCGTCGAGGCTGTAACGCTTTGGATTTAATGGCGCCAAATTCAAACGCTGTTCATTATGATTTTACTTAAAGCGATACGTCGAAGCAGAGGAGCAGGATCATATTGTCCGTTCCTTGAGGCGCTCTAAGGACGATCAACGCGAGAAGGAGCGTATAAAGGATAGAAGTGCCTTGAAGTTTGTCCTTAAGAGAATGATGCATCTAATGGGAGCTCCGAAACCCTTGGAGATACCACCCCCTAAGAAAAACAATCAGGTTAGATAAGTTACTTGAGAATAGCACTTCTTGGATTACATGGAATCCACATAAGATTAGGGAACCTCAATCCGCTCAACAATGGATTCCTAAATATTCGACTGGCACCAACGACAGTAGTAGATAATTCCCAAGATCTCACAGACATGATCTCTCAATTAAAATTAATTCTGATTATTTTCTACCTTGAGGACTCGAACGTGAAAATTCGTTGAAAAATATTTTTAACCCATTTTGAATAATAAATATAGATAACAGTAGCTTTTGTAATACTCGATTTTACTGAATTTGCGCAATATGGCATACTGTTCATCATCGTTGTTTCTCCCTCCTTTTACCCCGTGTAAGCCGTATGGGATAAAACGCACGAAATATATATATATACACATACGTATACATATGAGGTATACGCATCGGTATGTTTGTGAATTGATGCACCGTGGAGACCATATTTCACGCTTGATATCGTCCGCTACGTTTTATACACCCAGTGGTTATGACCAGTGTATGATATTCGGTAGTGTATTTGAAAAAGTTACTATATTGTTAACCAACCAAGAAAGCACATCCAGGAACATTCTATATATTATGTACGTACCAACAGGTTAAGGATTCTCAAATATCATTGTGGGATTCGAGGTGCTTCGTCTTATGTATTGGTATTATCCTCGTTCTTCATCCCCTTGGTACGACGGGACGATTTCTCATGGGCATTCCCTTAGGATTTAACCGGATTCACCTGTCCAGGATGTAGAGAACGTCGGACAAGTCCTGCGCCTCTCCCATACGTCCAATTGATTCATGGCTACTGTTTTAGTTTGATGTGTTTTACCAAAGTCTTTTGTATTTGATTAATTTAACAATATAACTATTTCTTTTCAGCTAATGCAAAATACAGCATGTGGATTATTATCTTGAATACGGACTAACTCAACATGGTTCATCCATTAAGCTTGGGTATGATGTTACAGTCGCCCAGCAGATGCAACAAGAAGTATAAGAAGATTACACGACACCTCAGACTGTTGTACCCATGGTCGAAGACGTAACTCCGTCTGGAGGCAATTAGTGGGAATCCGTAGTTAGAGGCGCGAAGACGCTCGTGTTCTAATCAAGAATGTATTCGATTCTCTGCTGCCAGAGTTCCTGTAGCAGTTTGTCCGACGGAATTTTGCGAATACAGCAACCCGCTGTAATTCCTCTCAGGCTTTAATCAGGACTCTTAACAGGATTTCTAGAGTGCAAGGAGGATAATAAGAGGGCTGGATGATGATCACAATAAACACTCTAACGAAAAAGCTTGAATTTTTCGACAGGAAGGATATAGGAGCTATGACTTAGCAACGAAAAAAAAAAAAAAGATGGAATTCCCAATCTCGCTTGTTAAGAATGTAAAAGGAAATGATGGGTTAATGGAGCGGTTCATAAGGTCCAGGAGGTACAGAAGAATACTCAATGAGTCCAGAAGGCCATTCGAAATTAGCTGCACGCTGCGAAGGGAATTTAAAGGAAGGAATGAAGTAAAAGTAGTGAAAAAATAAAGCAAGATGGAGACTCGCAAAAGTTTAATGGAGGACCAATAGTGTGTTTTCTGTCTAGTAATTACTTCTTTGCCAGAGGAAGTATCCAAAGCGTTAATCCGCTATTGCAGTGGCGCCTTTCCATGAGACGGCTGAGAGCCGAGAGATAAAAGAATCCTCAGGATAATTTTCTGCTCTCACCGACTTACTCTAAACCAGCCATTACTCTTTGTCACTATGCTTTCCTTCTCGTGACGCTTTAACCACAAGCACCATAACCTCTATCGCCAACACGATTGCCATGAGGCAGAATGATCCATCGGAGTGAAATTGTTACCTATGGAAATTATAGTGTTTTTTTTTCTTCTTTTTTTTTAAGGGTCTTTCCGCGACAAGCAGACAACCAAATACATTCTAATGACGACAATTGAAAGGCGGCCATTGGACACTTGGTATACGCGAGGATCTTCGCTTTCTCAATGGTGAAGATTTTAATAATCGAAATTCGCTTAGAACTCACGACTCATTGCACTTAGCGAGTTCCTTTGCACTATGGACAGATGGCTTCGTTCGGATTTAATCGACGGAATGAGATTTTAATGATCAAGATGCAAGTTAGTTATCTTGAGTTATATTTAGTTAGGATCTCATGAACGCAGATTGCATTTACTGTAATTATCATTCAGGTATGAGAGAGTTCATCTTGGCTCATCATTCTTCCTGGATTGGTCAATGGATTCGTGATAGTGGTTTCTGATTGTTCTCTCTGGCACTTCTGGCGAATCCTCGTCGAGAGAGTTACGTTCTGTATTGCTGATGAATTCAAGCAATTCAAAAAGAGACAATCGCGTGGTCTTCAGCGAGGACCAGCTAGCGTTTGCTTTACTCGCTGCTCTTTTGACCCTTTGAATGAAACTGGCCGCGGCGAGCGACACCGTGCACCACTGTTCAAATTGTTTAACGGCGGCAAAGGTCGCGCACCAGTACCGAGTTTTCAGCCGCTCATTTGCAAATAATCCAACTTTGCCACCGGTTATAAATGTCTGGCCGCTTCCATTCATTTTCATTCGGGCAACTTTTCCACGGGCAGTCACCGTCGGCTCCAAAGGAGGCACGCCTCTTAAAAGTTAGCAAGCCCATTTATATTACCCTGGGCGAGAGACACTCCATTCTCTTGAATATCCTCGCAGCTCTGTCCCGAGCCATACTTCCGCTTTTGCAAAAGCGTAATGGAGATTCAACGTTTGCACTGGTCTGAATCCCTTCTTTTTTTTTTACCTCTCTACAACATGTTCCTCTATTCAGTTTCCTTTTTTTTTTTTTCAGTAACAAGGAGAAGCTTGGACGATAAAACCTTTGACAATTTAAGGACGTCATTCTGGTCCCGTACAAACGGACGCTACTCGATACATAAACTTTGATCAGATTTAATATAAAATTGTCCTCCCAAATCCCCGATTCTTTTTCCCACGACTCCGATCGTCCTTCTAACAGATCCTGGATGTGCTTTTGGTTTCAGTGCACGGAAGACGCATAGCGCGACGAGTTGAAAGGACGAATCTCTTGGTGAAAGGAAAAAGAGAGAGTGAGAGAGAGAGGGATGAAATAAAAATACAAAGCACGTGAAAAAAGAATTTCAGACTCTGAGGACGAACGGAGACATCGTCCTTAGGACTCGAAGCCAAAGAAACATTGAAGGCAATCTGTAGGGTATAAACTGGACGCCATAGAGAATCGTCGAATATCTTTTATCGACTCCTGAACCTCCTATCAATTCCAGGAGGAAAATGGAGCCCGTCGACGAGACCTCCTCTCTCCCTGCTCTACGCTCTCTCAACAATATACAAATATCCTTCATCCGCTTTATTAACACTACCAAACGGAACGTCGGCGTCTACTGGATCGACTATCAGGGACAGGCCATTCGTTATAAAGTACTATCCTATAGAGATCACCTTGACGTAAATACATTCGTTACTCATCCTTGGATATTCGTCGACGAGGAAACGAGAGACAGGTAAGATTTACGGAGGTTACGGAGATGAGCCAGAGAGAGAGAGAGAGAGAGAGAGAGAGAGAGAGAGAGAGAGAGAACAATATTAAAAGGAATTAAATTAAAAATTCAGGATAGACTTGTCAAAGGAGTCTGACAATCGGTTCAGACATAGGAAGACAGATACGAACCCTTTAAGCAGGAAGAATACTTTCCAGGTTCAAAGTCAACTGTAGCGAAGTCTTCTTCCCGGAAGCCTGGACCACCAAGTACCAGGGTATGCGACGTCAGGATCTTCCATCAAGGATCGACAGGACATACGTATATATCACGTTACCACTCTACACTCTACGCGATCTGTCCATGCGAGCCATTAAGAAACATCTGCGTTACGATCATCATGCTTTTCTACTTGATATTCCACGGAGTTTGCAATACGAGCTGGCCTCGATGCCTCCACGTAAGAATGATCCTTCAGAACTCTAGCAGACATTTATCACACTTACAATCGACATCCGCTTGTTATCCTTGGGGACGCAGTCTGAAAAATCAGACTGGATTTACACGTGACAATCTCCCAGGAATTGTACATAATAAAGAATCAATTTTATGTAATGATATCGCCTTTACGTATGTACCACGTATTACACTATGCTTTTATTTACGTATCCAAGACGTGACTATAGCTTATTTTAACACCCCGAGGTTCAGCATCATTCTGAGGCTTAGTCCTTGCCGACTAACGATAACTTCACGTGGAGGATGAACTCGAGTGGAACTTTAGGACTCGGAGTAATCCGTCACGAGTTCAAGCTGCAACGTTATCAGGACGAGGCGGAACTTCGAAGTGGGTTTGGAAGCGTCGATCCTCCGGTGTCCGACGAAGCGAGAGATCACGGAACTTGGAGAATCGTCTGCGTCAAGGAACTGTCTGTCCATACAATGGACAAACGTAAGGCTAGGAACACGCCGAGAGAACTATCGGAGGGTAGAGAGGGGGACGAATTGAATCAAAGTTATCCTTTTGTCCCTGTAGATACTGCTGTACGTGCATGTCCTGTTGTCTTGGAATATCAGCGTGCCAATTTTCACGTGGAAGGAAGAACCGTTTAGCCAGGATGTCTCCAGCTGTTCAGTCACGAACGAACACCTAGCGTGCTTCCCCGGGAGTTGGCCTTGCGTCGGGAATGAGAAATAGGAGCACTCTATCCTTCGAATACACGTTCCTTCGACCTCATGCTACTCCAGGAGACGCGGTGATACCTATCATCCAGACTTGTGCTCGGTGAACGTGGTACCTTGGTACTGCTAGGTACACTAGCTACCTAGAGGATGAACTCTCTCGAGATGCAGGTCGCGTAGCGCTAACTAGGAGGACGCATGGAAAATTAATGAGGCGAACCACCAGGACACTGTTAGCGCTGCCATTTGCCATTTGCTCACCGAATCCTTCCGATACTCCGGACAGTCGTATATACGTATAGACGCGTGTTACGTAACATTCCAGTATATTTATTTCTCTTCACAAGAGTCCAAGTGACGTTTACTGAAGTCTCTGGGACTTTGAAAGTCCACATGTCACAAGATGCGTGACATCCTCGTATGGAAAAGGTATGAAGCTCGTGACACGTCCAAGAGCCTCATACTCTAAGCGGTTTCTAGTCACGTAGACGGTGTAAACTCATGGAACGTCGGAGAAGTCGTGTCGCTTTCGTGTGAAGATTTTTTTCTCTCATTTGTACAGACTTAGATACCTATATCGGGGATTCCTATTCGTTTTCTCTTTATGCGACCCGATGGCTTCCGCTGTGCTTAAGAAAAAGGAAAGTTATATCCAGGAGATGCTTCCTTGTACGGTACACAGAGGAACTCAGTGTTTAATAATGATCCGAAGTTCGTAAGGTTACTTTTCAAAGGATTCGAGCTGAAAATTAATAAGGCAACGGTGCAAAGTTTACGATCTTTTCGAAGCAAAGTTCAATGTTCATGACTCTGGAGCTTGAACCTAACCTAACCTAACAACGTAGATTGGTATATAATGTGACGTATAAGTAGCGGATACAAGACTCTTAAGGGTACCGCATAAAAGTAAATCTAAGAATCTAAATCTCAAATGTAAGAAAGAACACTTTGGGCGGTATCTTCTTTCTAACTTGAGGATTTATCCTGCTTTAAGAACGGAAGCATTGTTTTTGCTTTTTCTCAGTGGCCTGATAAAATGGACGGGGAAGTGCGCTGTTGCTCACCGGTACCGCCCGTTATAAAGCCCCCTCGAAACAACGTTATCTACCAGAAACAATTAATTAGCTAACGAGGAAACTCTCGTGTCGAGTCTTCCGAGAAGTGGAGCATTTCTAAAGGCCACGCTTGGTTTCCGGCAGTGAGTCGGTTTCGAGTAATGTGGTACGGACTTTTTTAAAAATCATTCTCTTCGCATTCGTACACAAAAAAAAAATGTACAGAAGACGTGGTACTTTTTGGAACACCAAAGAAAGAACTATAAACGAGCACAAAGCACGAGCAAGTTTTTCGATCTTGCACGGAAGTAACGCGAGTCTCAATTGTATAGAGAAAGGGGAAAGAAAGATTAAGAAAGGTCAGAGCAAAGTGATGCCCCAGCATCGTCTTTCCGTTATCTCGTAATCGCAAAGTTCAAGTATCGTGGCTGAGTTTTAATGCCGCTTTAATTAGCGGCTGCGACCCCAAAGTTAGCCACTCTTAGACATTCGCATTATCTATGGTAGAACGAAGCTGCAAGCAACGCTGTAGTAGGGGAACCACAACAATGGCAAACTGGTAAATTTATTTGTCTCCTATATCCTGTGAACCATAAATCTATCGAATGGTTACATAATAAAACATATACATATAACAATTAAGCTGTTCAGAGGATCGAGTAATAACTTCAGGAAACATTTGAAAATTATTGATTCAAAAATCCATCGCAAGTGGGTACCCGGCGTTAGTATACAATACAAGTAAACGGTTAAATCGTTTAATAATTCAGGTTCGTTACCCAATTATAACGAAGTTGGAACGTCATATGATGGTCGTTCAAGTGGAGAAAATTATCGAAACGATAATTGGCAAACAGAAAATATTAGTCGCATTAGCATTAGTAAGAGTAGCGTCGCTACGCTGGCATACACAAACCCAGCTCGAAAAACGTGTGTCACTTTAATTAGACGGTGCCGCGACTATGGTTCCCAGTTATTAAATCACAAGGGTAGAACATTTTTCATACGGTTTATAACGAGGTAGGTAGCCACACGTGGATTTACTCGGTACAGTCATAAACGTCGGTAACTAAAATTTTTTACCAAATCCTGAGAAATATTATCGTACGTTTCGTGAAGTTTGCTCAATTTGCAAATTAATTTGCAATACTATATCTACTAGACAAATATTAAAATAGAGTACAGTACACGTAACACGTAAAAATATTCCCCTGCAGTATAAGTACAACGCTCTCTATTTTCTCACACCTTGACTGTACCAGTATCCCTGTCCTTTGTTCTCCTGAAAATTAATTAATCGCAAGATCTCGCTCTCCTCCTCCCCCCTTATCCAACCTCTCCGCATACTACACAAACCCCCTGTTACCCCATCCGCAGAAAATCGAATCTCGTTAGCGCCGAGGACGTGCTTATTCGGCGTAAAATAGAAAGTCCCCGTTTGTTTTCTTTTTCTTTTTTTCTCTCTCCATCTCTCTCGCTCCCTTGCAAGCCTGTATCTTTGCTCTCTGTTTTGCTACAGTGCACGAATATTCGTTACCAGAGATTTAGCGCTCGCGAACGGGTAAAGCGCGAACGTGTAAAACGCTAGATTTAACGATAGATTGCTCTTAAGAGCAAGAGCGAAAAAAGTAAAGCAAATAGATTGGTATCCCTGACGATTTGTATGTCCGTAGATTTGAAGAAGCAAGTACACAGACACAGTGCGCAGTGGTACCAACGAATAAAAAATATGGGCGGTTGCATGAGGTGAAAACAGCACGTGGTAGAATCGTACGGTGTCTCAATATTGGTCGAAGTCTGCCTAAATGTTGTCGCACCGTATCAACTTGAGAGATACATTATTCATGGATGATAAAATATTCCCTCGTCGGAGAAACGTAAACGGCTCCTTCTTCATCTTCCTTTTCTTCGGGTTCCATACTTCCTACGAAGTTGAGCGTCTTGGGCCATCATGCAGAAAAGAGATGGAGAGTGAGAGAAGGCGAGGGTGGCAGGAGGAGGAAAAGCTGAAAGAAGAAAAAAAATTAAACCTCGAATGTCCAAGCTTGGGTAAAGTGTCTCGGGCAGTCTAGAAGAAAATAATTCCTGGCCAAGTGTCGGTTTGCTTCTGAGAAAATGATAAATAGATATATATATACACTACAGAGTAAGAGAAAATAAGGCAGATCTTGAATAAAGTTTTATTATGGTCTGTACCGTTGCGTCTATCTCAAGCGATATCATTACTGGAAAAGTAATCAGCCGTTGATCCTTACCGGAAACTGCCATTGGGCTTTTGCTGTGTGGTGGTGATCCTGGTGGTAGCTTCAATGGCGAGGACCGACCAATTCCTGGGAAAAATCGATAGGTAGCCAAGTCGCCACCAGGGTGAGAATTAGCGCAAAAGGATTATCGATATTCTGTCTACGTCCTTGTTTCGTGTCACAGAGCCACTGTGGTACTATGCGTATATCGTTGGCACAGTATACGGGGTCTTGCAGAATTTATCTATAGCATTTTCGCGTTGGGTACTATGTATAACAATTTTCCTGAGAAAATTGAGTCACGTGTGGGAACCATCGAGGACTCGGAACTAGTTATCTGGAAAATCTTGCAGTACACCGTTACAGTGGAATATAGGGGTACCGAGGGCATGCTCGAGAATCCATACCTCCTTGGACATGGGTAATAAAATACGTATAAGTCTATATGCAGATGTTATATGATTCACGCGCTTTCTATTGAATCGACTTAAATCTAACTGGCAAAGAGCACTTGGTAAACTTAGATGGGCGACGTCGTTAATGGTTCCTGTGGTTCGTGCGTTCCACTCCAGGATTACACAGTGTCTGTATGTATAGCTACTGGTCTACCTGGTATCTACAGGTGTATCTACGTGTTCCTACTAGGATTCTCTGGGTACATATCTAACTGACTGTACATGCGTATATATACGTATACTGTAGTATAGACTAGAATCGTTCGATCTAATGGGAGCAATTGGCCATACCCCACAAGTTTAGCCTTATGCGCCCTAGGAAATTATAGGAAGTCTGGGCGTTCCCGTAGAATCACGCTATCCGAGAATTCTGGACCGAGTGGGAGCAAATTTCTCGGTATAATTGACCGGAAATACTTTTATCCAATTTTCGTAATAGTTTTAATCCTTGGGGGTTCTCGAACCTGATAAAACTGCGTTGGTGCATAGTCTCCGAATGATTTTCGGAAACGCACTTTCGTGTTCCTCACGAGCGTCTTCATTCATATTCATAAAGCTCTAAAGACGTCCCGACGGCGCAGCATCTTCCGCGACGTCGTTGAGCTCGCGCGGGTTTCATCATTGTACAAACAGCGAAGTCTGCATCCAGTCGTACAGTAGTCCCAAGCTTGTATGTTGCCATAACGTTTTGATCGTACTGTGTGAATTTAGTGGTTAGGTTAGGTTAGTGCAGGCGTAGTGCCAGCACCATGAGGAAGAACTCTGGAACTTCCTTGACTCTGATCCTGGTCCAAAAGCAAGTTCAAAGGATTTTCTATGGTTGTAGATACTACACATCTACAGAGTGTATTATGCCTAGATACCACAAGGACCTTGATATCCTGAAGTTGACATCTGCTAATCCCGTTTTAACCATGCGGAAAACCCTGGTCCTCATCGATATCATCCTTCAGCATATATACTCAACTCCTGTCAGGTCTTCTGGATAAGGAAGGATGGTTATAGGGTTCTTGGTTTGGCTAACATTATCAATCCTGGAGGATCTATTATCGTCCCTTGCATGTGCCTCTATTAAACTTCTGTATCCTCAAGGTTAATAGCATTGCTCGTAACTGCTGAACGATACGGCACGCAGTGTTTGACTAGCCCTGTGAAAACATGTATTCCTTTGAGTATTACGAGACCAAGGCCGTCATTGTATGCTGGAATGATCGTCAACTTAATTTCGATCTTACTGAGATTGATCGATATTGAAATTGAATAAGCTAAGCTTGCTTGATAGTCGACTACGTATTACAGTCTAATTATATGTATGGTATAAACGTTCATTAGAGGCATTAGTATTTCTAAATACCTATTCATTGTATACACTGTAGAAGAAGTCGTTGATGACTTAGGCTTATCTTCATTCATTACGTGTACAGGAACGTAGAGTAGCCAGCCTCGTTAGCCGGTTTCATTATAGCCCTTTACCATTTGAGTTCTGCACAGTTTTCCAACGACGGATACTTCAGGTTGTATGTACCAAGGAAACTAGCGGATTTCTTGCAGGATTTTCCCTTGATTTTGCCAATTACTTGAAGCTCGGAGAGAAGCCATGCTTGATTACTACTGCTGCTCCCTGACGGGGAACAATCGAACAACTCTAAAACGATACTTGAATAGATTATGATTTCAAATTAATTGATGGTGCTTGCTATATTTATTTGAGGGCTATGAAATGAACGCGTAATCTGATACTTGGTAAAGATTTATGATTACGCAGTTGTATCACATACCCACGACTTGAATGTGAAGTTTTGTATTGACATCCATTTTCAGGTATCGAATTTGGTTGAAAATTTGGTCGCAGAATATACCAGAGGCAGCTACGGTATTTCATCTGAAAATGAATAATCCGAATGATACAAGGAATCCAATAGACATACATACATTCATGTATCTTTGTACATATGAAACACTCCTCGCGAAGTAGTTCCTCGTTTCACTCCCGAATCATCCACTTTCCATAAATTCGCGCTTCGTTCATCCGACATTCGATGCAAACAAACTCCTTTGACATTTAAGCGGAAACCTGCACTTGCTCCTACATTTACACCATTCTCTGTATATCTATGTATGTTAGATTATTGCATATAACATCAAGCACAAAAGGATTCACAATATAACGGATGATGCATTCGATTTACTGAGCACGTATTCTACTTTGACCGTTTGGAAATGCAAGGAAGGTTGGTATCACGACACGATTCGGTACTCAGCACGTTACCAGCCTCGGGCTGTCCACTGTTTACCATTTGCGCAGCTGTGACGATTTCGAGAAAAAATTCCCTGTTGCCGTCATCCGTTAATTTCATCGCACGGACACTCCAGCATGGTACCTGAAGGATTTGGCAGTGTAGTGCTTCTCTTCGGTGTACTAGATATTAACAATATCCGAAATACAAAGCCAACAAAGACCGTGAGAAAAAGAGCAACGAAACTAGTTAAAGTTGCGAATAAAACGTCGTCGCTGCAATTGTTTACTGTCACGAGTGTTGGTCTGCATGCGACTCGGTAATTAACTATACCTCAAATTAATTACTTTTTGTCACGAAGTTTGCATTAAACGTGAAAGCGTCCGCACGTGAGTGCACTAACGTTTACCCTCTCGGGCGTACCAAAGTAACGCTGCCTAATTCCATGTACGTTCCGGTTGTTTATTAGTTCACTAAGTTTGTTCTGCTTTGCGTCTCATTTTGTTTTACATGTTAGTCCGTTAGTACAGTATCGGATTTACATAGTACACCATATACATATTGCATGAGAGACTTTGGCGCTAGTTGTGTTTTCAATCGTCCGAAATGCAGTCGGACGGAATCCGTCTGGTTGTTAACACGAGCAACGGCGTGTCACGTGACTTCGGCAGCTATCGCTCATTGGTTGACGTGCGCGCGGGCATTATTAATGCATTAATTCTTATCGTTACAACAAGGCAGGTCTTGACTTGTAATAAAAAGTGGTTAGATGGCGTTCAAGAAGCCTACTACACTTATCAATATATAAATGCTAGTGTATTATATAACATGGAAAATTCATGAGAATTTACTAGTGGTAAACTGACTGAACCGGCGAATGCGCAGTAGGTACTACACACGGTGCAGCACCCACGCACCCGCTCTGGCATGCTCGCAGCATCCAAGCACACTAGTAGTCAGTCCACTGCGAGGTCTCGTGGCGCGTGGTTCGTGGGGGCTTGTCGCGCTCAAAATCTCACGGTTCTCTCGTTGTGCGTGGAACGAGGGAACTGTCAAAACAAGCCGCGTGCTTAGTGTCCCGACGTTAATACGAGAGCCGTCGCATTTGCCTGCTTTCACCCGAGTGACTCCGCGTAACTAGGCAGTGGTTGGTTGTGTCGTGTGTACTTTTCAAGCTTCACGAGTTGCGCATACGCAGACACGGATAAACGCGCGCGTTGCTTCGTTTATCCCTCGTGAAAAACGTGGTCAGGCAAACTACTTCTGTCGGGTAAAGCAACGAGTGTGTTGGCGAGAGAAGAAATAAGCTAGAGGTAAGTTTCTTCATACTTTAATTCACTTTTATCTCGCAACAACTGACGCCATTACATTGTTATTGTCTTACGAAAAATATTAACTGGCACTTCTGACATTCATTTATTAAGCGGAAACGGCCTCCGGACTCTGCCGACACAATTATCTCAACGATTTCAGTGAAAGTCTTGTTTACCATGCCATTTTCGAAATCTTGCGGATACTAATTTTTAACACGCTATTTAGCAATCGTCTTTCGCGATCAGGGGAATCTTCGTAAACTCCGACTCGTGAAAAGATACCTCCTACGGGTTATTATATAAATATATGTACCTCATCGAATACTCGTATGTAGTGCGCTCGAGCATTGACCACAATGCGTCCGAAGAGCGGGGATGACTTACGTCATTCTCTACGAAGAATCGTCGAGGTCTGCTTCGGAGAGCAAGTAGAGCCTCTACAACTCGACCGTAGAATTCTTCTAGAACATTTTCTTGGGCACGCATACACGTGAAGCTCCCTAAAGAATTCGTAAAACTCCAAAGACCATCTCCTACTACCACACGAGTCTATCTCCCCACGTGGCACGTGCTTCAGGTTCCTCTGAGCTAATAACCTAAACCTAAACACCCTTCTCGGCGCCCTTATATATACCTCATAAGAAAACAACACTCCAATCCCAGCGGGAGGTATGTAGCCAGACCAAGCAATAACATTTCAAGGATACTCACGTCTTCTTAAACACGGGTACGTCACACGGATATGCGGTTTCGGCAAAACTACGTGCACAGAGAATCTTCACGAGGAATTTCCAGCATCCGAGGGTACTCGGAACTCGGACTTCCCCGATCCTTCCACTCGATGCCGAATTCGCAGCAGTGAGAAACGCTTGAAATTACTAGCTTTCGAGTGACCCGCTCCCATTTAGAGGTTAGGGACTCTCCATCCAGCAGTATATCTATACCCACGTAATATATATATACACACACAGCATACTCTAAGTTCTGCATAACTATATCTAGGTCTCTAGATTCGCTACTACTGGACACCATTGTCTCTCTGCATGACTATGTACCCTCAAAGCACGATGCTCAATGAGATCTGTACGTATGTACACATTAGTACAGACCAATGGCTGTACCTACGTTTAACCTGTTTCTCCCTGGGTCCACGTTATAATGTACGTCGCATTGTGTAGTTGGCTTAGGGTGTCAGTGCGCGCGGTTTAGGACACTCCGACTACTCTTCCTCGTCCAACACTTGAATTGGCCTCTCCCACGATAACCCGTCCCTCATTCTCTTCAACCCTCCACATCCTCGTTGTCCCTTCAGGTTCCTATTCCCTCCACGGACCAATTTATAGACTATGCTGCTGCCTGACGGTTCCATAGGTACATACGCTGGGACATAACTATCGGAATTATCGACGATATCGTGAATATCGTTGCTTCACTGTTGCGAGACACGTTACTCTATACTATATTACGAATACATATATACGTACGTAGCATATCTTTGACGTGTTATATATTTATATCTATATCTATATATATATATATATATATATATATATATATATATGGCACATGATCTATATGGCTTTTCGTTTATAACTTGAACGTTCGTCATAGCAGCTGCGTCGTCTGTACCGTCCATTAGTTGCCATGGCGCAGTGCTTTCTTCGTAGGCTAAAGTCGATTGGATTTAATGTTTTGGGGGATGACGAGTACTCGTTACGGAATCGAGTGAAAATTTCTATATCGTAATGAGGGTTTGATGGACTTTTTTTTTCTTGACTTTCACGGTAGATTAGGCTCAACGATCGGGTGGCTGTCGAACGATTTCCATAATTCTCGCAATTTGTTCCACGGCGGAGTTTGAGGGTGTTGAAGTGGGAGGGAGAGCGCGGAGAGGGGTAAATTTCGTCCCTTTAACCAGTTTCAACCCTTAGTACTGTATATATATATGAGTCAGGTTGTGGTAGGGCCGCCTTTTACAGGCCGTATCACAGGCGGTACTGTATTGCACTGCACTGCACGGACGTAGAGGCTGGGGAAAAAAATTCCCTGGGAAAATGCAAATGACCGCATTGTACTCGGGGGTGAAATATCGAAGCGTGGATTCTTTATCCCAAAGTGGTGAGGGTGGCGCAACAAAACACTCATACCCCGTCTCGATTTCCTTTTGTTTCATTCGGGGCTCGCCAGTCAAAGAGAGGCCACCCCTCGTTCTACTCTCCCTTCGTCCCTCCGCAACCACCCTAGCAGCTCTGCACGCTCGCAAGGAAGATAGGGGTCGGTCTTACCCTTCTGTCTGCTCTTAGCGTCCATTTGGAATACCAGCCTGTCCTATCGTTGCAGGATCATACGAGACCTGGACTTCCTTTTTCTCATCCCCAAGTATCCCGAGACTTTCTTGAGATCAATCGGGAAATGCATTACCTCCTAGACCTAAGATCCTTCAAGGGTACGCGTATATATATACGTCTCTGTTTTTTGTTTCACTCTGGCATTTCTGACCTTACCCAAAGCTCTCTGTCCGTAGCCCACTCCTATGGCTCTAAGCCGTACTCGCGGATCGTGGCCATTTTTTTTTTTTTATTATCATTACGCTTCGTCTTCCTCCACGTTGGAGAATGCCGCTTTGATGAACCGCAACGTGGTACTCTCTTCAGACCGCCAGACGTATAAAGTTTGATATTTCAGTCGTCTTGGGACTTAACCAGTGGGTTGGCTGCATTCTAGAACAAGGAGCACCAACGAGCATCATTTCTATCAGAAGCTGCGCCCGCCTTGGGTAGAAAGAAACGGGACGAACCCGCAGGAAGTTACCAGCCAGCCAACGCTAATTGCAACGTTTCTCGCGACTCGCTATGGCTCGTGCCAACGACGCCGTTTCGCCACTCCTCGTACCGCTGCTCCTTTCTCTGGCTTTTACTCCGTTCCCGAGTATTTCTCTTACCTTTTATTAATCCGCCTATCCTCACGCCTCGCCGCCATTCAGCTCGTAAACTGGATTCGTCCCGGTGCTTTTATTTATCCAAACCAACGAGACCCCAACGAACGAGTAGCGAATCGATCCACGTGGTACTCGATTGCTTCGCCTCGTAACCTATAAAAGAATATTTCAATCCCGATCATGAAAATCCTCGGAATCACTTGCAAACACACCACTACTGACACGACGGCACGAAGAACTGGCCGACACTGTTCCTTTCCCGAGCGAAGAGCGATGTCAACACGAGGACGGTGACAGATTCGCTTGACTCTACGTAGACCTCTTGGATCATTGGCATATTGCGCAACGACTAAATCCATTCCTGGAAAGTCACTTAACAGTCGGCTACGTTACCAAGCAGTTCTCTAGTCGGTTGTCCGTCATTAATTTAGGTGTCTGCTCGCTATCGTCGCGTGGCTCTACCGTCGTACGGCATCGCAATTGTCACTGGTAAACCATCGTTAATAATAGTTCCGCCCGATGCCACCAGAGTGGCGTCTTCGTACGTCGCTGCATATGGGTCTATCTGCCCGTGCACTCGGCTTCACAATTGTCTACATAGGATGCCACGGGATAAGAGCCAGTCACAGTACGCTCTTCATTCACCGATAAGAGACACAAGGTAATACCCACGCAAAATTGTTTTATATATTTATATCCTTTACGGATCGCCCTCGATGTGTAGAAAATGGGGAGAACTTTTATTTTACACTCGTCTCACCTACCACCATCCTACGGCACGATTTAACACGTAAACCACCGCGTTCTCGTTAATTTCGAGCGTTTGCCACCGTATCTACCATTCGGAGTACTTTTCCTTTCTCTCTCACCTAAACTGCTTGACAGGCTTCCGCGTGCTATGGCTCTCTTTCTCACTTACTCTTATTCTCCACTCTCATTTACGCGAAGTGCAATTTTCTTTTTCTTTTTTTTTTTCCTTGCCCAGAAGATTACCGGTCTGGGACTGCAAACTGGCACTGCGCGAGTAATTCAGAAATTTACAGCAAGGCTCAGTCCTTTTATTTTCTTTCTTACGCTCTCCTCGTATACACTAAGGTTTAGTACAATGGTCTGATAACCATCGTAGACTTTTTATCTTTACTCTTTAACGTATTTTTCTCCCCCTTTTTCCCCCTCTCCTTCTCGCTCACCTCTTCGGATTCGTCTCATCTTGACTTTCACACCCCTCCCCCCCT
>NW_014332933.1:3732350-3771033 GCF_000341935.2 Cephus cinctus | reverse complement strand
TCTTCTTCCCTCGGCTGGACATTTAGAGCCATTATAGCATTTTCAACGACTCCTCTTCAGCTCCTCTCCACCCCCCCTCTGTGTTCATTCGCGTCGCGCGTACTCACCGCACTTATTTTTTTTGTTTTCAATCGAGGTACGCAAGATCCATTCCTATTCTATTCACTCTCGTATAACTACGCGGTAGAATACAATGCGAAGTATACACGCCTGTCGAACAATTCTCTTTTGTAAATTGAGCCAGAGACATGTTCTCCAGGGTTGAGTGTCATCGATCGTCTTCCTCTACGACGACCCGAGTTTGTTTATACTTCGACTCGGTGCGTTGTCGTTGTATCCCTCTTTCTTTTTCTTTGTTCAACTCCGCTCAGTCAGCCCGTGGATCCCATTGCGGCACGGGATTCAGGTGGCACGTGAAACGCGCCTTCCTTACCCTGTTGCACGTGTGCACGAGCATCGCAAATAATTGAAGTACCGCGCTGTAAATATGCGCAGCAAGATACACGGCCGTGAAATGTCATGAATGGAAGGAAATAAAAAATAAAAAATTGTATCAAACGAGCAATCGTTATTTAACGTTGGCGGCACAATTCAATCGTATGTTTTACAAGGAGTAATGGACTTTTACGATATACCTCAAGAGTCTCGTAAATCCAGCGAATTGCCGGGAAACGGGCGCGTGCCATTAATACCTTAGCTGTATTTCTTTTTTTTTTCCCCCTTTATTCGCCCCACCTACCTCTGACATCAGCCACTCGACGAATCGGCTGGTGCGCATTTCTAGGTTATGGTAAACGATATCGCGAGGGGAATATCTACGATCGACGCGTATGCACATTTAACCCGAGTATATTTCGATCTATTTGCATGGCGCACGATACTCGTGGATTTACGTGCGCGCGCAGCCTCGCGAATAGGAAATTATTCGTTTATATTTTACTACTGAGCGAGCCATGACCGGACTACACTAAATATGAGAATTCAGTGGATCTTCGAGAAGGTTGACGTCATCAACAGTGCCACGGTCTGACTCAGGAATTCTTGTGAGTTCTATGTATATTGGTATCCACGTCCATTGACAGCATCTGAATAATCTACGTTACCGACGTAAAGAATTGTCGCGCGGATGACCGTTCTGCGAAAAAATACATTAAGGTCGACGGCCAAGCGAATCCGGTCGTACCGGTTGCTCGTCAAAGATCCAACAGCCATTGTAGGAATCGTACGGGCTATGCGTTTACAGGCGCAGCCTACTTTTCCAATCGAATATTATTCTCAACCGACTGTACGCGGACGCCCTCGATACTTTACCCCTCCATGAGTTCACGCAGTAGCCCAGACCCAAGTAAGAAACGGGGCGGTGAGGAGGGCTAGAGGGAGATAAAAAAAGTGTTTGTCTCCCAACCTCGCAGGGTCCCTTCTTTACCCTCGAGACTCGTAAATCCTGGAAAAATGTTACTTCGCCTTCACGACAGATTGCTCCGACCCTCCGATCTGGTCTCGATTCAAGAGGTGCATAATCCTATGGAGCTTTTTTTTTTTCTTTCCTTCTCACAGCATCCCCCACTTGCGTCGGTACTTGTCGCAGCTTCCTCGCTTCCGCACTTTTACTATCAGATGTTTCAGCCTCTTGACACGCGGATTCACGTATGCCGACGCGTCTACGTCATACAGCGTGAGATACGAAGAGCACGGGGCGATAGGGAGAAAGTAAATATTAAACGATTATGAGATTACAGACTCGTTAAAAGGCGCGCAAATCGGGCACCATATGTGTGCGTATATATATATATATATATATAGTGCATCCGGTATCGTTTAATAACCGGTCATCCTGTGTCTGCTCTGTTTAAGTATGCATCCTCGACGGGTACTCCTATCTGTGCGTGTACTTATATTGTATATATATATATATTCATATGTGCACAGTACATGAGTTCTCTTCTGCCGTTTATCTCTGGGACCACGGTCGATATTTCACTTTTGAGTGTTACCGGCTATTTCCACGGCGCTTGCCACCCTCTATCTCTTTGTCCCATTCGCGCTGGCTTTGGCCAGACACCCTTGTTGCACCCCTGCTGCCTGCTGTCCGTTGTTATGCATTATACGAGACGCGTAGCGTGACTTTAATTTAAAAAAAAAGAACTTATAAAGAGACGAGAGGTGGATAAAAAAATTAATTCAAATAATTAACCAACACCCCCTACCCTGATTACGTCACTGTGACTTTTTAATAACGGACACAATGTCATTAAGTCGGTACAGCAGGGATTGACCGAAGAATTTCGCAGCTTCACTCTTACGCGGTAAAACGGAGTGACGTGCATATTTGGCTGTTCCTTGGTTAATCTTCTTCCTCCTCTTCTTCTCGTCTTCAGTTTCCTTCGGATAGACCGATGCCCTGTCACGGATAAAGCCTGGAGTCTTAGTCAGGCTCTAACGTAAAAAAGTAAGTCATTTGATAGAAGTTTGGATAGAGGCTGAAAAAAAGGCACGAAGACGTATCACCGAATTTCGACGTTCTTCACGTGCGATATTTTTATCTTTTATCAGTTTGACGGGTTTTTAAAAAAAATTTTTTCACTCGTCTTTCATTACGTCGACCGTACCGACTCCCGTCTATGCAGGAACGACGAAAATCTTGCGTATACGCTTACTACTATCGCACGCGAGTTCTTCGCTAGTGACCCGAGCAGAAGCTAAAAAAATCTTGACGATACACAGCGTGTAAAGTAGATTAGGATAAAGCGTTTCTGTTCCCAGAGTACGGCATTAGGAATTTCGTCAAAGTCATATATATATAGCAAGCCTATAGGACTTTTAAATACTTTAACACGTGTACACAAACTTAGACTCGTATATCCTCGTGTGACGTTAACCTCCTATCGTTTATTTCTTTACGATACCCCAGTTGGTCCATAGGATTTTTCTGTTCGAGATAATTCATCGTTTCTGGGATATCAACCCCTGCCGATATGGGCATCCCCGTAGCCTAAGGACAAGTTTACGCTCGATAAATTAATCACATCCCTTGTTCGAAAACCATCCGTCCCCCCTGCTCCAATTCGCCTGAAGGAACCAGCCGTATTACTCTGCCGGGGCTGTTCCCATTGATCCATCCTGAATGAAAGGACACACGGTATACGTAAGAAAGTGCGTGCAAACTCGTGGAGGATAACAGGGCGCTCCTTGATAGGTATACGGGAGACGTAAGCGACGAAGTAGGGTCGTTTCGGGAATATCGACTGGCGCTCAGTCACGTAGCTGCTCTCACCGTTCAATTGTCAGGTTTGCGTGGCAGCGTGGTATGCGAGCTATGGGAAATTGTCTTAAAGAGGAAAGCACGTAACGTGCTGTACGTATTAGCACATCGTACTGGGTGTGTGAGAGAGTGAGAGAGTGAGAAAATTGGGGCAGGATAAGAAAGCAAGGTCAAAGGAGTAAAATGTTATTAGGACAGCTCCCGATGAAAATAGCTACGAATCAGACTGTACGAGTGTGATCAGCGTCGTTAACGGTCGGAGCGATAAGTCACGTACGCCAGCCGTCCTTCCATGCGGCGTCTGCTCGAGCATTTCGATTCTGATTTTTATCTGGAAGTTTCGGTCGGGCCAGGAGCGCTCTTACATATATATGTATGTACGCTATATACATATATGTAGCGCTACATACATATATGTATGTACGAACCGTGGTTGCATTACGCATAGGGTTTACCGATAGTTTCGTAGTTTTATAAATTCACTGAAAACCCGTCCTATGTATTAAAGCGAATGACGTACAGGTATACGGGACGAAGGATATCGGCTTGGGACAGAGGTGTGAATAATTGCGAGGATCTCGAACGGTAACCGTTTTCTCGTCCGTCGGACTCCGATTATAAGTTTGAACTTTTGCCTGAATTTAGAACGTCTCGTTTTATAGCCTCCGTCCGGGAGAAAACGAACGGGTCGTGCTGCGGAACGGGCTAAATCAAGGAACGACGGAATTAAGGCGAAGGACGGGGTAGGATACACGGGCACGGCGGGGGTACGTAGGTTAAGCGAAGGCGTCGTGGCACAAAAGTACCTTCGTCGATTTCAAATATTACTGGGGCGTAAAATGAGCTCGTCCTTCGCTACGGGACTTCTTCGATATACCTATTGTACTTCTTTGCTCTACGCGGGTATATGTGGATATCCATGTACGGCACGGGTACAAACGGCGACTGGGTAGTTGGACTCGTAGGATCCGTTTTCGAGGACAGACGTGGAAAGAAGGAACCGCGTCTTTGTGTTTCCACTTTCCAAGGTGGATGGGAGACTGTACGCTTGGGAATTTCGAGTTAACGACGAGCGACCGTTACGCGAATAAGGGACTGTAGTGAGACGGATGAGGGAGGACGAGGATTGAAGATAAAAGAAGGAATAAAAAGAAAAGTACTTTCAGAACGTTTCGACTGTATATATATATAAGTATTCCGTCTCCTAAGTAACTCCTAGAGCCTCTTTCGAAACGTCGATTACCTTCTGGGTATCTGGTCGACAATTACAGCTCGTTCAAGGAATCGCGTGATTCTCATGAGCGTCTTCGATCTTCACGTCCGACAAGGAGACATCCAGGAAGACCGCCGTCGATCGAGCGTGGGACTAGATGCCAAAGAGTTTAGCCTGTCCGTTCCTTCTCGGTGGCCACGTAATACCCAGCAGCCAGTGCGACATCTGCTATATAGGTTCGAGCGTAAAGATTATACGTAGCGGCTCACCGGAAGACGTAGAGTCCAGCTTTAACGACTTCCTGTGCCCAGTATACGGTAGCCATGGGGAAGCCACGCCTTGCCCGTCGCGCCAGAATCGTTAGGGATTCGGAACTAGTTCGCGAAGGGTGATACTTACCCTGGACGATCCTTCGGACCGCGTGACGTCACGTGATTTCGGAATCCGCGGCTGAAGTTTTTTGCTAACATTTTGTAATTGCAAAAACGTTATCGTCACGAACAAATGTCCCGGCTCGAAGTTCAAAGCCTTGATTTCTTTTTTTTTCATTCGGGGAAATCTGCCACCGGCACTAAGGGGCTTCCGTAGGATTTAAAAGTAATAAGCCACCGTTGCCGTCTTCGTGGGTTAACGCGGTACCGGCGGCTAAGTGCGAGGGAGATAGACGGGAGTGTAAAAAGCAGATGAGTGACTGGGAGGGAGGAAGCGCGCGAGGAACACATTGGAATTTCCTGAAACGTTGTCCTTGCGCTCGGAATTGACGTTCTGGATTTCCTATTACATCGGGACCGGCGCTAGCCGATTATACGAGAATGTTCCCGGGATCCTCGTACCTACTGCAGCGTCTTTCTATATATATCCTCCCGTACTGGTGTTACTGGCTTATCGGTTCGCACGTAGCGGAACGTACATACGTAGAGGAACGTAGATATTGGCCGATCTAGATTTCATGGAAACCTTTATAAAACGCTGAGGTTCGCGCGAATTCTCGATAAATCAGGAAGCCGTTGGAAATTTTGATGCGCCACTCATTGACCTTCGCCAAATTGCCTTTGGGGATCCTGTGGATCTTATCGTTTTGCTGTATGGAACCTTCGGTGTTGGCTTTGACTTTTTTTTTTTTTTTTTTCCCCATTACGTCTGTACACATTCATTTCTATGGCACTGTACGAACTTTTTTATGTATAAAAACTACCATTGTCAGTTTTAATGTAGCTGTCTGTCGCTTTTTTAAAAACAATATTCATACCCCCACGACCGTGCATCCAGGCGCGATTTTTTCTCTCACGCGTAGCTCACTGGGTACGGTGCAGTCTGATAATGTGTACTTTAGAAATTTTACAACGAGTTTCCATTCGGTTATCGATATTCTCTATGGCGTAACGATGATACACGTTCGTGACAACAAATTTATGTTATATATAGTGATACCGATACTATATCATAATAACAGATATATTAATCTGGCTTAACTACGTCGAAGTGATATTTGCGTTATTTTCGACCAAGTTACTAAGGCGTAACAACGATTGTTAAATCTGACTAATGCATTTCGGGTGAATAACTCAGTATATAATATATATGTGTACGTATACCCGATGCACATAAAGAAAACGGATCGGCCAGCAAATGCGCACAAATAGCACGTATATCGAGGATTATACAGTTTTAGGAAAATATGAACCGTCAGTTTCATCCATAATGTATATTTTCGGTATGAATTCATTTTTTTTTTTTCGACCGTGATAGCTTTTCGAAACGGGTATCGTATTGTGGGTTTTTAATAAATGGCCAATCGTTAGGTAGTTGATACATTTTTGCGAGTAAAAATTTTCACGTACCACGGACACGACGTGCACAAGGTACGCGGAGAATGAAATTTTGTTTATTAGTATTGAATATTTTATTTTGCAAATTGAAACGAAAAAACGGGGTATTCCGCTTTAAGCCGCGTTACCAATGGAGTATTTCGTGTATTTGAAAGGCTCGTGGATTTCGCGAGTACTTGGAAGTTAGAGCGTAGAAAGAGCGTGGGGTCGAGAATGGAAACTCGGCGATGTTTTCCGTACGTGGTCTCGAGTTCCTTCAGGTTGGACGGCACTGTGGCCAGAGAGGGAAGGGTTGCTAACCCTGTCGACTGTCGAGCGACCCCTTTCTTTTTGTCTATCAACTTTCTCCCTCGTCGTATTCTGTATCCTATTGTGTCTCGGCCGAGGGTGCACCCGTACAGGGAAACACCCTTGTCTAGGGGAGCCTAACGCGGCTCCAAACTATCTACAAATATCTTGGCACCCTGTTTATTCGTTGTCACTATGAATTTAAACTGCTGTATACCTATACACGTGCGAAGTTAAGAGGATAGTTTTCTTCTTTTTTCAATTACTTTAAGTTCACTCTTTCCCACTTCCTTGTATGTCTATATTATATATATATATATATATATATATATATAACACTCCGTGACTTTTCACGTCTCCCCATTCTTAAAATCCTGCTTGCCTTTAATCCTTCCTTATTCACAAAGAGAATACAAGGAGCACCTAGTCGGTTACGCGGAATAACGCCATTTCGAAATCCTGGATATCTTTGATCCTCTTTCATGATTCCGAATATAGGTAGCTCGTCCGTAAGAATTCCGACTGGTTGCTACATCGCTGGAATTTTGCAATGCCGTTATTTTCTTTAAAAAAAAAAAAAAAAAATACACAGAAAACTCAGTCGGAATTTTGATAAAATGCGCCCGAAAGAAATTCTCTATCTTCAAATGAATTCCCTCCTTTGATTTTAAAAAAAAAAAAAAAAAAAATACACAGAAAACTCAGTCGGAATTTTGATAAAATGCGCCCGAAAGAAATTCTCTATCTTCAAATGAATTCCCTCCTTTGATTTCTACCTCAGGATTCTAACCTTCGTTTTCTCAATTTTCTATCTCTTCTACGCGACGTCACTCGCATCTCTCATCTCGTGATTCTCAAGGCAAAACCCCGCGAGCTTGCACGTTCTCTTTTGCATCTAATCCGACAATCTACGTTCCGCCCGTTACTACGACCCACTCGCGTATACATCGGCAACTCCGTGTAATTATGTTAATTAATACCAGCCGAACTTTCTCTGGCTAGACAATCGCGTCTTACTTGTGAGTTTAAGATTCAGGAACGGGGTGGATAGTTTAATCGTAGAAAATTAACCGAGTGAATTAAGTGGAAATATATCGTCGGCTTGAAAACTCTGTATATTAACCTGCTGTAGGACGGCGAGGCATGAGGACGACTTCGAAAGCGGTGTTGCCTTATCGTGTGCACTATCGAAGACGGTAGAGGGCTTTTGTCCCATAGGCATCGGAGAATTGAAATCCTCCGTACATACATGCACGTGCGTACCCTTGCGGCTCTTGGGTATAAAATTGTTGAGGCGCAGTTTGCGAAATTAGCAAGAAACGAGGACAACTCCGTGCCGCCGGGCACTTCCTATGTATATATGGAAAAATTCAGATCGCAGATAAGAAATGCGGACGTTTTAACGAGTCCGGGAGTCGTCCGGCGCTAATTCGCCTTTATGGCTGTTTCACGTCGACTCCTTACGATATCCGGGAATATAGGACGGTGGGGTTCACCTTCCGATTGTTCGTTTTGTCGAAAAAGTCGAGAAAAAGGAGAATGACGGAACTTTGCTCTTTTCATCGTTACCAGCCTTTTCCAGGTTCTGTGTACTCTTATCTGATTCCGTGTTCCCTGCTCCCTTCACCTTACTTACGTTTAACCCGGGGACGAGCTTAGGCGCTCAAGTGCTTCCGGTTAGAGCGGCGTGCTTTCACTTGGTTCTTTTCTTTCAAATTAAAGGTACAGGATTGCGAAGACTCTTCGGCGCATCTCGATCTTCCGTAGAAAGGCGTCTCCCCGGCGCCGACGTCTTGACTCCGTGTTACCTGGGACTCTATATCCTGCCGGAGAGATCCACCTTGAGAGAAGCAGAAAGTGGATAAATAAATGAAATGATGTAAGGAAGGCGGGACAGGACGAGGAAACCAGAGAGCGAAACAGAGACGGAAACGTCCAGACGCTTTGGCAATCCCAGGGTAGCGTCTCTATCTTGACGCTCGAAGCGACACTAATGCATTCCGGAAGCGATGCGTGCACGACTCGGCGACAAGCACTCAATTCGGAATTCACTCGGCAAACTTCAGCCTCCTTTTACGTCCTGAACTGCCTAGAGTTCAAGTCTCAGGCTAAAACTGTCTTCAGGGTCCGTAAACAAGAAAAAATCCCATCTTTCATATGTAGATCAAGTACTCCAGAAGACGGGACACGTGTCTCACGCCACACGCCAGATACAACCTCAGCACCCAACTGTCATCCGTATAACTGGTTATTTTCTCTCCATCCATCCTGGTCCAACCGCCCTCGTCGCAGTTATTCCCCGGCAAATCGTAATTGCCATCTTGCGAGTCCTTGGAGGTCTACCAAAATCTAGTGTTTTCTACCAGAGACCGCCGGGACGACGTCGCAGCACCTTACTTCCGGCTCGCTTGATACTCCAGGAAAGAAGCGCAGCTCCGTCGAGTCATTCTGATCCGATAATAGGGTAGAACGTTCATCCTTCCAGGTCGGCGTACACCTAGAATTACGCGCACGTAGCGCAAGTCGGGGTGCATACAAATGCCGTGGTACCTCTGCTTCCTGCAAACCAAGACTCAGGTTGGGACCTCTATCCATCCTCCGTCCTCTCGGTGGTCCTTACCCCTTGTCATTCTGGCACAATCCTGGCGGTACCTATCTAGATAGCTGGGCTGGCTAGGATAGGTCGGTTGGTTGGTTACCTACTACCCTTAAGCTTCTGCATGTGCAGAAACCACCACTGCACTGCGGACGAGCATAAGGTCGCTTAATCATACTTACGCTGGGCTTGTGTCTCCACTTGGCTCTAAATATCCTCTAGAACGCTTCTGTCCGTTTATTATCGACTCTCTTATGTCATTTAGATATCGTGGTTATCGTATCCTCCTCTGCATAACCCGTCACGATGGCACTTCGTGATTCAACCGCAACTCATTCATCGACCTTTTCCTTCGTCATTGGTGCCTTTTATCGTCGCTGAATGAGGACTCACGCACTTGCACAGTGCGAAAGTACGGATCAATATGGACGCCGTTGAAGCATTTCTCTGGTCAACGCTTATCGTTTGGCCGCGCCTCTGCCAGAAGTTCAAAAGGGCCTCGTTTCTATTTGCGCGTGTCTCTTCGGTCGCCTGTCGCTGACACGAAACCAATAGCGAACCCTCTATGACCGCTAAATCGACTGTCCAGTTACCCTACAGAAATGTTATTGTCTAGTTCAAGTTCCTCTCACTCCATCTACTAATCCCCCACGTCGCCCCAATTTTCTCACCAACGTACCTGACAATTGGCATAGATTTTTCAATGACGTTCTGAAAGTTCTCTCGTTTCCGTCATTTTAATTTTTTTTTACCAATTTTTCACTGATATCCACTCGACGGGTGTCACGTGCAAAAGAGAGAAGGTAATACATATTCGTACATCCGTACAAGCGACATAGTACACGAGAGTCGAGTTTTTCGAAAAATCTTGAATTTGACGTTTTTCCACGGAACACGTTCCATATCTAAAAAAAATTCTTTCGTCCTTTGAAATTTCAAGACCGAGGCTGGAATTTCGGGAGTTCACTTGATTTCACGTCTTACAGCCTCAGGTAGCTAGAAGACTCCGCACCCTCCGCTCTCTGTCTCTCTATGTGTCTCGTGACGCCTACGTGCGCGTAATACCGAATAAATTCTCGTCACGAGGAGCGACGATGCGTGCGGGTAAACCTCGAATGACGGCCGCGACGAGAATGCCAAATTTTCGTACAGCAAACATAACCTTTACGAGGACGAGAACTGATACGAAATTCATTGAAGACAGAAAACTTTCTGGGGTTACTGTATCGTGCATTTTACCTTACCATCCTTGGTAACAGTAGTTATCCAATTTCGATTCTATACATTTCCGATAATATCGCTCGGTCACCCTTCGTACTTGATAACCAGAAACCGCCTCCGGGGTGTATTTCGAGTTTGGTCGCAGATTGGATTACGCTATGGAAAACTGATGTCGCTTTGGGAGCCATCTATGGGATTATTTATACACTCTTTCAGCTAGCGGCATTACAAGGCATTCAAATGAGATCCTTCAGTCCCTATTGAGATACTTCGGCGGGACCACTGTGAATATAATTTTTATCATACCGTAATTTATCGTCGCCGTAATCTCCCGGGAGTTTCCTTCAACGAATTAATAAGATAGGTACTTCCGTTAATGATACTGCTTCCTCTCTTAGAGTCAGTGCGATGTTTCGGAAACCGCTAGGGAGATGAAAGGATCAAGTGAGCACAGCAAAGAATCCTTTAAGGTGATGCTTACTTTGGAATCCAATGAGATATTCAACTAAGTGCTGTTTAACCATCTTTAGAATAACGTGTAACAGAACACGAACGGTTTGAGGTTATGTGTGTAAACTCATTAGAAAATAATTTTTATACCAGAAACAAATCTATTTACGTAACAAGCATACTGATGAATCTCATAAAAGGGAATTCGATGTCAGGACTGTCATTTGAAGCGCGTATCATAAATCGTTTTAGAGTTGAGGCACGTGTAGGTGGCAAGACGTAGCGACAGCAGCGCGTCGGTACGATAAAACGAATAAAATGGTTGAAAGTGGGTAAACTGTTACGGTTACGAAGAATCAACTCGTTTTACTCTTTGCACTTGCAAACCTCATCCACTTCGTGCTCGTATTCCAGTTGCGGTCGTAATCCTCATCGTACGCCGTTGTTGTCGCCCTACTCGTGGCCTCATAGAAACCACGTTTCTGGTGTGCTTCAGAGAACCGCGAAGCGTCCTCGTCAACGGCTGCAACTCAATTCTTTAAAGTGACGCTTAATTAACGCCGCTTTCACAACTTTTCGCAAAGTCACTGTTTTTCTTCTCCCTTTTCCCCGTCCACTTTTCACCTTCCTTCTTCATCATCTTTTTTCTTTCTCTTTTTTTTTTTTTCGTTACTTCCCGTTCAACCCATCACGATTTCCATTTTCCAGCTGCGATTTACTCTGTACTACAAAGTACCTAACCTAACCTAAACAACATTCGTAGCTACGGCATAAATCATCTTCGTCTACGGTACGTTGCGTTCGATGACTCTACTAAAAAGTTTGATTGGCAATGGAAATCAGAATAATGAGTATTCGCTGTTGTTTTTTGGAACTTTCCAACATTTTTTGTTCGATCCCTTCTACTCGATCTGATCGTAGGGAATATCTCATTAAGTCAGATTCAAGTGGTGGGGAAGCCTTTGGTGTGAAAGAGAAGTGTATTTAAAAAAAAAACACGTCAGATCTTTTTCGAGAATTAAAAAAAAAACGAAGGAATTTTTTATATCACTTTGCCGTAAATTCTTTTGGTAGCTGCAGGAAAGTTCGGGCTCCCCGTTATATGTGTGTATAAGCTTTGGAGTAGCGTTCTCTGTGGCGCGGACACTGCGGAATCTAAAAGCGTACGGAAAGTTTCAAAAGAATTTCATTTATTTCAGAGGACACGTACCTACCTACCTACCTACCTACCTACCTACCTAGAGCTTACCATTCTATCCTAGTATCTTACTGTAGCAGGTACTCAGTGTATCGAGTAGACGAGTGAAAAAGATCGTCGCGATCCTTTCTATTATTTTGTACGAAGAGCGCGCAAGATTGTCCTTGCGCGAAATTGCCTCAGCTTGACGCTTTATGTTTTCTTTTCTATTGCAGCAGCATCTGGCTAGTCGACTCGAACGTCGTTACAAGCATCAGGATGAACGGGATAGCGACGACGATGGTCATCCTGCTGATGGGCCTTCTTCAGGGTGGCGACGCTGAACTGTATACGGCGCTTGCTGACATGGAGGAACTTTTGGAAACCGAATCGGTACTCATAGACACACTTCATGGATACATTCACGCCCAGGAGAAGCGTCTGGCCACGCTGAGGAGGTACGTTGAGAATTTATATATATATTTCTTAATAATAATAATGAATAATAATTAGGAAACGGAATGGTGTTGGGCTAATGAAAATTTATACAATCATTTTGTTCTACGTTTTTCTGTATCTTATTCGTATTTACAAACAAACAGTATGTACAGGTATGTACAGGGGTCTTAATTAGAAAAATAACGGCTAACATTTAGGCGATTAACGATACTCGTGTCGCTCATGTTCCCTTCTATATTTCCCTATTTCCATTTCATATACTTTTTTTTTTAATCATTTTTTTTTGTTGTACTTTTCTCTCTTTTTTTTTTGTAATCAATTTTCGCTTTTCTTTCGTTCTGTCATTCACAATAAATTTATTTGCCCAAGCGTGGACGGTAGACGGGTGATATAATTTTTTGAATTGTCCGCATGTACCTTTCTCTCTCTCGCTCTGTCTTTTACATTTTTTTTCTTTCACGCGACTGTTTGATAGAGAGACGAGGATTTCATACATACACACATCCAGAGATTACGACTCGGTCACACGAAATATACAGTTAAAATATATGAATAAAGTTTTTCCCGGTCGATGCACCATGTTTTTATTTTTTTTTTGTTTTTCCTCTGGTTTATCTATTTTTTTTTTGTTGGTTTTCGTTTTCTCGATGCCTCCTACCTACTGCCGTAAGTTACATGAACAATCTAATTGCTACCCCTACGTTTGAACGTTTGTTCGGTTTTAAGCATTTTTTTTTTGTTTTTCATTGTATTTTCTCTCTCTTCCCTTACTATTAGCATGCTAAATTACTACTCGCGACAAAGAAAAAATGCGCCCAAGTTACGTATAAAGTTGAGAATCTCATAATCGCAAGATTAAATGCTCGGAGGATAGGCACGACTTCGTGCAACCTTCAAACTTAAAATATATGTATCACCTCGTTCTTATCTCTGTGCAAATTTATTCGGTCTTGTAGTTTTCTTTGGCTTCTCCTCCTGATTCTGGCCCAGCTCAGGACCATACAGACCCTGCACGATATTGGAGTCGTTTGGGTCGCAATAGATCACGGGATAGAGAACCGGCATGGATATATACTCTATTCTGAATGGAGGCTGCGGATTCCTGGGTATGAACTCCTCAGCGAGTGGATTGAGGGGTATCACTGGTGGTTGTTCCGGTATAGTGTTCAGGTACTGTTTAAGAGTGCGATAATCAACACCGTGCATAGTGGCTGTCTCAAAGAATTTCTTCCACAATAACTGACAGGAACCCGTCGTCAGCAAAGCCACGGGATCGCCGACGACGGCCACGAGGCACTTCGCTCGGGTTATGGCGGTATTCAAGAGACGTGGATTTGTCAGGAACCCATAGTCACTTATATTACGATCCGCAGAGAATCTACAGCAATTCCTCGTGCGAACTGTGCTTATGAAAACCGCTGTGAATTGCTTACCCTGGACATTCAGGACCCTCTCCACGGAAACGTCGGATAGTTTTCTTTTACGCAGCTCGTTACGGATCCTGAGAACTTGTTCCGCGTAATGGGCCAGGACGCCTATTGAACCTTCTCCGTAAGGTCCCCATTGTTCGACGGGCCAGAATTTTTTCAGCTCCGCCACTCGGTCGCCCACCTCGAATGTTTCCGCGTCGTTGTAAAATCCAGTTGACTGCAGGTCCTGTGTACACATAATCAATCCTGGGTAGATTATTTCAATAGAAAATCACGAAGGCTGTGAATATTTATATTTTGTGTTGAGTGATTGATGATTTTATTATGGTTTGAGATACCTGTATCTCCTGGCCGTGTACCGCATAGAATGTTTGAGGGTTGAGCACGGGATGAGCCTCTAGATTACTGCTGGCCTCTATCGCGCCGGAATAAAAGAGATCTGAGGTTAGGCGAACTATACTGCTGTGGGCACGATAGTTTTGACAGAGAAGTATTTTGCATGGATGCGCCGGTGGGTAGGTGTTGTGAATTCTCTCCAGGAGGCTTAGACCCAGACCCCGCTCATTGGCCAGGTCACTGTAGACTTCGGGTGTCAATTGCATCTGGTCACCAGCGAGGACAAGGCGAGTTTTTTTAGTAGCTAGTGCCAGGGCGGTGAGAGCCTCGCATTCTAGAGCCTGGGCTGCCTCGTCGATGACGATGTGAGTAAATTCGACGGTCAGGGATGTGAGGCAGCTGGAGGTAGCCAAGGTAGTGATGATCAATCCGTGCTCGAGTATGTCAGCCTTGTTTGGATCGCGAAACCGGGCGTTTTGATCCGTAAGACAATAATCTCGTACGATGGGATGAACCTGAACCACATAAAGGAATTTTTGTTGGAGTAATCAAAGAAGTTTAGGCAGGATTTACATGAGGATTTCTGATGGCGTACCGTGTTTCGCGCACGACCTTTGAAATAAATTCTTAAAGGCTTCAATCTCGGATTCATGGTAGATTTGTACCAACTGTCAAAGAAATCTTTGACGTAGAGATCTGCGGCGCTATTACTCTGGGTACAAAGTAAGATCTTGCTGTTTCTGTTCTCCTGTAGAACCACCCGCAGACCCTGTGCGATTGTAAATGTCTTCCCGGTACCAAATGGACCCAGCAGAAGGACTGGCGGTATTATGATCTCAGGGGGAGCTACCATTATCATGATGGCTTCGCGTTGTTTTGGATTTAATTTTTGGTCTAGATCGGTATTCCAATATTGAGAGGGCGACCAAGGTACCTGGACGTTTAGTGATATATCCGGGAAGACCAAACCGGTATCCGGTAGACAATCTATCGCTCTGTGCCATTCACAGAATGGCAATCTGTTCAAGACGAATTGAACTTGGGCATTGAAATTCGTGTCGACCTCCAGATGAAGATATTCCACGCATTGCTTGGACAATCTCACGTAGATGGTTCGGTTACATTTGTCTTCAACGTGAGCCTCGAACGCGACTTCAGGCAATTCTATATCGTGCTGCTGTGTTCGTACCTTCTTCAGCGGCTTTATGAGGACGCTGTTGCAACCTCGCAGTAGTAGTCTGCCGCTTTTTGTATCTTCTGACAAATCACGACCCAGGGGAAGCTGTATAAAGATTTGTGATCAAATGAATGTTCCTACGGACGTGATCCAGTCGACAGATTATCCTTCTGTCGACGGATTATCCGTTTGTTAGAGGAACACAAAATCAGATGGCATGACTTTGCCCATACACGTCCTGCCTATAGGCAAAGTCACCCTTGATGAAATTTTTGGATGTACAGCAAGAAAATAAATTCTGTAGCGCGAGGAAAACGCACCTGTGCAAAGAGCTCCCCAGGTGAAGCATATTTGGCAGTGGATGCGCTGACAGTATCCGGTGACATGATATAGTATGAGGAAAGACGTAGCTGTGCAACCTCGTTGTACCTTGTGACCTGTTCGTGCCTAGCCAATTCTTCGACAGAAACCAACTCGTGTAGACGACCTCGGTAGTTATTTGGTGTGAGACCATTTTCAGTAAGAGTTGCATGGGTCAAGAAAAAGTTACTCTTGTTGGGATAAGGATAGATGTTGGCGAGATATTCTTCTCTGGGATCCTTAGCAGGAACAAAAGGGGATTCAAAGGGATGTATCACATGATTATCTGAGGTCCATCTTGTTGGATTTTGTCCAAGAACATACTCACTGGCCGCATTCAACCTGGCTATATCATGCGTGGGAATACAATCCACACAGATATTCTTACGTACAACATGACTATTTTCAAATCCAAAGAGGATACCTTGTCGAAAAGTACCATAATGCTGAGCAGCGAAACCGACTTTTACAATATAGTGAGTTGCATTACTGAGACTTGTAGCATACTTAGCAGATTTTATAGCTTGTGTTACCACTGATGTAGGTGGGTCGTACCATTCCTGCCTATTGCAGAAACCTATGTGTTCCTTGTTGGTAGATACAGATTTCAATTCAAAGTTTTCGCGGTGCCCATCCAGCGTTAAAGCTACATTCTGGAGAGGCTTACCAACAGTCAGGATCTCAAAAGTCCACACATGCTCTGCTTGTTGAGCACATATCCGAAGATTCAATTTCGTATCTGGTCGGATAATAACATTGGTCAGCGTCTCCCCTACCACGGTACTAGGATCCTTCGCTCTGACCCACTTCTCCCACACGGTTTTTGCAAAATTCGGAAAGAAAATTCCAACTCGTGCGTTACTCTCAACGTTCACTGAGGTATTGTTCCTGGTCATCGACTCTGTCATTGTGAGACCACCACACCCATCACCATTAGAAGCCTAATCTACACAAATTCCCCACGCTCTTTACGCACTCCTCGCAGTCTTTCTTCCATTTAACCATTAGCTCATTGCATATCAACTTTTTTTCCACATTCAATCGTCGGACGCACTGTTTTCAAAACAACTACTCGCACGCTACACGGCCGACAACTGTACATTATGCGGGAGAGGGCGCCATGTAAGATTCCACATACGGATCATGCGCAATACCGATGCTCCAGCTTCTAGCGACAGTGGCGCACTCTCTCACTACAAGCATACCGTGCTGTATGCCTATAACGAATTTCGTGACGGCCGATAGTAAGCGCAAGGAATGACTGTGGAGAATTACATATAAATCCCTCTGGATATTATTATTTCTCCTACAATCCAACGATTTCATTTCGTGTTACATTGATATATAAGAGAAGCAAAAGCTACTCAGCGAGTCCATTTATGTTATTTTCACAGAACTCTGTATTTTTTTGCAGCACAGTTTCTACGATATCATTCAAGAATCCCCATACTCATTTCAGATCATATGGATATTTTGAGAGTGTATGGTGCGAGAGGCTTGATTAAAACTGACCACGCCATATCCTAGTGAGGATACAGGGTGATAAAGAAAATAAAAGAAGAAACAGGGCGAGAAAACGATAACGGCAGTTTTTCCAATAACGAATTCTTGTTAACCCTGTCCCAGCTGGTTTTCTACATTCCTGCCACGTCGTCGGATTTTAATTAGAGCAAGTACAAAACTCGCTCTTTCACTGCATACGCATACTTGAAAGAATCTCTACGAATACCTATTGTTATTTTACTAGTGGATGCTGTACGATTTTCGTATCGTAGAAGGGACTCGTTGAGAGGAACAAATCCCAGAAACTAGATAACCCCGACGATTCTTTCATACATGAGAATTTTCTTAATGACCCTTGACTTTTAAATCGTATGCAGCTTCTATTCATATAGGCTTACGACCTTTTTGAAAAAAGAAGAATAGAAATAATCAGACGAAGTCAAGAACATCGTAGCTTCCTGGTTAATATCAAACCATCCCATGAGGATTCCGACGAATTTCTATTAGTCTGTCTGAATACGATTACCATAAAACACTCTGTTCTTTTTTTTCTCTGCATCCTTCTGGAACCAGATCAATGATGGGATTGTACGCCAATGATATATGAATGCATCTCACCTACAAAATTGACAAATGACCATAGAGTCTCTGATCTGGTCCTATCATTCCTCCTTTATATACTGTATGCGAAGACGTAGGGATATTCTGGATATGCCTTGGTTGTCGATAGACCCCACGCGGGTCTCATAAATAAAATTGGCAGGTCAAATGAACGAGGCTGTCCTATCGTACCAATTGTTATTGGGATATATCTCTACATATAACCAATCTCTCCAGAGAATGGAAAGAAAGTTCCATTTTTTTGGGATACTACAATAAAGCTCTTCCGATTAATCGTTTTTCACAGATATTTTATTCTGATAATCTTGCATTCGAAATTTCAGATCTAGGGCATCCTTATAATAATGTTCCACGTGACTTTTAATAATGCATATATAATATTATATACGAAATACAGGGTGTTGGGCGAAATCCGTATAAATACTCACTTAAGTTTTCATATGAAAACTTAAGTGAGTATTTATACGGATTTCGCCCAACACCCTGTATTTCGTATATAATATTATATACGAAATACAGGGTGTTGGGCGAAATCCGTATAAATACTCACTTAAGTTTTCATATGAAAACCCATTGGTGAATGCCGCTGGCAGCTGGGCGCGAACACCTCCAACCTTTCGGTCGTGAATCCGCTACCCTATCCACTGGGCTACGGCCGCCCTGCCCCCGCGGGATACTAGGATACTCAACAAAAGGCACGCGATTTACACAGGAGATAAGAACCGAAGGCGTCGACGATGGAGTAGCTATTGTCGCCTCCTATCGGGAACAATGAGAAACACGGTATCACCCGGCAAAGTTTATATCTACTTACGAATCGCATGTAGCGCGAAATTGGAAACGTGACGAAGGGGATCCAGTTGGAATAGGGAAACATTTCTACCTCGTAGAATAAAATATACGATATATAGTATAAAAATGTATATATACATATTGACATAGAATCTAGGAAATTCCAATAATTCAGCAGTCAGTCAGACTTCACAAATTGGTGCATGCCACCATGTTGTTTTTAGATCTCCAAAGATAGAGATATGTAAAATTAACCTTCCAGGTAAAATCGATAAATCTTTACAGTTAAGGGGGACAAGTGCAATTCTACGTTATTCTAGACCATTTCATCTTAATTGAATTACTGGATCGTATCCCAATTTAGCCAGTGACTCGATTTTGCTACGTACAATAGAATTCATTATTGCTCTTATCTTGTACCTTTCTTGTATATCCGCACAATGATCTTCATTCGAGGTTGGTTAATTTTATTCACTAGTTCTCCCTGGATGCGATTAGCCACTTCTCTAAGATTAAATAGGCGAAACGGTTTCCCTCTGTCATGACGCAATGTTCGAGAAGTCGAATAATCCTGCTTGGAAGAAAATGATAATTTCAAGGATAGCTCTCCCTCGTTAAATTATATATGTATTTCAAAAAATTCTTTATCATATCCGGTTTACCTCAAGGATACAAAACCATCCTGCAATCACCGAGACGTACAGTTAAATCTCCCACGAGAAATAGCATCGCTTTGTTTTCACATATTACGTCATTTTAGAGACCCTCACTTGGGAATAAAGAGAATTGCGATGGAAACGACAATTTCATATCGAAGACCTTTCTCCTGACTTCGCCTGTGGGTCTTTCAATTTAGTTTTTTCACAAACCAACAGGGACTTCATAACTGATAGCAGAGAAAATTGAATTCCATTGTTAAACTTATATGATCACCGCCGTAACTCCTTGAAGTTTCCGTTAGAACTTTCAAATGCGTTCTAACCTACAAAACAGAGCAAAGGACTATCGCGCTTACCTCGTAACAAGTGTGGAGTAACAAATCAAAGAAATTTGAACGCTTTTGCTCATCAATCTTTCTTACCGCCTTTTTTTTTTCCTCTTTAAAGCGAAATCTCATGAAATTACACGGTCTTTCGCCTTCTTCTACGGAACGTCTTTTTACCTCCCACCGTTCATAGGTCGCGCGGCGACACGTTGCCTTTTGAGCACACTCAGCGAAATTAAACGAACCGGCGCCATTACCCTGCTAAGATTACGTGGGGTCGTCGTGCTGCTCCTTTGTCTCAAAATGAGTTTCCGGAACGCATCCTGCGCGGTCTTGCGGCACGCCTGCGAATAACAGAGAGGAGCGTTATGGGGCAGCTAACTTCTGTCAACGGTTCGTCTGGTATACGATTACCGCTTTACGTGTACCAACATCACAACTTGTAATACAATGAGTTTATGCCGCAGTGTAGCACCTAACCTAATAAGCTAAGAACATTCAGTAACAGTCAAGAGTTAATATCGTAGAATCAAATCACGCTCGCGTGCTTCTATACACTTTATGTACATGTACCTATTTGAATGTTTATGTTTGTTACAGAAACGTGGAGGATTATGCTACGGAGCACAAGGAGGCTTCTCGAAATATTCAACAATACCTCTCAAACCCGATAAATGCCTATTTGCTGGTGAAACGTTTGACCACTGATTGGAAACGCATCGAAGAGTTGATAACACAGGACGTAGGAAAATCCTTTGTGGCTAACATTACCAGCTCGAGAGGCGACCTGAAGTTCCCCACTGACGAGGATCTCAATGGTGCCGCGGTAGCTCTCATGAGGCTTCAGGATACCTACAAATTGGAAACTGCCCAAGTGGCCAGGGGTGTACTCAACGGAGTTCAATACAGCACAGGACTCTCTGGTTTGTATACATATTTGGATATGTGGATGTGCTATAATAATATAATGTAGATTGGTACTATTGTACCGATATCTACCTTATCGACGGCGGATATATTTACGTGCGACAGGTCGCGCCACTTTACGACAAATCCAATACGCGTTTGCCTCTAGGTGGATATTATTTATTCAGCTGTGCGAATTTTTCCAGCTGACGACCACCCCCAAGTTTTGCTGAAGAGATATTTCTGATGGCGGCTTTTAGTTCCTTGCTTTTAAATGGCTTTAATTAATTATTGCATATCGCGACGCTCGCTAAATACAATACGGGAGATATATTTAGATATATATTTATGTCCCAATTAGGTCTTCCCTAATTGCAAATTTCAAATTGCCATGCATCCCCTGTCATGTTTCCTACCGCGTTACATTTATTTTTTTTTTTAATCCTTTCATGTTTTTTCTTTTCATAGTTACCCTTAATTAACGAACTCGCCGACTCTTGTTAGCTACGTCATATCTGGTCTTGGTGAATTTTTTGACTCCAGCTTTTTATTCACTTCGTAAATACTGCTGTGCAGTTTTCATAAGTGTCGCCTGCGAAATATGATATGCAATTTAATTTCTGTAAATATATCTATATAAAAGTCGATACGTGGTTGTTTAAAGTTGAAAAAAGGACGATACTCCCGTACCGCAATTTTCTCGAGTCTACCTACGGAGACGATGTGACCAGTTGCACGTTGTCCAGTGTCCGCGGAAAACGCCGTGTCAACAGTTTTTAACACTTTTTATTTTTTATATTTAGCTGGGGACTGTTTCGAGCTTGGTCGACAGTCTTACAACAATGGCGACTACTATCATACAGTGCTTTGGATGCAGGAAGCCATGGATCGGCTTCAGGAAGAGCAAAACAGGACGACCACGACCAAGCCGGACATCCTGGAGTATCTAGCGTTCTCGACTTACATGCAGGGTTGGTATAACAGTGAATATCGAGCGGCATAACCACCACCCGATGCAAATTCTGGGACAGTTGCGACAGTTCTGAACAGTGGAGTGGTCAGGGTGATTCGCAGAGCCCACCCCAGGAAGTTTTACTTGCTCTAAAGATGTCTCGCGAATAGCTCGTCGATCTTCAGAGCATCCCCCTAGTCGCAAACTTTTTTATTCCATGCGCACTTGAGTCCTCCAGGGGTGGCTCGATCATCCTGGGTTAGCAGAGAGGGTGGATGAAAACTCTGGAAGTTGCTGGCTGGTAGCTGCAACGCGGATGCATTATAGATTACAGACTAAATCTTTCACGCGTTGCAGCACGGCTGGCAGCAGCTCGTTGCAGCATGGGGAGGATTCTCCTGCCGACGCCGCAAACTTACAAATGTATTTTCAAGTTGGAGCAAATCTTCTCCCAGAGCTGTAAGATCATCCGGTTTCTTATTTCGTTTCCTTCAGGTAACGTTGCGCGGGCTCTTAGTATGACAAACGAGTTATTGGAGCTGGTACCGACACATCAGCGTGCACTGGGTAACCGCGCTTACTACCAAGAGGAAATTCAGAAGAAGTCTAGTCAGACCAGGAGGAAACGGGGGGAGGATGGACGCGACGACGTTCCTGCCATTAAAGATCAGGTGAGGATATATTTCTGACGATGAAGGAAATATTTGAATATTTCCTGGAACGTTTGTGTGGAAATATTCAATATTATTTTTCCACAGCAATTCACTGTTGCCGAGAAGAAGATCAAAAGCTGGGTGGAAATGACGGAGCGGGAGAGATACGAGATGCTTTGTAGGGGTGAACTATCACTTTCCCCGGAAGTTCAGCGAAATCTCAAGTGTCGCTACGTGGACCGCGGTATACCGTTTCTGAAGATTGCTCCGTTTAAGGAAGAGGAAGCTTATCATGATCCTAGAATAGTCATTTATCACGACGTCATATACGACGATGAGATTGAAGTTATCAAGAGATTAGCTCAGCCAAGGGTTAGTGACATTTCTTCAGTATTATTATTGTTGTATAGACGTATTCATTCGTAAACTTCACTTATAATCTGTCTGGATGATGTTTCAGTTTAAGCGTGCCACAGTGCAGAATTACAAAACTGGCGAGCTCGAGATAGCAAACTATAGAATAAGCAAAAGTGCCTGGCTCCAAGAGCACGAGCACAAGTATGTGAAAGCTGTCAGTAGAAGGGTTGAGCACATGACAAGTATGACAGTGGATACTGCAGAGGAATTACAAGTGGTCAATTATGGAATAGGCGGTCACTACGAACCTCATTTTGATTTTGCACGAGTAAGAAGCGCCTTATTATCCTACTAAGCTGCTTATTCACATTTGCTAGAATTTCTATTGTTCTAATCATCTGTTAATTCCCAGAGAGAGGAAGCCAATGCTTTCAAGAGTCTCGGTACGGGAAATCGCATAGCTACAGTTCTCTACTACGTGAGTTTTTGCCAACTACGTAAAATGAAACCCTTCAGTTCTACAGTTATGGGTGCTTACTAAATAATCCTTTTGAATTTTATAGATGAGCGACGTGGAACAGGGCGGCGGTACTGTATTTACAGCAATTAATATTTCCCTATGGCCGAGGAAGGGTAGCGCTGCGTTCTGGTATAATCTCAAGCCAAACGGAGAGGGTGACTATAAAACTAGACATGCAGCATGTCCGGTACTCACGGGTTCTAAGTGGGGTAAGTTATGACCTAAATTTTATAACTGCCATTTTTAATGGTCATCACATTACATTAATCGCTAACTTCTTTTTAGTGGCTAACAAATGGCTGCACGAGAGGGGTCAAGAATTCTTAAGACCTTGCACTCTAGAAAACCAACCTACAGATACCGATGACGGCCGATATTAAATTTATCACATCCATCGGTCCCTAATGAGAATGTCGTAGGGAATTCATCATACTGGGACTTGGATTCAAACGAATACATGCACGTTCGCGTGGACATAGTTATGCTCAATCAGATTGCAAGAGCTGACCGTCGAACGGCCAAGGGAATACTCGACGAATTGATATTGCTAGTGATTATGAGGAAGGTCGAACCTCTTGTAGAGTGTTAAAGAGAAATAGAAAGGGAAGAAGTGAAGAGTAATGGAGAATAAATGGAAGTGAAGCCAACGAAGAAGAAATAAACGTTAGATGGTTTTTTGCCGACGTGATATGTGTAATCTTTGAGAGTGACTAGAAGAGGGGAGTGAAACGAAATACAACTTCCATTCGCGAATGTTCGCGACCATTCCACATCGTTGTGCTTGGCGACACACTCGATGGGCTGTATGATTTTGTAAAATTGTTTAGAAACAAGAGCCCCTTTTTATACAAGACTCTTAGACAATACGCGAATTAAGAATTAAACGAAATACTACGTATGCGCTCATATAATATACCATCCTATCTCTACGTATTATGGATCATTAAATTGCGTCAACCTGTCATGATCTAGCATTCAATTATGACACGGTTCGAGATACTTTAAAATGACGACTACAGTGATTCTTTTTATCGTTGTATACTTTTCGCGTTAGCTATGCCAAAATTATTATACGATTATCATGAGTGGGCATTTACTCGCGTCCCTGATAATTCAATTAAGCAATTTCACTTAGTGACATTCACACAGGATTTTCTTTATCTCTCTATCTTCTTACATTTATAAAGTCTTTCTACCAATTTCCCTGATAGTCGGTTATACGATGACCATTCAGCGAGACGCGAGTGGATCATGGAATAAATATTTATAATATTCCAGGACGTTGTTACAACTTATTGTTATCAGCGCTACTTGCGTTATCGAGTATTTTATTCTTAGAGAGTTTCGTAGGCGTCGTGACGACAATTGCGATCGAAACTTGTTCAATCACTTAATCGCGTAAATAACGTACACGAAATCATTGTAAGTATTTAATAGGCAATGTTAATTTTTAATTACTCTCGTAATCACCTTGTTACTTCGTCCTAGTATATACTGTCGGTTAATAAACGTGTTTTGACATTAATTCATTTTTTTATCTCTCTTCGATCCAATATTTAGCATTTGCAAATGTATTCGTGATGATGTCTTGTACATTGTACCTTTACTTTCCTGTTTGTATAGGTAGGTGGACAACTTCCTAAACATTTATGTAGTCCGGAACATTCTGGATTCTTGGCTAAAGTTACATATCCTATGGTTCAATACAGTGGTATAAAACGGGGAATGGGTAATCATTAAGAATTGATAACGTTATCCGAGTACAGTCAGTTGCGCCAGCATGAGTTTGAGGTCACAGACTATGTGTACCACATGAAACTAAATAATTAATATTCCTGTTTCAAAACAGAACACAGCTATTTCTCGCTATTCGGTATTCCATATTACTTGGATATTCTGCTATTCATTTATTTAAGTTTTTCACATAAAAACTATGTACTTCGTATGATTATAAAAATAGGAACACCCAAAATGCTGCAGCGTAGTTTCATTTTCTGTGTTCTGAAATGAATATATTGTTTTTTTTTTATATTTGAAGAAGTTTGACAGTTTTTTTTATCAATTCTAGATAAAAACTCTGTAGATTACGGAAATGGACTGAACTGTTTTACCTGCATAGTTTAAGTCAGTGTTAACAGGAGAGATGGATTGTTTATCTACTTCGTTTCTTGTTACCTTTATTTTCGAAAAATTTACGAATACCAAAATATGTTTACTTATCGGCAACGTTTCTATGCATCCTGCTTCTTCTATAACCAACAGTCGGCAAGGTCTATTTGAAATTGTACATATTAGCATACCTTCTGCTTATCAGTACATATTCATACCTTCATATTACCTTCCCAAAAGTCCATCTAATGCTCTTCTTCATCCTCAGCGTCGTCTAGTTGCTCCTATGGTAAAGAATATGTATAATTAATAGCACTCGACATTTTATAGGAATTCTATGAGAATCCTAGAAAACTCAATCAACAGGTAATTGCTAAAAATGCCAACAAAATTTTGCATAACATTTTGCATCTACAATGCGTGGAATTCTTTGCAATTCATGAGAATATCTATCATTATTTTTGAATCTTTCAATTATTGATTACTGTTTTCATCGATTTTAGAAATACTATCTCGTCCACGTTATATTTAGTTTAGCACTCTACATATATGTATATCATGGTTTCCAACTTATTTGAATATTTATAGAAATTCGTGACGCGCAGTATAATCCTTGCACAGCGAAGGGATTTAGCACTTTAAATTCCCTTTTTTACACAATTTTCAAAGTTGTAATATCGCAGAACAAGCATTTCTTATGAAGGAGCTGAAGTAAATAATCAATACTCCCCTGCTGTAATAAAAAACGGAATTATTCCAAGTAGTAAAGGCTTTTACCTTTAAATCAAATAATAATTGAAATCCGCGAGACTACGTGCGTTTATTTTTTTTAAATATCAAGAAAAGCGATTAACACGAGAAAACTTCTTTCAAAAAATGAAAAAATTCCTTAAATTATCTCCAGGAGCAAGTTAACATTATAAAATTGTATCCTTCGTACAGCAGATCTAATACAACATACATGCTCCGGATATACAAGAATTGGAATAAATAACAATTGAATTCCAGAATTATATCTCTTTACATCATTATCGAACGTAAGAAAATTTGACGAATCGAATATACATTTCTTTGATCAAAAGAAAAAGATAAAATCGTTAAAAACCATTCTAGAACCGTATAAATATCTACATCTACAGCGAGCACACAGAAAAATGAAAACGCATTCGAAGTGAATTTTCCAGGTCAAAAATTTCCTTTGCGCGAGTTGCGCACATAAGGTTAGCTGACGGGGTACGAGGAGTAAGGGCGTGGAGAATTTATCGATGACTAGGTGGTAAGGCGTGGGCGTCCCTTAGGGATGCAGCGGGTATACGAAGACCTAGGTAGGGATAGGTCGCAATTTCTCCTTCGTCTGCTACATCTACTGTTCTACAAAACTCCCACACCTGCAACCTCATCCACAGGATCGATCCTCACAGCTTTGAACCAAGCCCAACCTAGCTCGTCGCCCAACCCTTTGATCAAAATATAAACATTCCAGGCGACTCGCTCCATCAACCCTACGTAATTGGGGCCACTACCTTCTATAACGTTCGGTTTGCTCGCTCCGTAGCCAGCGCTATATTGTCACCTAGTGCACGTACTTTAATCTCTATATAAATACCTACCTCAAATTCGACCATTTACATTCGAGAGTTTTCACCCGCTAAACAGCCAACTATTCCCTTTTCCCCTTTAAGCCAACATCGCTTGATCGATCAGTGAAGACGTGCGCCAATTCGACGTACCTCCGACCTTGTCTGAAACCTTTTACGGGTCGTCGAGAGGGGTTCCTGAGGGTCTGATCCTAAATTACCAATACCCAAGAAGACCTCGATCGAAAGTTTTTTTAGATTTTATCCCGACAAACTTTCCCTAGCTGCGAATAAAATATATTTGTCAGAAAGCGCTTAGAGTGTAAGGTACCTGGAATTGAGATTTTTTTCTCCATTAAAAAAAAGAAAAAATAAAAAGTCCAGAGCCTCGATGCAAGTATGTAGGTCAGAGTTTAATGTCTATTTGCATTTGTAGAAATGGACCGGCAGCTGGAGCCTCCACATAGCTCAGCTAATATCGAGCGGCCACGGCTGGCTGGATTAACCTACCGGATACAACGAGCGCTGCGCCTTTATTGCCCTGAAAGAATAGGAATTTCGAAACATTGAACATTTCCATATTTTGATTCACAGCGATACTGTGCTATATCAGTCGTACCTATTCTGACGAGCTCTGGTCACACTGCAGGACTTTCAGTTATTGACCATTCACACGTTCCTGTCAATCCAGGGAAAAGTCCACGTAGTCTTACGTTTTCGCACTCCCACGTTTATATACTTCTTACAGAATTCGCTTGTTCCCTCAGGATACTGACGGAGAAACCGGGCTAAATATAGCACCCGACAACGAAGTTAAATTTCCACTCCTGACTTGATTACGTCGCCGTCAAAGAGACAGGAGACAGTAAATTCCTACTAATGACAAAGTGAGAAGAGTGAAGCCTCTGTAAAGTAGAAAATGACGAGGAGATAAAATTAGCCTTGAATTCACTTTCCTGGCTCTTCATTACGTTCTTAGGTATAATACAGTGTGACATGATTTTTCGACTCACAGCCACAAGGCGACTCCAGCTACCGATTCAAATAAAATTCTCGCTTTCTGGTTCCTTTCGAGTCGTCATCCTTATAAGAAGCTGCGCTCTCGGGTCGATTTGTACAGTGCTCCCGGAAAATTTGTTATTGTTCAGTTGAAGTCCAGGTGCTCGAATCTCCCGTGGAGAGATGGTCTCGATGTATCGAGTTGCCCGGCAGAGATTCCGGTGAGATACCTGTGCAATGCTGAAGAGCGGCAAAAGGTTGTAGAGTTTTGATACGGTTAAAGGCAGAGGAACTCCGTGACACGAGTTAAGGATTTTGTGACCAGCTACCGCCCCATGCCCTGGAGTAGCAGCCGTGAGTCACATACCGATTCGGTAAGGAACGCTCTCGATTTATTTTAAAGGGGCGACTCGAGGGAAAGGATTAAAGTTATCGGCTATAAGGATCTCGACCAATCGAAATTAGTTTTCGAATTTGACTATCATCAAAGCAGTCTGTCTTGGGACACCGATCGGGGCGCCTCGAGCTGGCTCGCTCTGCCGTGCCATCTGTTGATAGTTTTTCTAATTCCGTTTCCTATATACAAATTTCTAACTGGTGTAGTTCTCGCGTCGCTCTCGCAATATCTAGAAAATCCTACAGATTTTCTGCGTGTGTTACGGAGGTGCAGTGCTGCGCTAATGCAGTGCCCACTTGAGTGCCCCCTGGATACAGTTCTCGACCTTCACGGATCAGCTGATCCAGCTTCGGCGAGTACTTCCAATTTATTAACTGGGGAAGGGATTTCAATTTTGTAACTCATGATTCATTCTGCTACATTCTCCATCAATTGCACTCTGTTTCCGGCACTATTTACCTTAAGCTTCCTCCGACCTTATCTACTTCAACCTAGCTACTTGAGCGGCCGTGCATTTCCGTAACCGTTCGCTCCCGTTCGTGTATCCAGGTGTGTTTGCTAATTTTAGGCGGCCCTGGAGATCAGCGCCTACACTTGCGTTTCTCGATTTTACGCGTCCCCAAAAATCGACAGGATCCGTTAAGCCTACCGTTTCATCCGATAGGTTCTGTCAGAGTTCCCGTTTTGGCGGAATTGAGACTGTTCCACCTCAACTCCCAGGTCATATCGGCTCGTCAGTTTCGGGTGAAAAAAGAATTGACTGGCACCCGCCTGGCATGCAGTTGCGTGAACGAAGGGTGGACGGCCGAAGGTGACGTAGATTAATTCTCGGATTTTCGTTATCGGTGTCGAGTTAAGAAAATACGTTACAACAGTCAACCGTAATAGTTCCTTTACGACTTCACAATGCTCGACCTGATCAGCTTATCTAACAGACTTTAACCAAGAACTTTACTGTACTAACATAACCTGTTGCACGCATTGATATTGTACATTTAATTCTTATGATCACACATACCTGTAATTAGTCCGTGCTTTGTCACAATCAGTTATTCATAGTATAAATAGTCGTATAAATCAATAAAATTCCACATTGTTTCCCCGATTAATCCATTTATTGCAATTTCACGTAATATTCCCAAATACAAGTACGTCAGTCGTACACGTACTTAGATCGAGGGAAAGTAAAACGATTCAACTAGAGTTCCACGTGGCTTTACTTTGCTCTCGTTTATCGAAGGACGCTTTGAAAAATCCGATTGGTTTAGTCACTGACAAAGGATAACTCAATCGGCTATATTCGTATGGGAGTGGCGCCACCAGTCATCAGATAATAATTCGTTCCAATTCCCAGAGATGGACGAAAAGTGAATAGTGTATATCTGACCCACAATACGCATACACATACGTATACCGTTATTCAATATGCGCTGATTCGGAATTAGAAAATTGAAAATCCTCAAGCACTGTATAGTCGGATACTGCCGGTCGTTCATTGCGGACACCAACCTATTATCCAAGGAATATTAACAGGTCCATTGTTTGACTAGTAACGTACCCCGTGGACGAGATTGTGCTGTGCAGATTAATTGAAATGCAAATCTCTCTGTTCATCATCGGGCCAGAAATATATATGTGACCTATCGCACAGTGCCAGAACGGCTAATAAAATAATCCTTTTACTTCCGGGTCACAAGATCCACAATCAAAATCCTGCCATAAGCTGTTGACAGGATGTGTCCGGTACCTTTTGAACACCAAGGTTCGACAAGAATAATTAGGGGTAACGACAATACATTTTTATTAACACATTTATTCACTTAAATACATATTATCGTGTGGACCGACCGACGCGTGGCGAGTATCCTAGGACTCGTAGGAGAACGAAAAGGTCGTGCACGCGGAAATATCCTTTTACTCTTATACATTGTCGAGCATATTTTTTCCCCGTGGAAAAGATACATAACGTCTCGTGCAAGATATCGCTGAGAACGGACGTTCTTATCCAGGCTCTTTTCTTTCATTTACCCTTTCTTTTTTATTCACTCTTTTCCTACACGTCGTGAATCTCACAATTAATTTTGGAAAATCATCATGGAAGGGAAGGCTTACATCACAGTTCGTAGATTCAGAAGTGAACATCTTTAGTAACATCGCTTTCTTTTTTCCTTTTTTTTTCCCCGATAAAACCGTGAAACACGGTAAATATCACTTATCAAATCAATTGTCCACTTGGGACGGTCAATTGTACATATTATTATTATTATTTTTTTTTAAACGACAAAGACGTCAATGCAATATTTTTTTTTTCCAGAAAGGCAAACCAAGCAGAAAATGAGCATCACGATCCATTCGCGTCCGCCAGAATCAAAAGGGATTCGGGATTTTAGAATCGCGCACGACGATACATGAGAGAAACGGGGCAAAAAGTTTTGTTGCGAATTTTCGCAAAGTCACCGAGGTAAGTACGTATTAAAATATTAACTGTAACGCGGACGTGGATACGCGTCGATTAGTTTTCAAATGTAATTTCTGCTTAATATTTATAGACGTATTGTATATATTTCTCCAGATTTGTCTCTTTATCTACGTACGAGTTTCCTGTGTGTGTATATATATATATATATATTTAAATTTATATATCATATGTATATAAATACGAGGTGACGAGACAACATCATCTCACACGTGTCCTCCTCTTGGAAAATATGAGCTCTGGATTGTCGACGAGGAATAAGGTGTGGAGGACAAATATGTATATGTAGGAGTCTGACAAAGGGTAAAAGCCCATTCCGGAAATTACTCTCTCATTTCAGAAACTCTCTCTCAAAAGGTACATAAGCTATTAGGGATATGACGGAATGATAGATTAATACATTGATCCGTGGACTATATAGTCCATTGAGTAGATATTATGTTCCAGGTACTTGATGCGCAGAGTACTTTTTGTTTACAGATCTTATACCACGTAATTAGGGTACACTTATTTTGACGGATGTACCTATTATTATTTTTTCTCATTTTCTCTATTAATTCTCTCCTTAGGTTGCGTGTCCAACTTGTCATTGAATTCACGTGGCGATTACACTACGGGTAGCTTCAATTCGGTGTGTACTCTAAACGCAACCAGTACTTTTCAAAAATAATAGCGAAACGTTTCTCGTTTCTATTACTAATCACGACGAGGTAATCGTTACACCTCGTCCAACCACAAAACATCGAAGCATCGTCCTGTATCTCATAATAGATTCTCTTTTATACAGGTACCTGCTGGAGAGTGGACGATCTCGAACGACAGGTCAAGGTGCATTCGGGTAGACACAGATAATTGGCAACGTTGACAGCGGGGTCGGAAGTATTGACGGTCGACTTAAATTTCGTAATTGCGAAATTTATTCATCACCTCACTGGCAGGTTGCGCCTCCCAGTTGACGTCGCGACGGACACCGTAGTGGATATTTGCACCACCTTCTGATGCCCTCCTGTGAGCATTGGCTGGCTGGCCTCTTACGTGACCTGGTGAGCCTCCTGTTGGGTCGGGTAACATGCGATCCTTGGTCTTTGGCGAACTCCAGTGCATAGACTGAAATATTGTAAGGGATTGATTTTAAGATTTTTTTTATTTACTTGTACGTGCAATTTGTCTTTTTGGGCAATTTTTAGTATACCTGATGAACGGACTCCTTCATGCCCAGCCATCGTTTGTAACTTATTGAAATTCCACTGTGCCTCCATTTGTCATAATTACTCCTTTTTTCTGGATCACACAGAATCTCTTTGGCATTCTGCAAGAAGATGATATTTTTATGTTATGGATTGATACAGAGAATTTTTGATTTTCATTTGAAGAATTTTGGAAATACGTTGTAGACCTTTAATTGCTGAAATTTTGCTTCAGCTTCCTTGTTTCCTTCGTTCTTGTCAGGATGGTACTGGAGAGCCAATGCCTTGTACTCCGCGGTAATCTGCTCGACCTGTAACATTAATGATTTTCCACGGAACGTGATTCAAGTGATTTAAATTAATTTATACAAAAAATTGATAAACCATTTTATCATTTGGGGTCAGTGCGCATTAGATAGCGAACACGATTTAAAGCACTGAACGTTACACTTAGTTCTATGACAGCTACAAGTGACGCTTTAATAATAGCAATAAGAAAAATATGATAATTTTAAATAGCGTCATGGGTATTCCACTGCGGTCGCGAAACCTGACTTTCCGCCAACGAGCGCGAATTCTCCGTATTCGACCGTCGCACTTCGCATAATGCAGAACTGTAGTTAAATTGTAAAAAAAAAAGGAAAAAAATATATGGAAATAAAAAAAATGAGATTCTTTGCGAAAATAAAACTCACCGTTGCTGATTCGTCACATCCCAAAAGAGCATAAAGATCCTCGTCCTCGCTGGGCTTGTAACTCAGAATTTCGTCGACGCTCATTTTGGTATTATTGATTTTAAACTTTATTCTCGTAAATAATATTTGTCTATCTTTAAAATCCAAAATGGACTGTCAAACGAATCGCGGTACTAAAAACGTGAATTTTTGTCTTTCTTCTTTTCGTAAGTACGCGCACCTGTTGCCCGTGAACGTTCCTAGCGTGGCACACGTCGTCACTGCGAAATCGTGAATGAGGGAAACTCTCGGTTCTCCAGGCCCGGAAAGTCTCGATTCCCGGGAAATCTGCGGCGCGAGCGCGACGGCGATGCTCCCAGTCGTTAAATTCGTAGCTGCGCAGTTCGCGATGAGAGTCGTATGAAGGAATTGAATAAACGTTAAAGACAAGCTCACGGATTTACGTTGTATGTAACATAACCGAATAAGTTATTACGTACAAAGTTAACACTTCATTTTATGAACACTTACACTAACAGTAAGAATGAGATTATACAAGTCAATTGATTGTTTAACCACTGCTCGCTCTGTTGATAACTGAACCATATGACATCCGAACATAAGATTGTCAATTAGAAATGTTAGAGTACTTGACACTTGTCCAGATATCAGATCCTCGCGTATCTCGAAGTGAACTATGCACCGCAACAAACTGCTTAAACTTTCAAGGAACAAATGATTGGTAAATTGAACTGAACTAGCAACTGAATTTAGCGAGCAAAGTTACACCGTACCGTGATATCACCGTAAAGAGGAATAATATAAAGCAGCCAAATGTTCATATGTGAACTGTTCGACTGCCCAAGTAACGGGAGATTGCAGTGTCTCCATGAATATGGGGATTTTAACTTTCACTAACCAGTAACAACGGCGGACCTTGAAATGGTTTTACTTATCGAAAGTCGTTGAATTACTACTAAGAGAATGCAATAGAGTAGAGTTGTCGATGTTATATGTATCACTGACCGCTTTCGTACTGTACTGTATCCGAATTTCATACTCAAAATCACATCTATTCGGTTTCGGTGATGTAATAGTAGATACGACGTACATTAATGTCGGTAAGGTCCACATCCTACAGGCGCTCTTAGATTCTATACTCTTATGGTAGTTCCATTATGGCCATTGGCAGGCATTCAAGTTGCTTGACCGACTGGCTCTCTGGATATGAAATACGCATGTACCTAACTGTTACCGACTGTTGGAAAGATAAAATAACAATAAGAATTTCCGGAACGCTACATAAATTTTCTGAAGGATTGTACGTATACTGTAATTTTGGCATGTATTTGATCAGTAAATTAATGTAAAAATACTTACGTAAATATTTGAAATTTTTGATAATTAAAAATTCTTCAACTTCTGCATGTACAAATTGATCTCTGAATTCTTCAATGAGGTATTCATCCAATAATTTACAGCAATGGCTACTTTTTTGTATTGGTATTCCACTACGTATCAAGTTACGAGAGTCGTAGGCACATACAAACGTTCACGTTGTTATGTCCAATTGAACGTCATCATTCTGGCCAGGTGTCCTCATCTTTTCGAATAATTCACATTCGTATTCATAGCAGCGAGTCTCTACCTCGTGAGAAATTGAAGAAAAATTGTGATTGGTAGATTCTCCGTTCCGAAAGAGGGATAGGCAGAGGCGGCAGAGCTTTTTAGAATGCCGCCACTCTTGCGTCTGAGTTACCACACCCTGACGTAATCCTGATAATCCAACATCCCCTTTAGGAGGACAGAAACGGTGACGATAATCCCAAAAAGTCGTGTCGTCCCAATGAAAAATCTGCCCGCAGTTCTTCAAAGTGTCGCTGGCTGTACAATTTGTCGCGATCTGTGACATTTGGGCGACACGTGTCCCGCAGCCATAGCAAAACTCGTGAAGGACTTTTCCCTTAGGAGACATTCTGACTAGGTACACACTGTGTCAAAAAAGAATCCTTACTGGACTAGGATTCTTAAGTAAGAAATTTGTATAATTGAAAAACAAATGAAATGAGACGCAGTTGTATCCGTATCTTGGTATTTTTTACGTAGTCTGCTCTAACCTTAATTTAGACGTGCAAGCATTCAGAGCCTTGATCAAATTCCGAAAGAGACGCCATTCTTTCTTTCTTTACTGTAATACTGAACGAAGTTGAACAGTCTTCTTTTCGTACGCCAGATGTGTGGGTGTCTTTAAGAACGAGAGCAGAACTCCGGTCACATGGTAGCGTCGCACGATATGCGCCCGGGTTCTACACTTCTGTCAGTGCCGTGCCGTGCCGCGACGCACAGCGTCGCGACGTACCGTAACGTCCTGTGTTGTGTTAAGTGTTTTCTTGTAAGCGGGTACCTTGACAGGTCTGTCGTGAGTCTTGTCACGTTGTATTGGACCAATGAAGAATCTGAAGATTTCAAAGTGAGGTTGGACTGTCAGTAAGAAGTGAGTATACGATAAATCAATTTTTTTTAAATAATATCCAAAACCAAACCTAATTTTGTACTAACCAGTGAATTTTTAAGATGTATGTATGAGTCCCTTAAGGAAATCAGATTTATTCCGAACTAATGTGCGTAATACCAGAGTAAATATTCCCTTGTCTATTAAATGGTACGCGTGGCCGTTGTACTCGAAATATTTTTAGGATACCGAAGTGAAGAAACCTATACGAATATTCCATTAGGTATTCCAGCCCATCGTGTATATTAATAGACCGAAACTGACAGCCGAACGAAACCAGACGTGCACTCGGGTTTTCTCAGTGTGCGAGATATTCTCTTATGTCCTACAGAGAATCCTTGAGATACAAGGGAATCCTGCCAATAAGTAAAATACATATAGAACGACTATAAGCCATATATGGTTAAGGCTTTCCCGAAAGGAAAAGTCCTGTTTACAACAGAATACTTGCTTACGTTTATATGCACATGCACAGAGGACTAATTAATGAGCGGTAAGTCAGATACCTGCGAGCTGACAGTAACGCGGCTCCTTATATATACGCACGAAGAATTGCGTAAGCGGCGAACGATGCGTGTAGAAATGCGTGACGAGTTGGTACGCGTGTCATTATATTCGCGAGGTCTGATAGCTAAAGGCGTATACGCACGTTGTCGAGATAATCATGATAGTCACGGATAGTGTACGCAGGACAATAACCAAAGGGAGCGAGATGCGTGGAATGGAATAAAATGAAAATAAGTATGAAGATTGCAAGAACCACAGGAAAATTAATATCCCTATAAGTTTAAATGGTGCATTTGCACGTGTGAGCGAACAGGACGAAAGTCAGCGGTCTGTAACTCAATTGAAATTCGAATCCGGCGCGTAACAGCGTCCAGCGCTCTGATTGGTTCTCGCCACCAGTAGCGTGGCAGTGCGCGGACTTTTGTGTAACTATCAATTTTACACTTTCCGAAATCTTATCCAGCAGTCCAATTAAAACGGTTTGATTTATACAACCTATTCTTGATGTTCTCCGTTACCAAGGACGTAAGTACGTACGTGGGGTATATCGTTTTATGCAGGTGGACCAGCTGCACTTGGAGAATGCAGAAGAAACGTGCGTAAATATCCTATGCACTCGTGTTTGCTATTCGCGTAAACCCGACACGTGCACGTACGACATAAGAATAAGTGAAGATTTAAACTGTGCTTCTCCATTCTTAATATTTTAAAACATCATTGTGTATCTTAATAAATGTCCATTATTTATATTTTTCAATCATTTAAGTATTAATTTTTCAAATAGTCTACATCTATTCCAAAATCATTTTGGTCTTTGTCAGAGTTTCCAATTGTAGCCTCAGTGTATGTATCCTTCATCCTGCCCAGATGGTACTGTCTACTGGTATGTCCCATGTGCGTACAGGACGAAAGTGTGCCCAGCAGAATCCCAGCAAATGTAAGCAAAACATAATACCAGATGCGTCTCGTGTCGAATGTAGCGCTTGTAGAACTTGTAGAACTCCTAGAGCCTCCTAGCACGTGCTCACCATTCCGTTTGTAGTTACTCCAGGAATATCATTAGCATTTCTTTTAAGCCTGGCTCCTCACGTCCCCTCGTAAAGCGAAACGAGCTTGTTTCCCTACTTTTCAAACGAATAAAACAGACTTCCGTTATTATTCATTTTACGAAGTCCCAGCAACACTCAAGACCCATTCACATGTCGGCATTAAAAAACACAAGTCTTCTGAACACAATCATAGTGATAATTCTAAAAGCTAATCATATTTCTACGAAAATCCAAAAGCGTAGATATCTGTTACAGTAATCAATAGATGAATCTCTCTCATGAATGAGACCATCGTTACGCAAAATAGTAGTAAGAATCGTCGTGAAATCTGAATGAGCTTCACGTACTTGCCAGGCGAGAACCCCCTGCGAGTCCGAAAGCCAAAGCGTCTCTGCTAAATATAATATTTCGTCCTATTTCGAGCGATGAATGAATGAAACGTGCACGGTTACAGTTTTCCTTAATCTAAGCCTCAGGATCACTCCCGATCATAAAGATAGGTACAGATATATATCTACGTGTATCGGTAGGTGAACGTGTTACACGCGTATCGTTATAACCGCCATGACTACTCCAAAGACAGGATCGGTACGGTACAACGGAAGACCGCCATATTGGGACTTCCGAGTACGATTCTTGTTTACCAGATAGATACACAACGTACATATGCATATACCTACGCGAATGATAAATCAGATGAATTATATACGTACGTCTATTCCCCGTCCTTCTACATTCGAGTAGCTCGTAGAGTGGGAGGATTTTACCTACCAGGAATTGTGGGATTGATGATATTAACGAACTGTTTATTTTCTTCTTTCCAGGGAACCGGCGCATCCTCCTCGAGACGCAGAAGGGCGCAATGGCTGTCGGTACGTGTAATTCCTACTGGTGTCGAGGGCACGCTCGAAAACACCGATTCTCAATGTATTATTCCTTCGGCACTCTCGGTCTGCGTTGCATTTTAAACGACTCTCTCACCCACACCGGTAACCCTCATTTTTCCCCATGAACAGTTCACAGTGTCAATTTTAGTTATTTTTTTCTCATACTTCTCTGAACAACATGGTTGGTCGAGAGTATAATCATGATAGAGTTGGAGATTTGAGGTTAGGATGAATGTTTCAGGACAGTCTGAAGTCCTGCAAATCCATTTAGTGTATATGGCACGATGCAACTGTAACAGAGTTCACCGTTATGCGGGTTGGATTAAATGTTAAAGGTTTGAAGCGTGCTGTTCGGCCTCGGGGCTACTATAAGAAGCGCCCTCGTGTTATAGATGGGATCTAACGTTTCTGCACCTCGGACACGTCGCTGTTGCGAGATTCTCTAGATAGGCAGTTTTAAATTTACTGATTCTCGCGAGATTTACGTGAGGGAGTTATACGAAATTTCAAAGGAGCAATTCTGCGACGAGATTTTGAAACAGGATCGGATCGTGTTGTCGGATTTGAAGATTTAAAATCAAAGTAAATCGTGAAATTTTCATTGCCGGATACGGTAGTGCTATTACACACTTGTGTAATCAGAGAACGTCTCATTGAAAAGGAATCAGTCTAATCCGCTGGATCTTTTTAACCCCATAGCACATAGGTACAAAGAAATTTTTAGAATTGACCTGGTTTAATAGAGAAAAAGAATTCACTCATTCATTCGGTGTCCTTTGGTAATGAGATCCTGAGAATTTAGAGAATTCACACCTTCTCACTTGAAAATAGTCTTTGTGCCATAATCCATAATTCTAGGGAAATTCGATCGCCTTTGAATCCTCACAGGCTAAATCCGCAACCTGTTCGTTTATTCAGTATTTCGGTCGTCATTCGATTCTCATAGAAACGATTTGTCCAACCTGCTGCAGTTGCGACCTTAATTAAAATACTAAAGGTATTTCTCAAGGAATCTCATTAATGCATAGAAAAACTGCATTTTATCACGTGCTTATTCGACCTCTCCCCCTTTGTATATTTTTGTTATTTTTTTCTTTGTTTTTGTCATACCCTCGACACTTCCCCATCGAGTATTACTCCTGCACCGCGTAGAAAGGGTGGTGGTGCATTTCCGGTGAACAGGCTCTGCCTCTCGCTGCATTCACGCACTGAGAGGGTGGGG
>NW_014332933.1:3529227-3732235 GCF_000341935.2 Cephus cinctus | reverse complement strand
AATGCAACGTCCGGTGCACCCCCACCTCACCATCCCAGCCCGTCTCGTCTCGTCACGTTACATGGCGTCCCATGAAGTCCCGCCGCATCGGAACCTCCTCTTACGAACTAGGAAAGCAGTCTCAGGTGGACCTCGTCTTCGGGTAGTCACGATAGGACGCTACTCCTTCAGGGTAAAGGGCACTCCTGAGGATCATTATAGTAGAATTCGAAAGGATATTGAATTTGAATTCAAAACCGTGGATGACTTCTATATCTCATCACTATACTGATATTCAATTATTTTTAAGGGTAGCTTTGACAGTGTGACAGTCGAGTGTGGGTGATTGTGTTTGCCACGTTCATTGACGACAGACTGCCTGGGGATGAAGAATCCTGCAAGTGCATTGAGCACAGTGAACCTGTGAAAGAGATATTTGATTAATTATCAGTGACTTAAGAATTGGCATTAATAAAGTAAAAATGCACGCGAGGATTGTTCATCGCGAAATTTTACGAATTCTTGAATAATTGGAGAGTTCGTTAATATTTGACTAGTATGAGTATATAGGAAACGAGTTTTTCGAAAATCGTAGACCGGAAGCGGAGTGGAGTAAGAAACTTCCTAGAGACCATCAAGTGGATATCCGTATGTTCACAGACAATCCGTCGTACTTCTCGCTGGCAGGCGGGGGTACGTCCTCTGGGGTGGTGACACCCTTACCAGGATCATCAGCCACTGGTTCTACGTCAGCGGTGAATAATACGACTTCCGGTTCCGTGTCTTCTCACTCGAGAGGACTTGCCTTCTTCTTTCGAAGGAGACCCGATAGGATGGGAGTGGCATCTTCTGGTAGTACAGTGTCTACTTCCACCACGAGCACCCTGATGCATCACGAGAGTAACAGGAGCAGCGCATCCGGTGCATCGGCACCGTCCACGCCAACGGAAGATTGCGCACTGATGCTTCCGCATAATGTCAATGGGAATCACGGGAATCATGGTTCCGGTTGCCAGCGGAGAAGCTTTAGGAATTTATTTCGTTCGGTCAGCGCGAATTCCGAATCAGAGAGGACGCAGCAGATCCTGAACGGAGATCCCAGACCTTCGGATGTAGCACCCCCGTCGCCTTATCTACCTCACAGATCTCATTCGCATTCGGAAAACGATCGACGTCGACCCGGACGTCGGAAGGTTCTAAAATCAGCTAGTGAACTACTCTCCAACGATATGGTATATTGCGGTCTACCTGGGGAAGATCCTGGTGCTACTGCCGACGATGATTCAGAATCCAACGAACCCAATGAAGTATTCCTGGGCGTTGATGACGCTCGCTATTACAATTTATCCGCCACCCTGCCATCCGGTGCAACCCCCGGATCTGCCGCTGCCGGCAGAAGGAGACACTCCATCGGGACGTTCCTGGGCAAGGATAGAAGTCTCACTAGGAGTCAGGGAGCTTCTGCCGATAAGAAGCATAATCAGAAGCAACCTTTGGTACTGCGACAACCCACCGCTATGGCGCCACCTGTGCCTACCGAGATCGCCATTAAAGATGACAAGGCAAACAGGAACAGCGGGAGGTCGACGAGACGTAGAAGACATAGAAGCGCCTCCAGTAAGGGTGAGTTCTAAAGAGCACTAATTTTATTCTATTAATTTCAAGTTATTTATTCATAGAATTAGAAGCATCATTCCCACGGCGCAATACTGATTCGCACAGCGAAGCCCGCATGATCATCCCTCCCCAAGCCATGCATGTACTTCGACCGACAAAGGACTCATTAGAGTTACAATTCAATAATTTCTAAGAGCTCTGACCCGAAATGGACCGGCATTGCTGCATGAACTCCGACCTATTCTTATCTACCAGCAGACTTTCTAAGAGTGCCAAATTCACTTGTAAGGTATCTATCATTCTATTGCACATATGTATATTAAAAGCACGATCCATAATGATCGAATAGAGGAGGAAGTCAGTAGCGGAAGTCATGAGCGTCCCAAGACTAAACCTCGAGGACGCTCACGTAGACCTCTGTCGGCCATTGTAGATGCGGCAGATAGGGGTTCTTTGGCTACCACGGAAGTCGACTTAGTATTCGTGGAACAAAGTCTTGCTTTCCGACGATCGATAAGTGGCCTGTCGTTAATAAATCTAATGTCTACCGAGGTCGAATCCGAATTCGACCATTTCCAAATCGTACCGGAAATTACGCGCTTGCCATTTTGGTAGCGTCGAGGACCTCCCAAGATTAAAATAATGAATTTATGACCAATTAAATTATACCGATTGAGAACGAAGCCCGGTGTGAAGCAATTGCAGCCAATGTGAATACTATCTCTGACGAGCTCTGCTCTTCTCTGTAGGAATGCAAACGCGTAAACACAGTTTGGCCGGAGGCCTATAAAACTCAATGGTTTGCGAGCGTCCCGCCTCGCTCGCGTTTTACGTCGGTGAGACCTCAGTGTAATTTCGAAGAAAGAACAGAACGTAACATCCGGATGAAGGGAAAAATAGCAACGTTCTCCAAAAGCCATCCCGAGCTCTTGCACTAGCGCTAGCTAGAAACGCATACCGGAAGCTTTATGGCTCGTGATGAAGAGAGAATCGCGGGAACGTGCCGGAAGTGCGTGGCGGAACTCATGATTGCAAGTCATCGACACGTGTACCCTTATCCCGAGAGTTCATCATAAGAAAAATCACCGTACATAAATCAATATTCACGTTTATCTTCAAGGGATACCCAGTGACATTTATTAGATGATCCAGGGACACTCTGATATCTAAAGCTACGAAATACATAAATGATCCGCATTGACGATCGTACGTAATTCTCTTTTTCTCAGGGAAAATACTTTCGCAGCATTATTCGCCTCTTGGGAAGTTTACGAAATTCACTGAAAAGGAAGAGTCACATTTGTTTCATCTGTTTCGTGACAATCCTGTACGCATTTGGAGTAGACGCAGGAGGAAAGAGGGGAGATGGAAAAAGAAAGTAAACTGTATATAAAAACGGCAGACAAGCGATACATCCGGTCTGCGGGACCGGAGGCAGGAGCCTGGCTGAAACGTCTACGAAAGTATACAGACGATGCGTTACTGCGCATGCGCGGGACGTAGCAGGAAAGGAAGTCGAAGTAAACTTTTGACAGCTCTTAAACTATCTTCGGACGGATCGTTAACTGTTCATCTTTTGGCAATAGTCTATACCGATGTGTATATATATATACATATATATATATATATATAGAGGTATCTTTCTTGCATCAAGTTGAGTATAGTCGTTAATTCTGCTTGGGTGGTAAAATCTTACTTGGTACTTTTGAAACTCTTTGTTGAGAGTAGAAAAAAAAACTTAAAAATTCGACATCAAATCAATGAATACTTAAGGAAGAGCAGAGATTCAGGGTATTCGAATGTGGCCGGTACAGTCAAGTATCTAACGAGGTTTGATTGGTCAATCCACGATGTCCGGCAGTACGATTTGTCCGAGGACCGGAAGTCCACTCTGATAGTTGCGCAAGGGTAGTACGGATTGCACTGCGACGCTATCGATGCTCAGATATTCAAATGAATTGACTGCAGCGTTACGCATGGTGATTGAGACTTGCTGAGTTATTCTTGTTCTTTGCCATTCTTACAGGGACGGAAGTGCAAGCGGAAGTTTCTTGGCGAGACCGTAGCGAAGGGGTATTTCCGGTATTATTTTTAAGCCCATAACTGCACACGGGAGTCTAGAGAAGCGCGCGTTCATTAAAACGCACAAAGTGACATCTTGGTTATCGAATGAAAATCCAAGAAGTAAACATGTCAGGCTAACGATCTATTCTTGGGATTTTATTTTATTTCGCCATTTCTTTTTTATTTAGCCTTTCTTTTTCTAACGACGAAGTTTTACACGTCGTCGACGATGTTCCTCGTGAACTCTGTCGTAGCACTCTCCTCGAAAATTCCTCAGGATGAGCATTGCGAGTAACGTCTCCTCGGCCAGAGCCTATTTCTGTTTTTACAGCCGTCTCTTATTATTTTTATCCAGCCGCTGCTTATTTTCGTGTTCATATGCATTTTCCTCGCTGCGACAACTTTAGGGACGCTTCTCTATTTTTGTCCGACGCCATGACACCGTCTCGATTCGTCTATGCGACGTATAGCCGTAATCAGACCTGCGTCCACACCCAACTAAATCGTCTTTTGGACCACTCGACTTCCAGAGGTCGCTCAACTAGGCTGATATACGTACATGTATACACTGCGATTCTCCAAGTGGATTCTCAGGATAAAAAAAGCTCTAGCCTAGAGCCTAGCCTGTCGCTCTCACGAGAGACACTGATAGTCCTGGTGATCCGTGCCCTGGAAGGACTTTCTGTTTATTGAGTAAATAGTCAGCCTCAAGAAGTACGCTTTTCCATTTCTCTTTGGGTATCGTTTTTCCCTTTTTTCTTTCTTTTTTTTTCTTCCCCGTCACCGATAGGAAAATATTGTTTGCTTTGAGGAAGGTCGTGTATCGCGTTACGTACGTATCTTTAGAAACGTTTATCGCGAGTTCTATCGCTGCACGAGACGAGAGGAAATTTTGTAAAAATATTTATACTCGGCCGTAAAACGTCCCCGGGAGATTCTTCGATCCCTTTTTTATTCTCGTGACTTTTCCTCGTTGAACGAACGCGAAATCGATTCGCTGGCCCGAGTGTGTCGAAAAGCGCGCGAAAAATTCGAATCTCCCCAGGAATTTCAAAGCCGGGATTTCGTTACACGAAGCAAAATGGGGCTCGTTCGTCTCTTGGCGGACGTGTGAATGAAACCGAGGGTATTTTCGCGTACGGATTTATTTCTAGAACACCCGAGGAATCTCATGTATCTCTCGATTGTCGTCATGTCCCCGTGTCGTCACAAGGTAAACGACAAGATTCAATGAGCCGTAAGGCTTCTGCGCATCGACCTACGCGCAGCTTCCGCTTTTTCCGTAACAACAGGCGAGACTTTTAAATTACCATAATCACTCTCATTATCGTAGATCTCTCTTATTCTTAAAACTTGCCTCGTCGAGGATCCACTAAGCTTCTTAAGCAGTCGGACTATCCTGCTACGTGAAAATTCAATAGTAACAGAAAATCAAGAGCTTGACGTGTCAGTAATCTCATAGAAAAAAAATTAGGTACCACACCCTTTGTAATCCTCTCGAATTTGACGTCTCCCTCGAGCAGAATAATACGTCTGACTTTTAGTTCAAGTAAATTTACGAACCCTCAACTACTCGAGTAGTCTTGAGAAAATGACTGAAAGGAGTATACGAAATGGCTTGCAGGAGATGGGATACATAGTGCTCGTACTCCCTCGCGCGCAGTAACGAGATCTAAGAATAGTATAGTACTCGAATCATCCACGGTACAGTATACAACATACATATATTCATGCATAACCCAACGATCTGGTCTGCAGCTGATTGATTATTGCCAATTAACGTAGTCTTACGTGACACGGTTATCGACTTGAACCCCGTAGTACTTGGGTTAGGTACACAACATGGCCACGCCCATGGATACGATTACCCCAAGCCTCGCCTATTATGTACCTACTGAAAGCTGGAAAAATGGAAGAGGCAAGAAAAAGAGAAAAGAAAAAAGTAAGTACTAAAGTTCCATTTCCTCGAAGCGACCAAATCACTCCTTTTCAAGCTGCCATCCATCGCAGCGACTCCTCGACCCTTCCTCTACGACCTTATCATACTTCACGTAGTAATTCCATCATGCTCATTTTACAGAAGCCCTTTGAACCCATGCCGCTGATCCTTTTTGAGGAATACCAACGTGCATGCTACGAGTCCTACGTCCGACACGTATCGGACGTGAATGCCGAATGGAAGGAATCGCGAGTACCATGTATATATACTCATGAGAAAAGTGTTGACACTGGTGGGGATGTTATCTGGTGGGGAGGATCTCTTGATATATCTACCGGGTGGCGCTGTAACAACGTATCTACATATATCATATATATCTATATTGTCGTTAGTGTAGTATATACTGTATGTACTATATACAGTGTACGTAGAATCTTCTCAGGACAAATTGACCAATGCCCTCCTTTTGGCCTCTATGGCCCCCAATCGCAGTGTCGACTCTTTATTACTGCATCTCTCTCTCTCTCTCTCTCTCTTCTATACTCCGTACCCTCTTTTTCTCTGTTAAGCGTAATGCTTATTCTCTGTCGCTCTATCTCTCTCTAGCTTTGTTATCGGGGCTTCCTCAAGCCCCCTGCATCTTTATAGGCACCATAGATAAATTTGACGAATGCCACCCGTCGGCCACAAGATTCATGAGGTTATTACTTTCTAGAGATTACTTCCCCTTATGAAAGACACTCGGTCGCTCCGCTTAGGGACTTTTACTTAGCTTCATAACGAGCATTCTGGTCTAGACGTATTACGTATGTATAAGTGCATATAACTCGAATCTTACGGCGCTAGAAACGAAATATTTATATTCGGCCAATCTGTCGCATAGAAATATCTTTGATAATTGACGCCTTGATAATGAATAAGCCACAGAAACATCCTTCCTTTTTCGGATCAAAAGTAACTCACGTAGATGAGCAATGCTTCTATTAGCTTGAATCATAAAATAGTTTCGTTTAATTTTTAAGAAAAATTGTGAAAATATTTTTTCTCGATTGTTATAACGGCGAACGAGGTTATAACCAGTACGCGGTATTACGATGTTGGATTTATCGTCAATCTGTACACACGCAATTATATTTCCCCAAGTACTTAACAGTGCTACCAGAGTGACTAATGGCGATGTTTACAAGGAATCGTTAGTCATATTTCGTAGCGTCGAAAGATATATTGAATTTTTAAGGCGTCAAACACTGAAAAAGCTCGAACAGGATACTACCATCGTTCTCTTAGTCGTCTCGACGTCGACGTCGGTTCCGTCGTCGCCCATGACGTCGTTGACAATGTCGCTGACTCATTCCTCCTGACAGGCTAATTGGACAAGTACAATTTCTGTATTATAAGACCCAGGCCTGTGTCTCTGTTCGATAGACCCCCCTAAATCTGTAAGGTTACCCTGGACTGCCTATAGAGAAGGACGCCTCTTCTTTTGGTACGCGGACAAGAAACAAGACGAGGGTTTTCGACGGACGGAAGTAGCCACTGCGATAAGTGGCCCGTGTTAAGCTGCTACGTGGAATTTGGATTCTCCGACTGAATGGTCCTCCTGTGTGGTTCTTCATCAGCATCCAAGAAGCCGGACCACGTCGACGTCAATCTCTCCAACTTATATATATATCTTAGAAATATTCGTCCTGACTTAGGGCACTGTGTGAGAGGTCCTTGGAAATATTTCGTCGATAGCCGGATATGCACGTGAAACATCTATTCCAAGTCGTAAGACCAATATATTACGGAAATGTGTCTCTTTACTAAATATATACCTACGACTTAACAGACGCTGAACCCGTCGCTCTTGTGTTTGTACAGGATTTATAGATTTTGGCACGTAATCGTATTTCTAGATAATGATTTTTTGGGTTCTTCCAGGAATCCTAGTTAACTACCTACTCACAGTCCAGGTTACTATTTTTCTGAAGCACCGTCCAAAGCCAGTCACGATTTTTTGGATCGACAAAAAATATTATGTATATTATTTGTCCTTCAAGATCAAGCTAGCAACGGGAAATTACTATGGGCTACCCTTAGTTTGATTTATCAGACTGGTCAAGGGACCCTCGATCATGTAGAAGACGTTGGGACGCCTAATAATCGCATATATACCAACTGTGTGATCGTGTCAGATCTCATAAGAGACTGCTACCCTTCTTATTGGTCATTGCTATGGTAGCTACCAGTCGAGGAAAAATGCTGGAGGATCGAAGTGGAGAAAGCACTAAAGAGTGTACGAGGGAGAGTACAAAACTAACCAATGAGGCAATGAGTCAACCACGTGGAGCCTGAAGGAACGTTGCGACGTCTGGCGCTCAGTTCGTTGTCGCACTACACGCGGTACGATTCGGAGTTGCCGACTGTTTCGTGAAATAATTTCAAACTTGATCATTGAATATATAACGGGTGACAGTGTCTTCTATAGGATCAATACAATTTCACTAAATAAAATATTCAATTAAGGATGCTTATAATGATACCTGAAGCGAGCCTTGGATCCCGTTTGATAAATTGGAATATATTTTTTTTTACTACTGTGAAGATATACTTTTTTTAATTTCAACAAGTGACAAGTGTTACCAAAGTTATTCGTATTAATTCGGTATGCTTGCGCCGGCATTTTAATGTGAGAATACGAATTTGAAAAGTGGATTCGACGTCATGAAGATACGAGAGGAAAATCGCTCTGCTAAGAGAAGCATGTCTTACTTTGGTAATGCATTATTTTTTTTGGCTTAACATCGAATGTCAATGCCAACGTTGCGGTAGAGGAAAGTTTATACGTTCATTCTTGTGGAATTTAATGGCGGTGCAGCCAACGACAAGTCTTTCTTAGGGAACCGTCATTTATTATCCTAATGCACTCCGGTCTATGCAAAGAGTATGCAAAGAGCCTGCGCCACAACACGAATACAAATCATTAGTCTATAGAGTCTGCCTTCTAGATATACCGTGTGGATTATTCTTTTATTCAGCTATCTCTTTGTTCGGTCTGTTAATACTATTTTTCCGTATCCGTTATTGGACGTGATCTCCCCCATTTTAATTCGAATCCTACAGGTTACAAGTGGGTTTCGAAATTCTGGAAACGATGAGACAGATCACCCAAGAATAATTACTGTAACGTCATGCGGAATTTCATGTCTTCTTGGATATTTCGAATATCTGTTTTCCTATGTTGAATTGTGAAATCACACAAAGAGGCACATATATATATAATAATATACAGTCAGCTATCTTACACAGTCTAATCACGTCCTGGTAATTATGGGCGTCTCCAAATTCGATCATGGTGCTCCTCCAACGAACAATAGTGTTCGGTATGGGAAGGGGACATACTGAACTTAAGATTCCACATAAGGTTAACTTGCGATCCCTCGACTGGTTTAACCATTGTGCTTCCTCGACTTGTTGCTGCACGTTATCAGTACCATTTCATCCTTCCTTGAGGTTTGAAGTAGCCTTGAAGAAGTCCTTGACTCAAAATCTAATAGTGTGACTTGAACTCAACAATTGGCATCGATCGATCATTGAATTCAAGTAGTAGATCCTTTTTGCAAGATCATTGACAATCATCTCGTGTATACAGACATACCTAGAATTATTATCGAGGATTTGTTGCGTTTCATTGTCCTCGATCGTTTCTATCACTAATGGCAACGTCCCACGAGACACCGCGTCTGAAAAGACGTAATCGGCCGACATTTCTGGATCTATCTGGAATACCCTGCCGTGAGTGTTTGTGTACTTCCTGCTTGAATACTTATCATACGCAATCAAAAATAATTATTTATCATTCGTGTTACATCGGTAGAGAACGATTTCAGGCACAATTTGATTAATGTCAATGTTACGAACCCAAATAATGCAATACCCCCCTCGTTAGATCATACGAAGAGAGATCGATCTTTTTTTGAACGGGATAAAAGTCTTGCTCTTGACATACTGCCTGACATACAAGACAAGAAAAGAATTGAATACATTGTAATACAAAAATTATTTCAAATCAAGGATTCCACTAGCTCCTGTCAGAACTCTGACATAATTTCTGCTCGCTCGCTCGTCAAGGTTTTTTAAGGTTATGAATAAAAATTTTTCTTTTGGAGGTTAAAAAATTTTCTGATAAATCGTTATAACGAACCTTAATCTTTAGAGTTTTCTTTTTTAACGGATATCTTTTATAGAGATAGGTCTAGTGTAGTATTATATTAATGTAATCGTACACATGTATCCCGTTATTGTCCATCCGCATTAAGCGGAAGCGCCACGTGTGTCACGTGCCAGTTCTCTTCCTTTACTAAGATCAACGGTTAATCGACCTTGGCTGGCAATGAGATTAATTTTACCTCCTTTGGACTGGTGCATCTTTCCTCATATAGATACATGCTCATCGACTTCTTCATTGGTTATCTGAATACTGGTGTATATATAATGACGTCGATCCTCGATTTCCACATTGCTAGAGCACAATGGATCTCTTGTGCAATTATATTGGGCCGCTATCGGTTTTCCGTTAAGAATGATTTATACTGCACGAAGCAGGCTCATGCTGCGATGAAGATTTTTGTAGAATATCAAGACAATTTTCATTTCTTGTTTAGCACGATTTTTTAATGAATATTATCATAGCACGTAGTTACGTTATGCTTGATGGTATAATTAAGAGTATCTTTCTCTGTTACTGTTTCTTTTTATCCCATTAATCCATTCTGGGGAAAACAGTATCGCGTGTCTCGCCACATTAACCACCACACGTGTCGCTATTGTTCCTGCACGGAAGTTAAACACGCATTTGCCATGAGTTAACGATCCCATGACCGCTGCACCTATCCATGGGTAGATCGATGGGGCTTTTCCTTTTATGGGAGTGTCGGCACTAATGTTTTCACGGTGTAACTATTCTCACTGGATGCCTTGTGTGTGTTTAAAAATTTCTTTTTTACTTTCTAGGTACTCGAGGTGGGTCCTCGGGTGTAGATGTTACCGCGGCTGCTGAGGACGATGTGATCTTGGTTTCCAGCAAAGACAGCGAAGCTTCCATTTTGTGGGTGGATTACTTGACTGCCTGTTTCGAACAGATCAGCAGACAACAGGGCAGACCACCGTTCAGGTAAAATTCCGTTCCTCCGTTCAGATTCCTAAAATATAACGTGCCATAATTTAAGGACGTACATCCGCCGCTTAATGTGCGAAATTTATTATAAAATCACAAACCTTCTCCGGTTTCACTGGTTCGTTCATTCATACTTTGTCCCTTCTAAAAATATGACGCCTCGCCACGCACTCGGATAGGCATGTAGTATGTACACGGTTCCAGTGAAAAAGAACGATAGGCGAAGAGACAGCTATGGCACCGGGCTGGGGGAGTAGTTGAGAGGGGATTGAAAAAAGATTTAAAAAAAGAATGTTTAATTTTCAGGGTACGTGCAGTGACCGTGGAAGATGCTCTTCCACAATGTGGCGAGGAGAAAATTGGATCAGCCCGCTTACAAATCGTCATCGTCTGTCCTGTATTTCTTGAAAGAATCCTGGCACGATCTGGGCAGGCTGCCATTTTGTCAAGACAATTTACGCCTGACAAAGTTCTGGCGATGATGTTAGGTGTTCATGATGGTCACTTGACTGCAGCTCATAAAGCAGCACTGGTTTCATATCCTCAGTGGAAGAAATACTTTGTCAAGGATCAGGATGAGACGTTAGTAGGCAATTTTCTTGGGGCCGCTGTAGCCATCCTGGGTACAACTTCTTCTGTGGCTCCGAAAAGCGACAAGACTGCTTTTTCTGTTCTGCCTAAAAAAGTCAAAATGGTAGGCACGTTAAAGTGGTTTGAAATATAATTATTTGCAGGTATGATGTCTTTTTTTTTTTGTTAATTAATATGATTTTATGTTACAGGGACAAAACAGGGTCATTGCTCTGTTGAATGATCCACTACTACCAGAAGATAACGTTGCTGTCATTGTTGATCGTTGCGGTGAAGCTATAGATGTCAATCATGTTAGAAGACGTAATCCGTATACACTCCAGTTTTCCATTCCTGAGAGATGTCTTGATGTATCCATGCTGGTTGGCGTGAGAATTTCAAAAAATGGTACTCCACTCGGTGTGAGGCAGGTCAAATGTGAAAGCAGACTCAGGGAACTGGATCAGATACTCAGAGCTCATGATAATCCCTTGGAGTTCATGTGTCAGGTAAATTTTTACCGGTGCTTAATAATACGGTTTAAAGAGTATATGTAACCCTAGGTGCATTTCTTGAAATTCTTTATAGACATTTGGATTCAATCCTGGCGACCGAGAGCAGCTGGATAATTGGATGGTTCATGCCTTTCAACGAAACATACCACCACACTTTAATCTTCTTTCTACACCAGCTGGGATGGTGCCAGCACATAGAAATCACAGTAGTAAGTAAATTTGGAGTATGCTAAAAGAGTATAAATAAAAAATCAATAATTTATCAAAATTACACGCTAACTCATCCAGAAAGATTGGTTGGTAAGATCACCGTCCCAAAGATTGCATAAAGAGAAATAACTGCATACTTAATACTGCATTTTGATTCCAGGCCCTGAAGAAAATCCTACGTTACTACACTTCGCAGCTCGATTCGGCCTTGAAAAGCTAGCTTGGCAACTTTTGGAGTGTCCTGGCGGTGATCTAGCCTGTGATCTGCGCAACGTATCTGAACTGACCCCGGCTGATCTTGCAGAACAGGCCGGGCATACGAAACTCGCTCACCAGCTACGTGGCTACATGGTATACCCGTGAACATTCTTAAAACAAATTTAAAGCATCGTCATACCTCACCTTTCATTAATTAACAAAACACAAGATAGACAACAATTGATATCATTAATAATCAGCGGGTGAGGATGGGGGAAGCGCGAACCTTGCATCAGACAAATCAATGAGAGTTCGCCTTTGGCAGTAAATATATTAGATGATAACTAAGCGGATCGGTGTTCTCTTTGCGTTGCATGTGGCGGGTGTTTTACCACCTCATCCTCCTCGGAATCACAGCAAATGAACGAGTTCACCAACATGTACAGCTACCTCAAGGTCATGAGTGAATCGACCTCCGGTCCACCCGTACCATCGGGTAAGATTCGGATCCCCGAGTCCCCATCTGAAAGATTTTTTGAAGCAAGGTTAGAATCATTGACATTGGTAATCCTTATCTACAGGTTACGACTGCACCACGACGCTGAACAGTCAGGAATACGACGAGGAGTACTGCTGTCCACGGCCGTTGAGTGAGGCCTACTGTGTTCCTCCAGCAGCCAGGCCAATTACTTTAGCTCCATCCTCAGCATCGTCAACGCCGATACCAGTACAATTACCACCACCCAATCCAATGGAGTCTAATTATTCTCGGGTGCCAACCCCGACACCCCTTATCTTGATGTCAGCATCTTCAAGTGCATATTCTAATGACAGTAATAACGCGAATGATAGTCCGACTGCGGATACTCGGCTTGGGAGATATATGGAGATGCATCCTGCCGGTGTGTACTAAGATACTATGTAATTTATTTGTAACAATGGGGTACGATTAGATGAACATGGATAACTCTGATTGTAGGTCTGAAGCCATCTGGCTCGGCAGCATCATCTCGTCTTGGTACACCAACCCTTGGGTCTCGTTTGGATAGTGTTGTGGAACGAGCCCGTGAAGAGAACAGTCCGACTCCAGGACTATCCTCAAAGGCAACTAATTTTACAAAGTCACGAGATCAATCAGGACCTCAGGACGAGCTTCTTGAGATCATTAATGACTTCAAGAATAACGTCTTCACTATTACTGAGGTCGAGAGGCTTGTTGAGAATTGGCGAAATCGCAATGACGTTCAACAGAACTTCAAGGATAAACAAAGGCAGCTGATGGCTATGCGTGAAGAATACGATAGGATACAAAAACATATGAAGGACGAAATGAAGATGCCTACTCCTTTTGATCGGATACGAAAATTCTTCACGAAGGGAAAGAAAGGTCAGTGGCATATTTAAATATCAGGAATTAAGACAGTTATGGTTTTGTATGAAAAATTTATATAGGTTTTTTATTTATTGTTTAGATTTAAAGGAATCAGCCAATACGAACGAGGGTTCCTCGAGCTCACCTTCGTTGTCTGCTTCAGCAAATAAAACTGAAGGTTCTAACGGAAATGTTTTATCCAATCATCGACCAGTCAGTAGCCTCAGTCTTCACAGTGTCTCCAGTAAGTTCGAGCGATTATTAATTAATAACTGCACGATGCAGTTGTATTATATTCATAGAAGATGATATACACAAAAATTATTGGGTCTTGAGAATAAATGATTTCTCATTTTCTTAGGCTCTTCATCATCCGGTCGTATGAGTACCGTCAGTGGCTGCAGTGGCACCAGTCTAGGCGACAGTGGAACCCATTCTGATCCAGAGGATAGGAAGGTTCATATCGAACAAAAATTAAATTCCAAAATTTGTGACCATAACATTCCGAACGAGTACCATTTCCGTTTCCAGAATACTTTGCAAAATCAACGTGAAGGTAAAAGCCACATAATGTCCTACGAAATTCCACCAGCTCCTAAGCCCTTTACTGGAACATATTCCCCGGTCCGTCACATGACATCTCCAACAGAATCATCGACCAATAAAATTCGTCCACCACAGCCAATACCCAGGCCGGACGACAGCGCCTATTACATAGCTTTCAGACCTTCTGGTCTTCCTGTCCATCGTAAGTATATAAGAGAATTTTAACATTGAAGAAATTTAGGTTGATCATTTATTGTATTAAAAAAAAAAATTCTTATTTTGTCTAGTTTACAAAGCTGACGGTACCATGAGAGAACCGCAAACCCCAAACTCACCTAGTGAAGAGCCAGAGTATTTGGATTTGACTTCGAATACTAAAGATGGACCAGATGCAGAAAGTAACGAAAAAAATAATAGTTATGTTAACTTAGATCCAACTACCGGGAAGCCATCGATTTCAGAACTGGTTCCAGTGACGACAGCGCCACCTGGAATGTGTATACCGACGAATTACATGAACATAACACCAATCCAGTCAACTGATAATCATCCTAAAAATTGCAGTGATACGAACTTTAATCAGCAAGAATCTAAAACTAGCGACAAAAATAATTTCAAAGATACAATTCAATCTTCCGAGGAATACGTCCAATTTGACGCAATCAAGGACACCACGACGGAACTCGCGGATATTCAACAGTTTCCGGAATATGTGAATGTAGCAGCGTCACGTCAAGACGACGAATTATTTATAAAAAAGCAAAGAAAAATGTTACCACCACTCCCTATTCCACTAAGAGGTGATGGTTTTTCGGTTCCTGTATCCTCATTGGAGGCTTCCGGTAACGATGAGCCCGTTCAAGATGTCAAGAATTGACCCGAAAATCCTAGTACCATTGGAAGGATTAGCAATTTTGTTAATGATGAATCATAAAATTTGTGTATCGCCTGAAACGAATACGCAAAAGGCTTATACGAACTCCAGATGGTTCGACGCAAGAATAATTACTGCCATTTCCGGTAACTGTCATAATACCGATTTGTATCTCTTGACTGGGTATTCTTACCCTTATGTGGCATAAATGAACATGCGTAATCGAATCTATATGCTCTTCCTCGAAACGCACTTACGTCACAAATTCGCATTCTCAAAGCACGAATCATGGTACAAATATGGATTTACATCCGTATTGCATCTGCGCGTGTATTTTGCAACGTGCACTATATGTTATAGAAATAATAAAAGTAATATGATATTTCTTTGTTCTCTACAAGAAGCTATTAATCTTTAGAGAACAGGGGAATTTTTAAACATCTACAGTTTTTGACTTAGAACTTTATAATATGTCTGCCAAAGTGATACTGTAGGAAAACTATGAGACCGACGTAAAACCAAAAAGTCAGTTTTCCGTTTTCTAGAGCTTAAGGATATCACACGCATGTCAATGAGTCTTAAGCGAGAATTATCCTCTGCAATAGTTATTAGTAACACAGAAGCACACGAAATTGACCTCGAACCCTGAATTCTCTACTACGAGAACATCACTGCGTAGGAGAAAAATTTATGATTCTATTCTAGAACCTTAACGTCATCGTATTTAACATTTTCTTAAGTAACACATATATCCACTTATAGGCGTACCCATAAGAGCAAACTCGACATTAACATTCAAAGTGCCAGCACTAGGAATTCTGTCATTAAAGAGTTAGCCTTTGAGTGAGAAAATATTAAGTTTAAATGTCCAGACAAATTGTAAATACTTCATGCACGCGTCATTTATCCAACTTTCATTCAGATTCACAATTTTACTTACTACTAGAATTTATAGATATACTAGATTTTAAGGATTTTGCGTATCACTCGCTAAAGACTGGGCCGGAAACCGACATATTCGAGTACCGCTGTGTATCTTGATATGGAAAAATCGACTCTCATAGATATATATTAATTATCTTTTGTTCTTGTTCTATCTTTGTTCGCCCTTATTACGTAGTAAGTATCGTCACGATAGAAGGATCGTGTTGGAAGAAAACAAATGTGCCTATACAGTTTTTTATGGCGATCATCGTACGTTAACGTAACTCGCTAATTACTGGTTACGATAACAAAGAGACTGCGATCGATCAGCCTCACGTCTAAATCATTAGTAATTAAAAAAACAAGATGCATGATGTTAATTGTAGTATTTTTAACGTAAGTGTTAGATGTAGTTGCGTAGAATGTAGATTTCTTGTACTATTTTTTATTAACTTTTGCTCCTATAACTTATCAAATTTCTCGTCAATGTTTTTACACTGTTCGCTTCGAGTACCAATGATGCATTTATCAGCCGTTACCGTTTTATTATTGTTACTGTATTACGTATATCTTATATGTACTCATGTAAACCGTTCAAATGCCGATTACAATTTCGCGCGCTATCTTAACGTAATGTCAGATTTTTATATTTATGTCGTATCAAAAGAATAAAACAGAAGTACGATACAGTAATCGCTGTTTGTTTTCCGCTAGTATATAGCCCATCACGTTTCAAAATCCCACGCAAATTAATCATATTAATTTCACGAGGAGAATTAAACGGAAGTAACACGACCGCAAAGATTAAATGAGATAATAATACCATTGAAAATTAGGTCTACTATTTCATAAAGATTGCCCTCAATATTGTATGCCTAGGAGAATCATTTATTCAGCATAAAATAATTATGATAGATGGAAGACATAAATATTGAATACATCAATGAAAGAGATTTGCGACAAGGATTAGGACTATCGTTGAAAATTTTTTTATGAAATAGTCAAAATAAGGAATCTAAAACCTCACAGCGTTATAAGAAACTGCACTACGTGGAAATGAAGTCTTTTGATAGCTATCAGTAACCACGTCCTTCCTTCCGACATTTCAACTCAATACTGGCGCACAGGATGTGTTTTCAGATTCAGATAGTGGTTTTCCCTTGTACAGGTTAAATTGAGGTCATACAACCCCATAAAATCGTTATAAACTCCCATGCGTCAGGAAAACCGCAATAATTACAATAGCCAGTTTTGAGAGGCGTGGGGATATCTATATATACGATGTATGAGAGCGTAAAGGATTCTGTTGACGCAGAGAACGATCATTTATTCCATTCAAGGTGCGCTTGTCATTCTCAACACTCGACAATCGATCGTAGTCGTAGAAACAGTAGATCGTCAGGATCAAAAATTACATTTAAAAAGTCACTTTGTCAGTTCAGCTATTAAAGTTGCTTTTAACATTTTTTCTCTTATATAACCTATTCGTCCTATACACATCATTAAAAAACAAAACACGAAAAATCATATTCGGTAATTATTTTCAGTTACGCAGATCGTCTTACACCAGTGTCGAAAACAGACGAAGCAAGAATGTCAAGAATTGTGAAACTCTTATCGTTATCTCTCATACTGGCCATCACTAGAACCGTGTTATGTCAAGATTACAATTATTATTCGCGTAAACCGGGTTCCTGTCCACCAGCATTACCTGTGCAAATTTGCTCAAAATCTTGTGTCGTGGATGAACAGTGCCAAGGCATTGGTAAATGCTGTCCAACCAGTTGCGGTGGATTCGTCTGTTCACGTCCGGTCACTATGAGAAATCCCACAATGAAAGGTAAGATTTTAATATCAATAATTAACCATTATTAACATTCTCAAAAAAAAGGATTCATTGCTTGAAAATATTTTGTTCATACACAGAGAAATCTGGTTCCTGCCCTACTGTACCGACCGGGCGATGGATTTGCTCTCCAACATGCAGTACTGACGGTGACTGCAGAGGGGCGCGGAAGTGCTGCAAAAATCGCTGCGGCGCGCTTACTTGTCAGAAACCTGAAATAGAGGCACCAGTCTACGACTATAATACGAATAATCCAAACCGTTATTATGCATACAGTAATTGATGTACCGTGTCTGAAAACACTTCAGAATAATCTTGAAAGCCTCGGTACCATGTAATTGCAGAGTCAATGGTATATGTACCCCGTGTATGTACTTAAGTATTATTGTAAGATGAGATCACTAATAGCACAAGAATTGTGTGTGTAACAAAGTGAAACGCCTGAATTACCAGAGTACGAGATTGGAATAAACCATTACTTCTGTTATTACCTAAAAGCACGTATATATTGATTAATACTCTCTGCAATGTAAATATAGTCTCTAGTTAGTTCATACACTAGATGTTATCCTGTCTGGCGAGAGGTCCCCGATTTTTTCTTTTTTGTTACGCTTTCTAATTATATTTGAAGTTTTGAAGAATTTTGTACCCCGAAAACTTTGGGGGCAATTGATTATTATACTTGTCTGAGGAAAAAACGCATTTTTCCAATTCACAATTGGATAATAAATTGTCAGTTTGTTCGAGGTACTAATAACAAGACTTTTTGCAAATTATGAGACAACAGATAACTATACTAAGTTTTAAATCGAAAAAATCTGTTATAATTTGTTTAAACAAGTATAATAATGTATTGCACTAAAAGTATTCGAGGTACCCAGTTTCTCAAGATTTCAAATATAAGAAATTTTTTTCTTTAGCTGAGTATTAGTTTGTATAGTAATTTTCCTCCACGTGATACTTCGAACGTCATCCGGCAATCACAAAATGAAGTCAAGTACAGTCGTGATTATTTCATAAGAATTTTATGTGTTTGTAAATCAGGTTTGCCTGATTCCATTGAATTGGCTATTTCGACTCTGAGAAGATCAGGAAAGAATCATATTTCATAACAGTATCCAGAAACCCCCTTTCGCTTAGGATTAAAGATGGTTGTACGAGTGGGGATAATCATATAATAGAGAGGTCTTCTTAAACGCGGACACGATTCTTGCGTTTCAGATCTGTAGTCGCTCTTGCCAAGTTAACGTATCTATACATAAATTTCACATTGCCATGAACGGTGCGTATTACTCTTAATCCTCACACTATTACCAAAGAGAATATTAGTAAAAATTTATTTTTTATATTTTCTCACAGTCAAGGTGACTTTTATTATCCTGTCTGTGCTGTTGGTTGCAACATTGGCACAAGTATCTCGTGAGTATATTTGGCATATATGAAGATTATTTAAATAATTATAATTTTTCAAAAATTTCGAGTAAAGTTCCATCCGTTTCTCTTTTAACTCTCTACATTGAAAGTAACCTTCCTATTTGAACGTCCTGATTTATCGTCAAGGGCAAATACGTGGTTTCATTGCATGCACCTATACTGTGTGTTAAGAAATAAGACGAAATGCACTCCGCTCAAACTGCATAATCGAGTAAATATTATCGCGAGTGATGCTGCAAAATTTTGTCGTTCACGCAGAACAACACTCGTGGAATCAATTATTCTTGATGCATCAAGCTTCTGATTTACACGAATAATATTCGAGTGTGCGTTAACGAGGATATCTCATGATAAATACATATTAGCCATTACAAATCTTCATAATAACAACTGATTTGTACGTAAAGAAAAAAAGGCGCAGTTCTATAGAACAAGTGTGTTACTAATAACTTGAGTAATGTCGCGGAAGGATGTAATTAATTAATGTTTTAGATAAGGAGGGAAACTGCCCATTGAGAAACAGTGTCAGTAAATGCAATCCAAGCTGTCAGAGTGATCATCAGTGTAATTTCAATCAAAAATGTTGTCCTAACAAGTGCGGCCATTCGTCCTGCGTTACTCCTAGTGCTGTCAATACAGGCAGTGATGGCGGATACAAAGGATCTAATAAAGGTAAGCCGAAAATAGTAATTAGATAATTTATTTTTTTTTAATTTTACCAAAGCGTGGAATCTATAGTGCTGAGAATTTCTTTGATTTTTTTTTAGACTCTGCTGTTTACTGTGCTGGAGTGCGATGCAGTGCGTTTGAAAAATGTCAGCTGGATCGTACTACTAAACGTGAGAAATGCGTCCGTGCTTAAATATCATAAGTAACGTAATCATAAAAAGAAAAACGATTAGAAGCTGAGAATTTTGCCTGGAGTACAGATCAGAATAGAGAGTAATAAAAGAAGCAAGAAGAAAATTGTTGAAATAATCTATAAAATAGTAATATCTTTGTGGATATTCAATAATGCATTGTATAAAGATTATTAAACGGAATATATAAATATTATACGATTAAGAGAAGCATTACAATTCCTAAAATTAAAGTACATTGACGTCATACGGGACTTTCCTTGTGGAAAGCTATAATGTGGAATACATAACTATAGCTGTAGTGTTGTTGCAGGATGATTCAAGCAAAACAATTTGTCGTATGGATGAGTGATATACTTTCCTACAAGTGTACCAATTAACTATGATAATTATCAGTATAATATTGTTTCTGACTATCGTATAATGATATGGTAGTTATAAGTTTGTTAGTAAACTCAAACAGTATAGAGGAACGTGTAATCTAGTGTATTCTGTATTAGGTAATATTTATTTCCCTGAGCGAGTTATACTGACGACCTACTATTATTTCCTTGAGCGAATTTTTGTAATTTACACAATTATCAAATTGTATTCTTATCGTTGATGATAGATTTTATCAGCACCACCGGTATTACAGTTGCTGATCTTACAATTGTACACAGAACAATATGGCGGCGACGTAATCTCTTGCCGCAAGAGGTTAAGAGATAATTGTGTTTTTACTCGGCAACAATAGTACTGCTGTAGGAATTTTGTTTTATATGCGCTTGTCGAAAATGTAAGGTGTTCGTGAAGATTTCTTCACCTGTGAAGGGACGACAGGGTTCCCTGATTTGGGTCCTTATTGGTCTCGTGATCTCCCATTCGGTGCACTGCAAGTGACCGAGGTTATACTCTTCAACTTTTGACGTCTCGTTTAATAACGACACTAAAGGAGGGAAGTAAAAACTAGCAACAATGGCTGTGGAGTTTTTAGTGAATAGAATGAAGGCCCTATTTGTTATCTTATTAGGCGTTTTTCGAAGAGCTATGTGCTGTTTCCGTCGACGAAGAAGATCATCTTGTGACTCTATTCCTCTGTCAGCTGTAGGAGTTGTTCCAAATATTGTTAATGAACGAATGGTAAAGATAGCAATAGATCATTGTGTAGTATCAATGTTAGGTCTTGTTTAAGATTTCTGATAACTGAGTGACACTGTATTATATGTACATTCTAGGAATCGGAACAGTGGGATCAATGGGAAGAAAATCCAGTGGTCGTTGTGCCAGATAAGCCTTTGAATATAGTTCAGACAAAGATTGAACAATATAGACAGCAAGTGACCAAATCTCCAGAAACTCCAGAGGAAGAGCATCAGTTGAACTTCTTTGAGGATATGACTCCAAAGATAACAAAACAGACAAGAGTTCTTGTAAGGGATAAAAGAAAGGAGGATGGTGAATTGAATTCTTCTAAGTTCGCAGTATCTACTGATCCTGTGCCAACAGTGAGTTTTTATTTAAAAATTATTTAATTACTGGTAAGAGTATGAACTGTTGAATTATATATAACATGCCATTGTTTATTAGAATGAGCTTCGTGAATGGGAAGACAATGCTGCTGGATGGGAAGAGGAGACAGTGGAAGAATTTGGTGATCCAACAAAGGCATTAAGAGAACAAAGAAGGAGAGAACGTGAAATGCGTATGTACATGCAACAACAAAAGAGAGTGGAACGCAGTTTAAGATCACAACCACTTGGAGCAAAGATAGGATCCTGATCGGACATTCCTTTTGCGGAAAGTAACTCAAAGTGCAATTATTTTCCGTTGATAAAGCTATTTTATGTATACAGACGTACAAGTCCCTTTGCACACAAACACAGACCCCATCGAATCCGGGCGCATGATAAGCGCAATGAAATTGGTAATTATAAAATCAAGAGAATTATATGAAAATCAAATATAATCAAACTCCAATGTACGGATTCGTCAAGCGGACCAGTTTGATATTCAACCGTACTAGTAATATGGAGGCTACTGTGGTATTACGCTCATTGCGCGCACGTTTATTTTTTATTATTTATAAATCCAAACTTCTGAACTGAGAGTGCATATTACAATGGCATTTAAGCAGAACTTTTTTGAAATTTATACGCAGGCTCGCATCAACGAAGAATATTCCGTGTATCATTGCGTCAACTTTCTGGTTAGGTGTCTTCATGATGGAAGTCCTGCGTATAAATGTTTTTCTTTCTGTTTTTAACGAATTGGTTTATTGTACTTTAAATATAATGACAACGCTCATTCAGAGAATTCTATTAATCTTTTTTTTTTATAAAGAAATTGACAATAGTATCTGTTTATTCGTGTCAAAAGGATTACTCGGTACTCAATCAAAATTTGTTAAATAATGTACCGCTTTAATGATTTAGAAAATATTCGAAGAAGAGTATTGGTGTTAAACAAGACTTATTTTCAATTATTTATATCTTCTGATATAATTTGAGCTGTATAGGAAAATAAAATGGCTATGTTAGATTCCCGTAACTATACATTGTATTTTCATTAAAGTGCGTGTGAGAATTAGCTCTATAATCCAAAGTTGTTTGTTTCTAATTATAATTAATGGGGTTTACTTTAATCGTATAAAGTAAATTTCTCGTTAAATATTTTGGCAGTAGTACGGCAATATATGTAAATCTGTTTTGTTCATTGTAAACTTGAGGATACAGTCAGTTGGATTTTCATTTTTTATTAAAAAATCTGCTAACTTACTGAGTCGATAATTTAATCCACAAGTTTAGAATTTCAAATTTATAAATAAAAAATAATTTTTAAATCGTTCATGAGATCTCATGTCAGCGAACGCGTAGTGGGCCTCTAAGTATGTGAAAAACACCATGATCAAACCAGAGATAAAACGCTGAAGTAAAAATTGGATCGGCTTATTGGCAATCTCCCTACTCATCTCTGATTAAAGAGTGGGTAATAAGTATTCATAATTTAATTATGCATTTGTATGGTACATGTATTGAATTTGAACTGGCAATGGATTCAAGTTATATTGTTATTTTATTTACATCAAACAGTGCCCATTATACTTTAAAAAAGTAACGGAGTACTTCAATAGATTCTAACCACATAATACCAGTACTTTACTCTTCCTTTTACTGTACCTTTGAAAATATTTTTAATAAACTTTAATGAAAAATAAGTATGTAGGGAAACTAAAGCAATAACAAAATCAACCGCAATTTGTGTAACAGATAGTTTGTAATTTATTATAATGTACAGTGTTGGGCCTCGCTGCTGCAAAGTATGAAATTTTCTAAAGCCTCAATCATTCAAGATCGTAAGTAACAAAGAATCAATTAAGCTCTTAAACCTTGTTAACAAGCCTTGAGTGACGAGGCTCATGTCGTTTGGGGCTGAAAAATTGGTTCTGTATAGAAATACACGACTGATAATACTTTATCAATTTAAAACGTGAATATCGCGTACCATTAATATTTGTATGAAAATTCACTAATGAGCTATACAATGCATACTTTGAAGAATCTCGGCAGTTATGTGAGAATATTATTAACTAGTGACTTAACGTAACCTGTATAACTCGTGCATAATGAATATTCATTCATCTTTTTAATTCGGCAAAAATTATGTACCTAATTAACCTATCAGGTATGCTATTAATGACAAATTATTTTTTAATTTTTATAACTTATCTTCGTTGAGTTGCGCAAAGATTCCCGAAATAACAATACAGAGGTTGCTAAAAACTTCGGGTCTGTGTTCAATTTTGCGCAAACAATATCCATGGTAAATTTATCCTGTCGCGGTTTTTATTATTTCTTTACAATTGGGTATGATTAGGATTCGCGGAAGCGGATTAACGGTTTGTCAATAATATTGACATATAACTTAATTTATACTACAAGATTAGATTCAACGACTGATCGATCAATTAGGCGCACCTTCTGGTATTATATTATTTACAATTACTGAGAATCATATACGTAGGATACTGTTTCTCACTTTTGTACGTAGGGGAAAGAGATCGTAATTGGTTACGAGTCAGCTTTACCCAGAAAGGTATGACATACAATTATTTTATTCATATATTTACGGCAGGTCCCAGCCTGGCGTGAGAAAGAGGATTGAACGGTGTTGTATTACGAATTTCTGTCTCCAGACACTCAGCATATATATCCGTGGTCAATTCGTTCAATGGAATTTCCTTGTCAGCCTTGGCTATCTTTACAGCATCATCGACAGTCTTCCTAATTTCGGATTCTAATTTCTGTAATAAAACAAAAGAATAGTAAAATAACCTGAAGTATTTTTTTGTGTATTCATGATTAATGGACTAGATAACGAACCTTCAGTTCCTCGGCAGAAACTAAGTTAGCGTTCAGAATTCTTTCCTTGAAACTTGTAATAGGATCGCGGGTCTGTCGAACTTCCTGGATTTCTTCACGGGTTCGATAACTAGTGCCAGGGTCAGACATACTGTGACCGCTGTACCTATAGGTGGCAGTTTCCATCACAATGGGACCCTTACCGGAGGTACAATGGTCAACGGCAAAGCGAGAAGCTTCCCTCACGGCTAAGACATCCATACCATCGACCTGGTATAATAGATATTTACTATGAAGATTCCATTGTGGTATAATTTATAATTAAACTATTGCATATTTATAGTACCCAGATTCCAGGAACGTAATCTCCTCTCGTATAATATTCCGTGCTTGCAGAAGCACGTTCTACGCTGGTGCCCATACCGTATCCATTATTTTCGCATACGAAGATGCAGGGGAGATCCCACAACTTCGCAATATTATAAACTTCGAATATTTGTCCTTGATTGGCGGCTCCGTCGCCATACAGAGCAACGCAAACGCCACCAGTGTTTTGGTATTTATGAGCAAAAGCTATTCCAGTACCCAGAGGTACCTAAATTTAAAATGCATAGCACTTTTTTTATTTTGGTAATCAATAATAGAAATCGCTTAACTTTAAGTTAACTCAATTTGATAGTAATTATTAGATAACTTACTTGTGCACCAACAATGCCATTTCCTCCATAAAAATTCCTGGCATACATATGCATGGAACCTCCTTTACCCCGAGCATTACCAGACTGTCTTCCGGTGAGTTCAGCCAAAACACCTACAGGATCAATTCCCATAAGATAAGTCCAACCATGGGCACGATATGCAGTAATTACAGAGTCCTGATCTCTGAGTGCAGCTTTAATTCCTACTGCACATGCTTCCTATAAAAACAAGAGAATATCACTGTATTAAATATTTCTATATTTTTCACACTCTGAATAAGAATATGTTACCTGTCCAGAATACAAGTGACAGAAACCTCTGACAATTTTTTCTTTGTAGAGATTACCAGCAGCAGTTTCCATTCGTCGAATCGTATGAAGTTGTTTGTACAGTTTAAGAGCATCTTCCTTAGTTACCGATACATGAGTAGATGGACCACTATCCAATTTATGCAAACGAAATGGTTTGGTCTCAAACGAAGCCTCCGTTGCATAATTATTTTTTCTACTCGAGAAAAGAGATGCTACCTGAAAAAAGAAGACAAAATCATATAGAGTAATAAATAGAAAATTGATTAAATGTATGACTGGAAGCTCAAGATTATTTACAATATCGCAGTGACAACCTTTTGAAAGTTCATCTCAACAAAATATTAATTACATAAAAGCCATTGAACAACCGACAAAATTAACTATCAGTTGTCAATTTCATAAAACACCATATTCATGGAAACATATTAACTGGCTGTAATGACCGACTTTTACATTATGAGAATATAGGTTAAGCACTAAGTATCACTATAAAATATTACATTATAAAACATGAAATATTGCTAAAAATTTATATAAAGAAAGTTCAACCGTAATTAGCCTCTATAAACTTTTTTTTGCATCGAATTACAATGAATTCCAAAATAGGTCGTATACTTGGTATGTGTGGAAGAAACGCGAGGACAATCAAGACGAGGAACAGAACACGAATGATTGTAATATCTCGGTAAAAGGCAAATCCAATCCCCAGCCATATTTACCTTGCTCCAGCTTCCGTACTGGGCCGTGATCGAAATATAAAAAAAGACACATTAATATATAACACCGTACAATGAAGCGAATCGACTCCGAAATCGCGTTATGGTGACTTAAAGGTCATTCATCACTAACAAAATTGCATGATTTTCACTCACATTTCGGTGAGATGACTGCCTGCTAAGGCTCCTGATACAACCGGGGATCATTTTCGTTAATTTTCTAGTCAATTCACTCAATCCTCTTGGCACAATCTTCCCTAATATCTCGGTCCAGCTGTTATTCTAGAGAACTGCCAATAATGGACGGTGTGCTCCCAGCAGACTACAAGAGGGCAGCGGACTTTTAGAGGAGAACGGCGCTAGTCGTACACCAAATTCAACTCCAACTTCCTTTCCTTATCATCAAGGTCACCTGTCACGCAATTCCGTCTACACACGGAGAGGTAATCTTAAATAAGCGCGTCAACTTGTTTCAGATTTTTTCGCTTTTCGATTAACTAAAATCTGTGTTTTACTTCATAGAGTTGATTTATAATAAAAGATACTTTACATAAAACTTCTGCAAAAAAATGATACTTTTATGAATTAACTTTTGGTATTTATCTCTTCATAAAAATGACGTCGTTACATAATAAAACAATTATAATTGCAACAAGGTAACTGGCATTATCGGGATTATTTTAGGTATAGGTTATCGTAAACTTTCGAAACTATATCATAATGATAACAATGATACATGGGAAAGCATGAATTATATTTTGCATATAGAAGTCAGTGTATAATGTAAAGAACATCAGAAATATTGTCTCCTATCTATCGTACACAAAAGGTATACAAAAACTGGTTTGGTGTCGCATTTACACTCAATCTAGGAAAAATAATAGATATAATAAGGGGATAACGTTTGCGGTGGTAACGTTAGATTCGTCTATCTAAAATATATAAGCTGCTCTTTATAAACTTTGACTTTCATTATGTAGAATGAGAACATTACTGATTCTCGATTCTGGTCCTCCCGATTTATTAATACTATACGCAAGTCATGCAAATAAGTAGTATGCGTCTTAAAGAGCAAGATATTAAATCTATTTTAATACGTCTGTATCTCGTGCAGATTTTTATACTTCTAGATTTCTCTTTTCGTAGTTGTCGTTCTTGTCTGTCTTACAATGCAGTATGTATGCGTATACTGAAGTATGTAGAGAGGGACTGAAATAGGGGACGAGATATTGAGAAGAGAAATGGAAAGAGAACTAGGAATGCGATAAACAATCATTTATCGTTTCCAATTTTTATGCTGACCTCAATGATCTCATCGCCACGTCTACACCGATCAACGGAAACGGTAGACGATGTTATTGGTTGTGCGATTAAACTTATTCACGAAATCATTTGGTAATACAATTTTTTTCTGTTGCGTTGCGCAGCTCCCCAAATTTAATTTGTATCAAGGTGAAGTAATAATTTCTTTGTGACAATTTCAGAATCAGATCAGCTTGAATTTTCAAATTCGTGTCTTTTTCAACGAATTTTGCGTAATATCGAATTTCTCGCTAATTAAATTATAGAGTAATACCAAATCGTCATGCGTTAGTACTCGTTTTACAATAGAAAGTTGTCCTGCCAAATTATGAGTACAGTTTCGTCGTCAATATGAAATTAAGAGTTAACGATTTTTAATCGTATATCGTTCGGGCACGAGGCCGTCATCAGTTTCTCTAGTTTCCAACGGAACATAACCAAGCGTTACTTTGATGAGATTCTTTATCATCCATTTTGTTTCTCGTAGACACCATTCTCTTGAGTTTTTAGCGGTTTTATCGCCTCGATGTCATTCAGTTGCTCGATGTCTCGTTTCTTCTTCTTCACTTTCCTAAAACAGGTCATTAGCCCAATAAGAACATTTCTCAAAATTGACTTTGAAATATAATCTGTCCACGACATCGAATGGCAAAAGTATTCAATATTTTTTTAACTGTATAAAATATTCGTATATGTTCCAGCTATCAATTAAAATCATCTTATTCGTGGACAGACCATAATTTATATAAGAAACTTTATATCATCATTTATCTTACTTTCCGAATTTCTCGCCATCTTGTATAGACTCCGGTAATTTTTTATTCAGAGTCTCCGGTAGCAACAAGGACATTAGTCCGCCCAAGAATGCACACGAGCCAAAGATAACAAGAGGTAACGGTGTCCAAAATTCAGACTGTTAAATAATGAGAGATGTACAAGTCAATTAAATAGAATAATTTTAGCATACTGTGAATATACAAAATCTTACCAAATGATTTATATAAGGTGCGATGACTCCTCCAATTCTGGCAAATGTCGAACTGGCCCCAAGTCCAACATTACGGATAACAGTGGGATACTGTTCAGCAGTGAACACATAAATAGCGCCATACGAGGATGTAATGGCTAGTTTGGCAAACATTGCCAAACCCACGAGTAGCCACGGCATATCTAGAAATAAATGTATAACGTACTAAATAGATTTGTTCAAGCAGATAACTTAGTATACATTATTTACGTCGTGCACGTACCTTGAGGTACAAATAGTGTAGCAAGCAGAGCGACACCAGACATGAGCATGCATCCGCAGAGAATGACCTTCCTGCCCCATCTGTTAAGAGTGAATATCAGGAATGTATAAGCAGGTACCTCCACCAGACCGGATATTACAAAATTGAGGTACTCGTTGCCACCGAGATTTGATGAGTTCCATGAGAGTCCATAGTACGTTCCACTATTGACCAGCCTGAAAAGAAATTTGTTATGTCATTGCTGATACTGTATTATTAGAAGTCATATTGATCCAGAGAAAAGACGTACCAATTGAAGAACAGCAAAATACTTTTGCGCCGAAGATTAGGATACCTAAAGAGATCAAATAACGATGGCTTCCTCACATCCGGCGTGCTCTCGCTATCACTGCTCAGAAGATCATCCAGTGTATCTCTAGGCAATTCAACGCCATTCTCTAAAGAAGCTTTTTGTAATATATCCTTAGCTTCCTGATGACGTCCTTTAGTCAATAGCCAACGTGCAGACTCAGGAATGAACCTGGAAACAATAGATACATATTTCTGTACCACAATCATACAGTGCCTCTATCTACGTAAATTAGCGCGCACATACCACCAGTATAGTAGAAATGCAAAACTGGGTATAGTAATGGCAATTTGAAGCATTCTCCAGTCAGTGATGAAATATGCGAAACCAGCAGTCATAATATACCCAGTGGTGAAGAATAATTGACAGCCGACACCGGCAACCAAACGCTTCTTGGGACCCACCATTTCCAAAGCTAAAAAATCGTGATCAAGCAACATAAGTTAGATCGTTTAAGTAGCTCGAATGATCGTTAAGCGTTTCCCCGTATGGGAGAGACTTCAGTGCTATTAGAATATTTCAAAATACTTTACCGATGACGTAGGCTACCAAGAAGACACCGCTTGTAGTCGAGCCAACAATTAACCTGAAGATTATGTAGGAAATAAACTCGGGCGCGACAGCGACCAGAATTCCGCCAACCAGCTGAATGACTAAAGACAGGAAGAAAATTGGTCTACGTCCAAATCTATCGGACAAACCACCGAAAATCATCGAGCCAAGCATGACTCCTACCATGAACAACGAGTCCCCCGTAGCTCTCAGCCACGCATCGTCGCATACCAAATTCCACTAAAAAGTAAAATAAAAAGATGACCAAACTCGTGTTTCTTCAGACATATATATTATATCATAATATTAAACAACAGATGCTCATTGTCATGTCGAAACTCACCTCAGAAGTTGTTGTGCTTTTGTAGCTTCTTCTGTCATACACGTATGTCTCACATTGCACTGGCTCACGTCCCACGATCATGTCAGTCAGATTGGCATCCTTCCATCTCTCGCATTGGGACCAACCATTCATTTTTTCATCCCATGGGTAGCTAATGTTAATGATCTCCGGCGGTAGGAGAAAGGTCACGTTTTCCGGATTCTCATAAGGCAGCAGACACCTGGAATCCATCTTGGCGCCAAGAAACACACCAGCTAGCTTGTGAAAGGCGCAAGAAATTGCTGGTAGACACAGCAGCAAGTATATTCTACGCTGATAGCGTCCAAACTCCCCCATATGTAAGATAACGTCATCATAAGCCATCTTCTTGCGTTCTCCAGGTTCGCCCTGGTCCTCGTCGTTCAACTTCTTCTCTAAAAACTTGGTGGAATCCTCAAAACCGTTGTGACGCTTTATTGAGTTCGGTGATTTTATTTCCACTGTGTCGTCGTGGGTCAGGATAGTCTTCTCAGTGATGAGTACCTCTACAGGACTTGACAGTCCATCAGGATTGTCAGACTGAACTCCTGCACAAAGTGGTTCCTTGGATTCTGTTGCAGAGATCCCGTCGACGTTTACTTTTGTTACTGTTGTATTATCACCCAATGCCAAGGGCGATGACGGTTCCTGCCTCAGCTGCAACTGTAAACCGAATGAGGAAAAAACAACTTTATCGTCAGTTTTCATCTTCTTTTCAGACCACAGATTCACATGTATTTTTAAATGACCGATAACGCTTTCATAAACTCTTCAGATATCCTACCAATAGATCAATGAATATAAATAGGAATAGATTTGTCAGATGGTTGTTGCGATTTGCAATAGTAAATTGACAGCAGTCATAGAGGTCGGTCCATTGATTTACTCTGATTATGCTTGAATTCCTCGCTTATCAAACACAATTAAATTGGCGCACGTGTGGCTGAAGTGAAGCTGGCTGATGCAAAGACCACTAATAATTTAGCTAAGAGACATGGCAGGATAAAAGATGTTATAAATACAATGAAATTACTTTTTTTTTTGTTATTCAAAATCATGACTTCTTTCTGTATCTAGTACTATGAAAGCTTTAGGAATTTTATTAAAAATTTCAACTGATTGACGTACGATATTTCCGTCGTTAATATTCTCGTAATTATAAAATAAAGAAAACAAGGATGAACTCAAAAGTATACTAGTCCTCGCGGATCGACTGACTATCCGATCCGAGGTTTCAGCAGCAACTGACTCAAAGGCGTCTTTCCCATTTCACAATCTCCTTCTAGCCGACCTCTGGTTGCAATTCCAACCTCCCACCAATCACCATAAAGTCTACCAACCCCACGGAGATCGACTGGCGAGGACGAAGTCGAGGACGACCAGAAGAAAGTTCCCAACTTCCCTTCTACCTATAATTTCTATCCAATCAAACGTCAAGTCATATGTGTGCACATATAAACAGTGAGAGAGAATGCAGCGTGTGCTTATCAAACCATCTTGTGTGCTAAATTAATCAGCCCAAGACTGTATATATATATATATGCATCTATATAAATACATATTCCTTGAATAAGTACATAGTGATAGATCTACAATAGCAAAGATACTCAACCGATAAATATAATCTGATAAGCTTAACAGGCTTGTTTTGGAAATCTGATAGAACACGACGTAACGGAACATGGAGTAAAATCAATCAATGCCAAACATAAATTATAAGTCGCAAGATATTCTAATAAATGATATTAACTAAATAGAAGTAAATATAAATATAAAGAAAATAATATAATAATTAGGTATGATGTACTTCAAACGGGGACTCATCTCCTGGGTAATATAACGTTCCACGGTATGTGCAAAGTAGATTGCCGCGACAAGGTAAGCCAGTCAAGTAAGCAAGAATTTCCTCCATAGCATGCAAATCAAATGAAAACTAGACAAACGAGAATGGCTCATGGCGCCTGATTTCTTCTAAAGTATTATTCAACATCTATCAGTGATCCTATAACTATTTGCCACGCGACACTGCCATCTGCATACATAGTAGTCACGGTGCACGAACAACATCACGTATTGATCTAATCGCTAATTCCTTTGTCCCAAGAAATTCAAGTGCTTCCTATGTCCATTTCGTTATGCTTAGTTGCCACCGGTTATTATAATAATCTCAATAAATATTAGAATACAATTCGTCTTGATGTCGGCATCCGTTTTACAAATGGAAGAAAGTACAGATGCGTTTCCGATACATCTAAAACCATAAAATGTATTAGTATCAGAATATATGCTATGTATACTAGATGTAGATATGTGTATATAGGTACCTGGACATGTAATGACTGGGAATCATGCACGAGTAGACTACCTATTACGCGTTATTCGAGTCTTTCTTATTAGGATGCAATCGTATCGTGTAGCTGCGACGGCGCTAACCGCAACTTGTCGGCGCCGCTACCTGATGAAAATTCTGCACGATTTAGCACTTCGTGTCTCATACATGACTTGAGGTAGTATACACTGTACAGGGACGTCAGTCTCGGTTTCTCATGTTGCAGTCACTTGGTGAACGGTTCCAGGGAATCGTCTATGTTACGGCTTTCATGGACGTTACTTCTTCTGCGGTTTTAGTACACGTTGCCAAGAAACATGGATGGGCTCGTGTTTCTTGGACGATGTTATAAGTTTTATATGAATATCTTAAATTGGCAGATATTTGATTCAGGCGCTGTTAAGGCGCCATTTGAATGTCCAATTATTGAAAAATATTGACTCTGTATGTATTTGGTATTTTTACAAAATATTATCATTTAGAGTAAAAATATTCAGGCGAATGTCGGCTTTTGAAAGACTGTGTGTGTCGTAATAGCTGTTAGTGTATATAATACGCAAAATAATTATCGTATCGATAATTCTGTGTGAAAAAATTAATATTCAGGATATGAAAAAAAAGCAGTAAAAGATTGTAGGAAAATTCCTTAATGGGATATTCTAGAATAATTAACTAAGATGTTCTTCTTGGGATAAGCTTGTGTACTGTATAATAGTCGGAGAACGAATGACATTTTTATCGCTGTAATTTTCATTTAAGATCCTATTCTATTGTTCATAATTTTCTCGCACGATCGTTCTTATGCGCAACTGTAGCTGCGTTGCGTAATGACGTAACAAGCCATCGAGATCCGTAAAACGAATATAAGAATTCCTTATCCGTGTTATTGTAAATATTTTGTATCTTGGTTCAACGGTGGAAACTGTTTCAGGGTGGATTATGGTGGTTCGGAGATTCACCTCGAGTGCGCGGCCTATGTGGTTGATCCTTACTAAGCTCCTGCATGTTTTGTGCTCCTTTTTTCATACCCCCCATAAAAATTCCTCACCAAGCCGATGGCTACCCTTTTAGCTATTTCCCGCTGTGGAACCTGCATAATGAAGGCTATTTATAGATACCGGCTCCACTAGTTCCCACCGCGCGAAAAATCGCGACTGGTTTTCTTCGACCAAAAAATCCATGGACTCATCCCGGGCGCCTCTACACTAACTCGGCAAGATTCCCAATGACTTTATCTCTTGTAGAGGTGCTCACTGACATTGGAATGCACTGTAAGTCTTCTTACCATTACATAAACTATTACTCTTACACTTACTCTCCTCCATAATCTATCTTATCTTATTCATGGTGGACAACCTCTGTCGTTCCTTTTGCTCTTCTCAGTTCCTATTACTTGTCTTAAACATGTGTCTGTTTCGCACGTGCGCGACAATGACCACGAGAATGTCCTCTAAACGAGGAGTACGCAATTGATATACTCGATGGATCAACATACATTGTAGAGGCGATTAGTAAGAGTATTGCGAGGTAACGTTAGACAGAATGTAATTGATCGACGAGAAATAAATTTTCTATTAGAGCGCCATTATGCTGCATGCCACGCCATCTGTCGAGGAAATCTTGACAACAGAAAAATAGTAATGATCTGTGTCTAGTCATACATCTTATCTTTTTGTAGTACAGAGGACGCCGATACAAATGCAGACTGAAATAAAACTCGGTATCTGTACCTATTGCGAAATTCAATTCAACAAGGATAACTTATTTAATTAAAGTGTTTCTAGGACCGACATGCTTGCGAAGTGTCTCGTGTCGGATAAGTAAGTTTCGAGATAATAATTCAGAGGAAATGATGAATGAAAATATGCAGCCCCATCATGAATACGTACGCTAATTTGTTCCTTGTCCATGTTGAGGCTCCGCGGAACTGTGACGTTGTCGTGAGTTAGACGAACTTTGCCATGAAATTAACCAGGCCTTTGGAAAACGTCAAAAATGTGTAGGAGGATGCCGGTTCAGTGTTGGGTGGTTTCCACAACCCGAAGAAAGATGGCGTTGGGAGCACTTAGCTCCCGTAAACCGTGGTGCTCAATTAAACCATCTGCTGAAGTAATCATCCCGAGTAATTATGAAATAGGAATAACAAAAATACTTAATGTAAAAAAACAAGGCATTTTTTCATCTACCCTAACATTGAACAACCTCAAATCTAATTTTGCCACCATATTGTACAATCATATTACATACTTTTTCTCACAATATTATTTTTTCTAATTTTCATATTTGAATACAACACTATGGAACTTCCAAGCTGGCGAGAATGATAATGAAGTGTCTTTCATTGGAATAAGTTTACACTATTCATTAGCATGTTTCTATTAGCAAGATATACCCAGGCACGATGTCGCAAAAACGGTGTTTACCTGTCCTATACAAAAATAGTTAAAAAACATTTTCTACGCATTAACCGTCTATATATAAAGATTGAACAATAACGTAAGCATTTTTTTTTTTCGTAATAAATATTCACCCGGATTGAATACATAAGCGTCATACTATTTCAGGTTCATGCATAACAAGCTTTTCGTTCGTATGCGCGCGTACCTGCGTCTTCTGCACTTTTCCACTTTCACCTGATGACAAAGAGGACAACATTTTTCGAAATCCTTTTCAAAATTCTCGCGTCGGAGCAACGGACGTCCACTCAAGTTAGAGTGCTAAGTGACAACTGGAAATAATATCGTTCAGTATTAGAGGCAAGTTCGTTCAATGGGCCACAATTACGAGACCATCAAGCTGATACGACGTATCGCTTTAGTTCACCCCTACCTCGACAATGTTATCTTCTACATATATTATTATACATCACTGGAAGAGGTGTGATTTACAGAAGACTGATATAATATTTATCTGATTAGATCCATAGTACAATATCCAAAAATCGTATCACCATGTATGTCGGAGCATTAATCATAGATACAATATACTTGACCTTACTGGATAAACAAAGCTAAGATGCTGAAGAAATCGATTCATCTACACTACATTTCTATGGATATCATGTACAGGTTTTCATTGACATTCGGGATAACTAGCACGATAACCTAACGTGCTCCATTAATCGATTTTTCGCTCCACATGAAGAACGACAAAAGTAGGATAAGAAGTATACAAAGAATAGTATTGTATAGGAGCTTTTATGAACGTCGCGATGCCCATCACATTTTCTGTCGTCCCTAATAAAGCCCGAGGAAGGTATTTTGTCGTGTATGAATAATGAGAAACGGCAATGGGTATTCTGATGTTTTTAGTACGATGGTATATGGACTCTACCTAAAGTACAATATTTCTAAGTGTTAATGAGACTGTACAGTTGCCATTGTCATATAAGAAACCAGCTTTAATGTTAATCTATCAAAACTTCCTTTAGAAGAAACAACGCACTAAGAGGGTTAATAGGCAGGCCGACTAAAAGATGGCGTGGACAAGTGGTAAAGGCGATGCGCGTTTTCAATTTATTCTCAGTGAATCAATATTACACGCGCTTATACGTAACGTGGTATAGTCTTGTTATTTTTATTTCATTTTTTTAGACATTGTAGATACAAAACAACAGTATATAATCGCTCCAACAAGTTCTCGTTTAGAATCTTGATGAATCTGTCTGCCAGTCGAATAAATTAATAGCTACGATTCGTATTAAAAATTCGTTCTTGATTGAGCGGATATGAAGACGGTTTTAGTCAGCAGTATTATAATTTTTCAGAGCACAACGGAAAAGGTCAAGAACATGACCGCGACCTGGAGAATATTATTTTCATTAGAAAACGCTGATTTAAAAAAAAAATAGAAACATTAAGAAACTCCGTTCTTACCAAAAGTGGTGCGACTGTTCTTGCTACATCAGTTCTACGAATTTCATCTGAATTTTCATGACGAGTAGAACGGTATTCAACTACCACTTGACTTTCGCATTCCTAAACAAGCAATCTCCTATGAGAATTGACTTTATCCTCTTTTTCCCACAGAAGGGAATGGACTGATCAAGCTTTTTGCTTACCTCCGCCAATGTCTCCCGGTAAAACGCTGTGATGCCAAACTAAGCGAATCCTACTCGTCCATGTTCACTAATACTTTAGTCGACTCTGACATTGTCTCTTATTGTGAGTAAACCACTGAAACCCGTCGTGGTACAAATTATGGTATCATGTGCTGTGATCGAAAACATGACTCATTTTCAAGTTATCCACGTTTATATTTTATACTTTCTGTAATTAAAATGAAGTCTTGAGTCATATACAAATATACGTATGTATATAAAAAATGAATTTTCAAATATTTTATATCATTCTACTCCACTGGACCATCATTTCACTTTCCGGTGCGCATTTTAGTTTAAAAATTGAATTGACAGAATCTAATTTATTTTTAAATTAAACAATTGGTTCTGGCTATGTAGGTGTTAATATGCTGCTACGTGAAAATTACTCAGCTAGCTGTTGGATGATAATATTGATTTGACTTGTTTCTTTAGATATACACCGACAGGCTGTTGAGTCAACGTTATTTCTCTTTTCAATTTCGTCTCTTCTGTTCTCCGAATTATATCGCCTTGCCCTCCTTTGTTTTAACCACTAACTAGGCGCAACGTAACATGAGTTCACGAACGACGCATATCAACGTCATACGATATACGTCATTTAATGCGTTATGGGGCTTGCATATAGTGAGAATGAAGTAGAGGCTCCAATTCTGCTGTGAATGGCAGTCATTATCGCTTGTACTGTGCGATGTCCATTTTTATAACTTTGAAGTAAAGTGCTTATGGATTGTCGATAAAGTAGATTGAATTGAAGGCTAGTTATGATACTTCACTCTTTAGTACAATTGTGAATTACTAGAAGAATAGTGAGTACGTATTAACTATCTATGTATAACATACATAGTCATTTAACGTAGGCCAATCTAAAAAGGTCTTTTTGACAGATGCGAGAATAAAAGAATATAAAACCTTAAAGATTTTCGCCCAATTGCGGTTTTGCATGAACCTGATTTAGAATTTATATTTTTTGGCGGTGAATGTATATATGTGCAAAACGTCGAAGAATGGCGAGATGGGCCGAAGATCCACGAAGGGATGTCGGTTATCGATCCCTGCCGAAGATTTCCGAAAACAGCCGAAGTCTTCAAAGTGACGTACGTCAGCGAGAGTGGGCAGTTCTGTGTTCTGCTGGTGTCATCGAATTTCGCGAGACGTTTTCGTGATAATCAACGATCCCCAACGCGGTGTATAACGATGCATTCCATTTAGTGATGATTTAGGTGGGTCAACAGTTCGAATAGTTCTTCGGAGATACACTTGCGAAGGTGCGTGTAAGAGAATCTCCCTTGATTTTCATGCATGCTGACACCTCGATCAATCTCAGGTTCTCAACCTTTCCTCGTTCATTTAATTGAGTTTTACCCCATGATTGGATTACGCTGATTTGTTCTCGTATTATATCATTGACGTCTTTGATTCGAGAGTTGGATCACTTTCCTTGACCTTTGCCTTTTTACTCTTGCGGAAATTAGATCGATCCCGACCGCATAACCTTGAAATCAGTTTTTCATCATGTTCCTGGGGATGTTTCATACAAACGTCTTCTTCGGGTTTCTTACAGGATTTTCTCAGTGCTTCGAACATAAAACTAGAGATGGCTGCTGCTCAGGCACTTGGTAAATATTTAAATTAATTGGTTACCTGTATCTGAAAGTGTCAATATTTCTAATTTATCTAATAAGAGATAATAATCATTTAAAGGGTCATAAAAATTCAATTTACGTAAGAATTTCTTAAATGATGATCAGCCTTTAAGAAATGTTTGATACAGAGGAAATAGTAACTTTAATCGTTTATGGCAGATGAAATAACGCATTGTGATGAAAAGGTGACATTTTTCTAATAAGTTTCTTCATTATCAGGTGTCGATCCCTGGGTTATCCAACCTCGGGAGCGTACACGTTATCAGGAGCAATTCAACTCCCTGAAACCAATAAATGGAGTTGTAACTGGAGAACAAGCAAAAGGATTTCTACTCCAGTCCCAGCTTCCTCCAGCAGTTCTTGGGCAGATATGGTATGTGAATATATTGACTTTCAATGTACTTTAAAAAAAATTGAGTTAATTTGTCTTAAGTCTTACAAGCAAGTTTGTGATTCAAATGAATTGAGTAAATGGTTTGATATGCAGGGGACTATCGGATACAGACGCTGATGGAAAGATGGATTTGAATGAGTTCAGCATTGCTTGCAAATTAATAAATCTGAAGTTACGGGGATTTGAGATTCCAAACACATTGCCACCGTCTTTGGTGCAAAGTTTGAAGCCTGCTTCAAGTGGTGAGTTTAATAAAACAAATACCTACAAGTATTTGAATTTCTGGACTCGACTGAACGTAATTGTTACTTTTAGTGAACGTTACATTCGACCATTTTATAGTAATGTAATTAAAACTCTTGAATAAGATATCACAGAGCATGACAATTCATATATCGGGCCAGCGTTAATATGCCTGTAAAGTAATTTGCATTATTGAAATACTTTAGAAAACAATTAACTGTAAATACTGTACACTTATAACATACAGACTATCTTATCTATCGCATACACGTAATCTAACGTACTAAGGGTTCCTCGAGTATATTCACGATCGATTGCATTGGCATATTGCACGTTTAAATAACGTAAACTGCTTGGTAAAGATGGAAGAACTGGTAATCTAACGAATGGAGGCATGATGCCAGCGCAAGCCGGAATATCTTCCTTGGTTAATCTGAATGGGATCGGGCCTAAACAGCCTCTGATGGGATACAGTTCTGCACCCGCAGCCGTAGCACAACCTCTCATAGGCCTAGCAGGTCCACCGGGTCATCCGGCAAGGCCTATACCTGCTATGACAATGCCACTTGGTAAGTTCAGTGAATTCTGAACTGTTCGCGAATCCCAAACGTGCCGTCAAAATTAGTATCCCAATTACAACGGTTGAGCTTAAAACGTGTACTGCCAAATATCCTGCTCCTAGGTACTAGCAAGTACCACCCGCAGCATGTCCAGTCTGAATTGTTAATAACACTCTGTATTTATAAAGCCAGAATGCATTGGTGCTAATGTTATTAGTGTCTCTTTGCAAGGGTTTGACATATCGCCATTAGTTACTCATACTCATAAAATGAACAACGATTCTCAATCGAATCTTATCTTAACATGCTAACATTTCAGCAGTATATACATTGATATCTGCATAATATTACTGACAATTAATGTATAGCACTAAGAGCTCGGTAACTAACTAGCAGCACTGTCTCTGTATGAATCTATGTATTTTACACCACGTAGCCTCACAACAAAGTAGACAGAATCCGGCTGCCAGTACACACGTCACTTCTCACACATCGTCGAAGCCACCCGTTCGACCTGCACCCCCTTCAATGGGTATGTTAGACATATGTCAGAGTCTCCTTGACTTGTTATCTCTAAGTTTCTTAAATAACTGAATTATCAGCGTGTTCGACCAATTAATAATCAGACTGATTGTTTGAATTATTTGTGCAATTTTAACTTATCATTTTTATTTTCTGCCTGTTTGTCATACCCAAGACTTGAGTAACATATAATTCTTTATACCGGACTAATAAGATTCTTGTTAATGCATACCAAAGTTTCAAGATTTTATTATTTTCTTCTGTGCTTATCAGTGGTGAAATTCGTTTTTAATTTCAATATCAGTGTGATAACGTATCTGTTGTCCGTTAGGATTCACAAGTAAAGGGTTCTCTGGGATACCTCAACGACCGCCACCCGTGTCCATTGGTATGTTCATATTATATCTGATGAGACCAAATTACGAGTTCTCCGACATCGAGTATTACGTGTTTTTTATTAAAAAAATAAATTAACTTTCTTCGTGTATACTTCTCTTATTTCCTCTACTTCTCAATATTACTCATCTCTGTGAACTTTCATTATTTAAACGCACTGTATACTGCACAAGTCTTACAACGCTTTGTCTTGTCTTTTGTGCTGCACCAAGGAACTGCAAATAATTCCACGATTGGCAGTGGCGCACCTCAAAGACCTGCACCACCGACGAACATTGGTACGTCCTGGATTGAAATATCCGGACATACACGAGATACAAGCACGCTTCGGCTAAAGTTATACTTTGATCTTTCGCCCGACTACACTGATACTTAATGCTTTTGCCTAACAATCGTTTGTGCTTTATCGTAAATTTGATTTGTCATCTGATCTTGCTGCAAACCTACTTTGCTGTGCCTTCATAATAGAGCTTTGGAACCATAATTAAAGAAATATGAATTTTTAGGTTCCACTCCATTGATCGGTGGTCCACCGCCTAAACCAGCACCACCATCATTTCCAAATAGTCCAGTCGGTGGTATATCACCAGTAAAAGCAGCACCGGTCCCTGCTATACCACCGATACAGCCAGTGCAGCCAATGACAGTCTCATCTGCAATAGGTACGAATACTCAGTTAAAAATATTTACAAACTTGAAAGACGTTCATAATCATTAAATAGAATATAATTATCATAATCATAACAAAAAGTGTAATTCAAATTGTGGAACTCATACATCAGATACCACGTGAGAAGAAATTATATAGCGTATAGAGTGATCGGGTCTCATAGTACTCAACTCTCTTTTTACAGACTTACTCGACCTCGATTTATCCGAAGGTATTTTTCAGCATTGATAAAATAAAATTTTACCAGCAGTAAGCATTGGCCTTTGACCCTTAACGGGTTTGCTATTCAGCCCGTCACTGTCCTTGGTCTTTGTTAAGCGCTTTTTTAAATCGCTAATGCAATTTATCTACGTGTTAATTCGATCGTTGTGACTCTAGTCAAATAGTATATTAAGCGTCGGCATTGTGTTGATTGACACGTCAACAGTGTTTAATTATGCGTGCGCATTTGAGCTAAAAGTATTTGATTAATTTCTAGTTTACCTTGACATTTGCAACTGATTGGTAGAAAAATTGATTCTCCTTTTTTAAAGTAGGTATACCACCATCGGTTCCACCCATTGCACCGATTGCACCTCTAAGTACACCCGCACCGGTTGCTGCTTTTGGAGTTCCTGGATCGACTATGCCAATGGCTGTGGCACCAGGAATTGCTCCACCAATGGCGGTACCTACCATGACAGCCATACCGCCGATGGGTACCGGTATGTTTCACAGTAGAGACAATATTTGCTTGCACTAGGATACCTTTTGATATTTTCAAATTGTGATGTTCAAAAAATCTCCTTACATTGATCGTCAGGAATTGCAGTTGCTGCACCGGTGAACAATTTGCCTTTATCTACGACATCAATTCCACCGAGCGTACCTTATACGTCACCACCTGTGAATGGTATTCACACACCAGTATCAACAAGTACACCGATGAGTACAACCACTAGACCACCTAGCATAGACAGAGTCGGTTCAGTGGATTCCCAACACAGTCAGCATAGCCAGCACTCCGTAGGCTCACCCCAGGTCGAATGGGCTGTACCCCATCAGACGAAGTTGAAATATACTCAGGTGTTCAATACTTGGGACAGGACCAGGTCAGGATTCTTGTCCGGGATGCAGGCAAGAAATATTATGGTGCAGTCACAGCTACCGCAGCCAATATTGGCACAAATTTGGTAACTTGCTTTGCTACTCCAAGTCACTATAGGTATTTAGACTACGTATTTTTGGCGGTTATTTAATTTTCCTTGTTACATCTATAATCAGGGCTCTCTCGGATATGGACTCGGATGGTCGTTTAGGATGCGAAGAATTCGTCCTCGCCATGCATCTTTGCGATATGGCTAAAGCTGGTGAAAAAATACCTTCAGCACTTCCGCTTGAACTTATACCACCTACTTTTCGACGACAACGACAAAGCAGCGTTGCTTCTCAAGGTGCTCCGGAAAATGTTGATCCCTCAGCAGGAATGCCACAGGTGGGTTAGCTATTCAGACGAAGAATTTATTAAACAACTCCTTGAGGCAATCTTTTCATTTATGATATTATATGTTTGTGGATAGACGTCTTTTGAGGATAAACGTAAAGAAAACTTTGAAAAGGGACAGGCTGAATTGGAACGTAGGCGCAAAGCTCTCTTGGAGATACAGCGGAAGGAACAGGAAGAGCGTGAAAGAAAGGAAAGGGAAGAAGCTGAGAAGCAAGAGAAAATCAGGTAATTAAAAAGAAATACTTCTTGCTTGAGTCAAATAGTCTTCATAGAAATTTTAAAAAAATGATTGACCTTTGACCACCCAGATTGGAGCAGGAAAGACGTAGACAGGCGGAAATTGAAAAGCAGATGATGAGACAGAAGGAAATCGAACAGGAAAAAGAAGAGCAGAGAAAAAGAGCTCAGGAGCAAAGGGAGGCTGCACGAAAGTAAGATAATTACGACACATTCTAAATTTTTACGACTCAGAACGTGATCTTCTAGCTGTTCCAACAATGAACCGTTTGTTTTTATATAACATTTCACAGAGAAATGGAAAGGCAACGTCAGCTTGAATGGGAGAAACAAAAGTCTCAGGAACTTCAAGCTCAGCGCCAAAAGGAGCAGGACATTCTCCTTAAGTTGAAAGCTAAAAATCAGAGTCTCACTATAGAACTTGGTACTTTGGTAAGTTATTGCATCATCTTCCATTTGATATCAATACTCACGAGCAATTCGAAGAATCGCTTAATATTGATTCACAGAATGACAAAGTAAAAGAATTGTCCCAGAAGATTTGTGACACCCGAGTCGGTGTTTCTGGCGTTAAAACAACTATCGATGGAATGCGCTCGACTCGTGATGCGCAACTCCAAGAAATGACGGCTCTAAAGAATAAACTCCGTGAACAGAATCAGAGATTATTAGCTCTGAGTCAAGAAAAGGCCAGAATTGAAGCGAAAAATAAGATAAACGCAGCACAGGATGCTGTTGGTCAAGAGGCGATTAAAATGGCCTTTGCTAATAAACAAATTACGTTGAAACAAATGAAAGATAAGATTGCCGATTTGCAACAACAGGTATGTTGCAATTATTTTTTAGTATACATTATGCTCGGAAACCTCAGCGACTCATTGCACTTTTCATCTGTAGATCGACAGCAAGATGTCTGACATCGAGAATAACAACAGCCAATTGGAAGATGTCAGAAATCAAATGAAAAACCTGATTACTGAGTGTAGAATACTCTACAAATCATTTGACAATAAAAGACTTAACGTGCTTGAGCTACGCGCTTCCAAAGGATCAACTGATTACACCACGTCTACATGGGGAGAGAGCACGTGGGGTGATGATGGCACGACTGAACAGAACTCCTGGCCGATCGAAAATACTTCTGTCGTACCGGAGACTCCCACTGTTGCTACTGATAATACTGGAGTAGTTAAATACAGAGCACTATACGAGTTCGTCGCGCGTAATCAGGATGAAATATCCTTTCAACCTGGTGACATCATCCTGGTACCACCAGTGCAGAACGCGGAACCTGGTTGGATGGCTGGAGAGATTCGTGGCAAGACCGGCTGGTTCCCGGAGTCTTACGTAGAACCTCTTGATACTGGTGTTGTTGACAATGATAACTTCATCCACCAAGATAGTGTTGAGAAAAGAACCCTGGAGTATGTTTATCCGTCAACTATTATTTTGCTAACGATAAAATTTGCGTTTGATATTTCAGTATATCAAAATATTTATTATTTCTACCTATAGAGAAATCGTTGAAGTACCAGAAAACGTATCGGATGCTGGATCTCTGGGAGGCGAAGGTCCCGTAGTTGATCCAATCATACCAACTTCAGGTCTTGGTGTATTCTGCAATATTCAAGCTATAGCTTTGTACCAGTATCGTCCGACTATCGAACAACACTTATCCTTTGCTAAGGGAGATGTCATTGACGTCACGGAGCAACAGGTTAGTTATTTTATTGATAGTTTGGAGAATTTAAAAAATTTCAATAATGAAAATAATGAGCAATCGTCAACAATTGATAATTTCAGGAGCACTGGTGGTACGGTGAACTTAACGGTGCTAGAGGATGGTTTCCAAAGTCATATGTAAAACCTACGACGGCAACGACAAATGGCGGTGAACTGTCTTCACCCGCAGTTACCAGTGCGACTGATCTAAATGAGTATTACATGGCTTTGTATCAATACGCATCGAACGAAATAGGAGACTTGAGTTTCAACCAGGGTGAAGTTATACTCGTCGTCAAAAAGGAAGGCGACTGGTGGACAGGTTGCATAGATAACAGAACTGGCATATTCCCATCAAACTACGTGGAAAAGTGCGAAGATCCTAATCAAGTGAGCAATTTCATCTGCCTCCTACTATCCCAGCATGTGTTCTTTTAGCAACCTTATCATCACTCCTATTTACTATTCTGTGTGATCATAATATCTAACGTGTGCGAATTGTCAGGCCGCGATTGCGCCCACTAACATTTCTGATGAGAGTGCGATTTCCGCACCTGCAGAGATCATCAAGGCGGAATTGGAAACTGAAATTGCTCAACAGCAGACAGCCCGTGTGGTCACGTCTTCCGCTGGTTCCTTGCAAGGGACACCGCCGGTGTGTATATTTCCTAATAATTTTTTTTATTAGTACTTGTTACTATTACGCTAGAGAATTTACACAATGCTCCTTACTACCTATGGATAAATTATTGCCAAATGTTTATATCCAAAACGGCATAATTTTCCGCGCTAACATAAGCTCCAATAACAGTAAGCTAGAAACGTGGCACATGTGTTTAGCCGACGGAGAAAACTGCGGAGCAGCTTGAAGATGAAAGGGCTGCTGCAGAGGACAGAGCGGAACTTCCTGATTTTGCTGCCATGTCCGCTCAGCAGGTATACACATGTACCAAATGATTATAATGTATCTCGATATTACTTGTACGCACATACAATATTCTCACCACCTTATCTCGAGTTGATTGTATATATTAATATATGCGGATACACTCGTTTTTCTTGGATGCTGCCTTTATCGCTGAATCCACCAAAGTATCCCAAGGTATATTCCACACTTTGTGTTTGTTTTCTGTCACATTGCTTCTACTGCCTGATCATTAGCAATCAAACCCTTATTGTAGTGTCTCATCGTGTGAAATTTAGTATAGTTAGTCGTGTATTATTTTTTTACTTCATTATTGTAAAGATACTCTCACGTTTCTTCAGTACAGTTTTCATAAATCTAATAAGCGTGATACAAGTGCACGTAAACTTACGTATGCTTACTTAATTTTATATGTCGTCTTATATAATCTGCCTTCACAGGGACGTGGCAAGAAACCAGAAATCGTGCAAGTAATCGCACCTTACCAAGCAACCAGTGCTGAGCAATTGAATTTGCAAAGAGGGCAACTTATCATGATACGCAAGAAGACCGAGTCAGGATGGTGGGAAGGTGAACTACAGGTTGGGAGGATTGATCAATTGAAAACGACTATCATCGTAGTAGCATAGTATTATAATATTTTTATTTCTTTTTATCCTATAGGCTCGTGGTAAGAAGAGACAGATCGGATGGTTCCCTGCGTCTTATGTGAAACCTTTGGGAAGTAGCAGCAATCGTAGTACGCCTGTGTCTCATAGATATCAAGATTCGCCAACTGATCCTAATGTCGGTAAGTAAAAAGATATTATAAATAATTGCATTAATTCCTTTGAGTCAATATAAATTTGTGAATTGAAATTAAATATCGATATTGAACCATGACCGATTTTTGTTGGAACTTGTTTATTAGATACACATTCGATGAGCACACGTTAATACATATGCGAAAACTGTTTTCTTCCTAACAGAACGAGTAATGGCACTGTATCCATTCCGTGCACAAAATGAGGACGAGATTAGCTTTGACAAGGGTGACGTAATATCAGTAATCTCAAAGGACGACGCATCTTGGTGGAGAGGCGAACTGAACGGGACGTCAGGAGTTTTTCCTAGTAGCTACGTATCTCCCATGTGTAAGTAGTCCTACTTCTAGATCTACGTTAACGATAGACGATACGATGCGACGATTGAATAATCGGAGAATGAAAAAAGAAATCAATTTTTTCTTGCTTCGCGTGTCTTCGATCCCCACGTAGAATTCATTTAATTCGACGAAGACCAACCAAGAGATCGTGGATTATCAAGCAGAGGAGCGACGTCATCAAATTGAATCTTCATGTTTATTTTTTGTCTTTCATTTATTTTTTTCCATATCTTTTATCTCTTGTCTCCTGTCGCTGCCGGATAATAGCAGTCAAACGAACGCCACGATCTTAATCACACGCATATAATTCTAGCAATAGGATCATACTTAGCTTCTCTCATAAGCTCATTTCACATGTTGGTATATTGTTGCGGTTGACACGGGCTGTTTTTTTTTTCAAATTGTTCTTGTAACGGGTAAATGGTTGTGGCTTACGTCTGTCTGTTGTTATAGGAACCAACAATACTGCCGGTGTATACTGCCCAGAACGCGAATCCTTGATCGATTCCTAGTGCGTGTCTACTGCGCAAATGTAAAAAGGCAGGGACCCAACCGCGGCGCGGCTCTGTTAGACACGCTATTACATCTTATCTCGTCTATCGTGGTACATCTGTCAGCAAATGTTACTAGTAAGCCGTCTACTCTGGAAGGAATCGGCCTCAATACGTCCCAAGTAAATCTGTGAAACTTTCAAACATTCTCTCCCACTAAAAAAAAAAAAAAACAAAAAAAAACAAGACCTATAGTCGACAATGTGCTTAAATTGTACGGTGATGGAATCTCCGGGTGATCTTACGGAATAGCGCGAATCTCATTTTGTATCCCCGTTATATTTTCTATCTCTTTTTTTCTTTCTTCTCTTTCCATTGTATCTAATCATCTCTCGCGAGACTCGAACGATGGGTCCCATGCCAATGTTTATCATTTTTTAAATCAATAGACGAAACTTTATTAATCTTTACGTTGATAAATACTTAACTCTCAGAATCAATACACTGCATGGAGTCTATCGCGTTATAGATACTTCGTTAAATATGATAATAGAGTCACTATTCTGTTTCTGTATATAAAAGTCGAGTCATCATCACTTGTGATGTACATTGTTATTCTACGTGCCCATCGAATAAATGAGCTTGTTACAACGACCTGCAAATACGCATTTCTACCTTCACGTTGGAAACTCTACATCCTTCCGCTAACTCTCTCTCTATTTAAATAATCATTTTTCTATCTCGTTTAACTGTTCTCGCTGAAAATTACTCTCTGTGTACTCGTATACAAATACTCCGTGGAATTTACGGTTATGGTTCCCTAAGCAAATGCAAACCTGTACTCATCCTGTCGTTTACTAACAGTAGTGTGGTTTTTAGAAGTTTCACGTGCATTTAATGAAACGAATGAGAAAGAATGAAAGAGAAGGAAAAATAGAGAGCCAGAGAGAGCCAGAGAGAGAGAGAGAGAGAGAGAGAGAGAGAGCATGTAATCTCATCGATCACAGTATTCACTGTACTAATTGTCCTGTGTCGCCTCTCTACTTCACACGCAGCATAAGGATAGCAATGGCGGCAGTCCAGCGGCCGAGAACGATACTAATCCACGTTATTCACGAAAAAAAGAAAAAAAAATTGTAGTTATCTCTTGGCTCTTAGCCTCGCGGGATGCATACTGCGAGAAATTTCAACGTCACATATCCAGAGAGCAATACTGACGGCCATGTTATAATAAACCCTGCAAAAGTCACGGTGGATCGAGATGCAGAGAGAGTTTAAATAATTTAATTGTTCTCTCTATATATATAACGTTATCTGTCTTTCTCTGCGTCCTAGCATCCTACCATGGAGCGGGGTAGGTCGTATAAAAAAAAGATTGAAATTTCTCGCAACCTCGTGACGCTAACCCGACTCCTCGATCGACCGGAGAGTAAAATCATTAATATTAACCGTATGTATTTATTACCTTGTTCGTAATGTTGTTGTCCATTTCCCTTACCTAACCTCCCTGTCCGGCTTTGGCTACTTTTCCCGTGACCGATCAATCGTTCCTATATCTTGAAGTACTGTACAAGGTATAGGACAATCCCGATCCAGTCAGGATCTATGTGCTGAATCCTCTTGGGTGGTGGGACTGCTTATGCGACGTGCGATGTAACACAGAGTAGATTTAGAGGATAAGCGGATTTGGTACGTTTTGGCGAAGAGCGAAAGTGTCAATTATATATTGTAATACCTTGAGATAGCGTTGGGTATGTGCACTTTTTGCTCTTTGATCATACTTTTGTTCTTCGGTATCACGTTACGTCTCACTATGCTATTTAAGAGAAACTTTAATAAGTAATTCGAGCAATTTGTTAAAAGCGTTTTGTATTCTTTGCGTTCGACTCGCAAGCGCACAATTGGCACCCGATGGTTGCGTAGCGCGAACTAGAGATGGAACTCTCGATTCTCCACGCTCAGAGGACAATCTTGGCAATTTGTTCTGGAATGCAATATTGTTCAAGAGACGATTGATCGTTCTGCGATGGTAACCGAAAGATCTTTAGATACCAACTTCCATTCGAATCAATGCGATTCGAGTGAATGCGCCTGTATTACTACTACTACTACGAATCACCCGCATTCGAATCGTATTAGATTCATCGTCAAGCCTCTAGTCGCGTTACGTTCTGAAGTATATGATACAAAAACGAAAACAATAAAAATAGAAATATTACGCTTGTCCTGTAGTAGCGCTAACTGAACCGTATATACTGATAAGGACGGGCCTTGTTTTTTCTACCTTTGGTTAAACTTAAACGGGTCACCAAAGCGATTCGGAAGACCCTAGATACGTAGACGAGTACAAGGAGCTACTAGACCATATACATAGTCGATAGAGAAATTAGAGATTAATTCTGAAAGGGTTGAAGCATACCTTCTTTTTTTTTTCTCTCATGTGAGTCCTAGTCCTATTTTTTTCCTGGCTCTCCAGGACGCCTCGCGCTACTGCTTGACTTACCTCGAGGACGTCAGGATGATCATGACAAATAAAATAGAGCGAATTGATATGCAAGAGGCCAATGGGCTTAGCATCGTTCAACCCAGTCGAATGACAATCGAATCAACATAACACCGGACACCACTTCTGTCACTTTGACAGTTCGCTCTATTTTCGTTGTCACTTTTAGATCCGATTGTCTTTGCTTTTGTCAGTCTATAAAGGTGAACAGTAGTATGCGTGCGAATTTATATTAATATTTCCCTGAGACCTCATTGCGTCACTTCATTATCCTTCTTCTTCTTCTCTCGTGATCCTCGTAGAGTGACGGCTTAATGAAGAGGATAAAGGAAGAAGAATGAATGGTGGGAATGATGATAATAATATTAATAATAATAATTATAATAATAATATCTTGTGCGCTCAGATACTTAATACTTAATCAGCGCTCTGAAACTTTTCCCATATAACGAACACGTATAGCCGTATTGTATACGTGCACCGCGGACCAGGCGAGCCGCAATGTAACTGAGTATGTACGTGTAAGATTTTGAAACGCGTAGATAGTGCAAAAAAAAGAGAAACACCTGTGTGTTTATGTACCTATTATTATGAAGACAAAAAGTGTAGGTGGAAACGCAAAGGCGCCATTCCTCAATTTGTTACGATCGAAGTATCCCTATTGATTGTTCGATGTTATAGCGTGAGAATTTCAATAAGAACCGACAGCGAAGTATTGTGAAAGTGTGAACAAAGCGTGGAGATGATGCTCATCCAGGATGCGAGGGTTCTTGTCAATGCGGGTTTGTTTAGTCGACGAGAATATCTCGACACCCTGGGCGAGATCTTCCACGTGTCAATGTTTTTGTTCGCATTCGTTACGAATCTCTCTTGTCGTCTGATATATATATATATATACGAAGAAAAAAATATAAATATAATTATGAATATATATATATATATACGAACATATATATATATATATACGATCGAACAAAATAAAATATCTATCTATTGTAACGTATCGTTCACTCGCCGAGTTTTCATCTTCTGCACCAACGTAAAGCTTCTTCGAGAAGGTAACGGTATAGGACCTAGTGCGAAGGAGAAACGCTTTAGTCCCACCTCATATCCTTCTCACAGTCCTCTCATAGTACCAGATGCGAAAACTATTTCAAGGTTAAAGGAGCGAGAGCGAAACTCGATTATGAGAATACAGAGAAGGGTTGACGTCCTGGGTGAATAAGTGATGCGGCGAGCGAGGGGAGGGTACAGTGGGAAAAAACTTGTATGCGTTTTGTGTGCAGCCACTGAGCCGACGAGCGATATCCTCTTGGCGCGACTCGAGCCGACGGAAAGAAAGCGTCAGGAATACATCAAGGAACTCATTGCGACCGAACGGGCTTACATCGAAGATATGAGGCTCGTGCACGAGGTATAATATATATCGAACGAAACGATCCATGAAAATGATCCTGTAGCGACGAGGACGGTCGTACTGACCCACTCGCGCTATCGGAAATCCTTTTCGAAAATCGTTGCGTATAATCATTCTAACAGGTCTTTGAAAAACCTCTGCTGGAAAGTTTGGTACTCACCGTGGACGAGGTGGAGAAGATCTTTGTCAATTGGAGGGACATCATTGCCTGTAACGACAATTTCTTAAGGTATAAATAATGAAAGGTGGGATACTGATACATGATGTAGTCATGGACACGCTTTGATTGTGAGTATACGCTAATGCTCTTTAATGGTGGAGGAGAAGAAGATACAAGAGATAGATTTGGGCTGTTGGGAAGGTGGTTTTGTCTTATTTATTTTTTATTTCTGTTTAGCTAAGCTCACGATGCACTTGTATTTTATTGCTATGATCATTGTTTGCTTGGCTTGATTTCTGGCTTTATTTAATTATTTACACTCTTCAGGACCTTGAGGATAAGGCGGGATAACAGTGAGGGAGGAATTATTAGGATGATTGGTGACATCTTATGCGAGAACGTATGTATCAATGAATTGTCTAGTATTTGTTATTTGATTAAATGCTGTAGTGATGTATTCTTTTTTTTAGATTCCAAGAATGTCGGCTTACGTGAGATTCTGTAGCTGTCAAATATCGGCTGCTGTTTATCTTCAAAGACTTACCGAGACCTCGCCGGAATTTCTTGAGGTGGCTCAAGCTTGCCAACAGGATCCACGTACCAAAGGAATGCCACTTAGCTCTTTTCTTATAAAACCGATGCAACGTATTACAAAGTATCCGCTGATCGTTAGCAAAGTACGTTGGACGACATAAAAGTGTGTTTGTGTTCGGGTTGGGTGGATATGACGTGGGTTTACTTTTACAGATTTTAGAATATACGCCTCCGGGTCATCCTGATAGACAGTATCTTCAGGAGGCGCTTGCTAAGGCTGAAGAATTTTGTACCCAGGTTAATGAGGGCGTTCGTGAAAAGGAAAACAGTGACAGACTCGAGTGGCTACAAAAACACGTTGTGTGCGATGGTCTCGAGGAACAATTGGTGTTCAATTCGCTGACGAATTCACTGGGTCCACGAAAATTCCTTCATCATGGAATACTTCACAAGGTTGATCGTCGAAATAATTAATTAACATTTGTGTACTCATTTTTGAACTGGAGACAATAATTATATTTTTTGTTTTGATCTCCAGGCGAAAAGTGGCAAAGAACTTGTTGGTTTTCTCACAAATGACTTTTTACTTTTCGCCCAACCAACGAAATCACTGCCAGTTGGACAGCAATTTTCGTTTGAGAGAAATGAAAATCAAAAATTCAAAATGTACAGAAAGGTACGAAATCGTTTAACTTCGTTTTCTTTATATTGTATTGTTCTCAGAGTTTTCAGATACTGACCAAGTTTACTTACAGCCAATATTCCTGAATGAGCTGTCAATCGTCAGGGAATCCGAAACGGGGAACAACGACACTTCCGATCAATCGAGAACGATAAGACTGCGTGATTCAAAGAAAATAATAGTTCTTTTGGCACCATCTTCAAGTGAGTGTTCACTCTGGATCAAGCGAATAAGTGAAGCGCGTAAAGAGTTCTTGGAGAATGAAAAAACTCACTTACAGCGACAACGATCGAGTAAGTATAAACCGTGCACATAAAGTCGCAATATTTGATATCTTGTCCTTGCACAATCGTCATTGTTATTTTTCAAACGATAAGACCTGATGAATTTATTAATTACTCCGTTCGAAGAATGTTGCGACAGTCCTGTCTAGCACATAGCTTTGTCAGTGTGAACATGATATTACACAGGACAACACATCTGTCTTGAATTTTTTGATAAGAGAGACACGCGATAACGTGTTGTTGCTTAATAACATTCATCTATGTACGCAAACAGAACAGGCTCAATTCGGCGCCTGCGGACGTATCCTCGTCACAGTGCTGGAAGGTTCCAGCTTAACAACATCATCGGGTAAGATCAAGGATTGACGTCGTCGTCGCTGCTCGTGAAAGCTTGGCTGCTTTCCTTATTCTTATTAAAAGCTTTATAAAATTGTAACAGAAGCAAGAGCGTAACCCACTTAAAAACACCTCTTGATCTTTTCAATATGCACGTCACTCTTGGTTTCCTAGTACATTTGCATGAGATTTCCGACAGCCTCTACAATAACAACGAGGGACAAACAGCCACTTTAACTATCCATTACTTCTACTAACACTTTTCAAATGCTCGTTTCGAATCAGGTCATCCTTTACATGGTTCTTAGATCATCTACTAAGCATACATCCAGACTCCATAACACCTCTGAACTTTGCATGTCACTTGTGAGTAATTAGAGTTGTGCATGCTTGTAGTTCGTTGGAGACCCCCAAAGGGCCGCCTATGGCTAGTTGTAGTGGAAGCAGAAGATTTAATCATTTCTAAGCAAGGTAAAGCCATTAGTGTGCGACTAATCCACTTCATAATACTCATTAGCATTTGAAAAAATTACTAATTGATGTATCTACACGCACGCCTTGTATCTGCAAAGAAGCAAGCACTGTTTTCTATCTCTCAACTATTTTATACTTCATCCTTATTCGTAATGAAAAAAAGATGGTTAAATATTAAAGTTAAATTTTGTCTTCCTTATGACTCAAATAGGCAAGTGCAACACATTCTGCAAGGTCTCTATGGGATCTCAGGAAGAAAGGACAAATGCAGTTTCTGGAACAGACTGTCCCTTATGGGATGCATCAATGCAATTCCAAGTGAAGGATCTCATGGAGGATACTTTGTGCATTACTGTCTTTGATAAGGGATACTACAGTCCTGATGGTGAGCTATCAGATGATTAATTGTACTCCGAAAAACTTAATTATCCTACGAATTCACTCTGATAACGCTTATAATCTTTTTGTATCATTTATAGAATTCCTTGGTCGTGCTGAGATTAGGGTTGCTGACATAATGAGAGACAGCAAAGATTCCTGTGGTCCAATACAAAAAAGAATCAGACTGCGTGAAGTAGAGAAAGGAGACGTTGTGCTAAAATTGGATCTACGTCTGTTCGATGCCAGATGAAAGCATTCCGACGTAACTATAATCACTTGTTAATTGCTCCATCCAAAATACTTTTATACTCGTTAAAGCTTTAGGGAATATTATTTCGCGCCCATGATATTAAAGCACAAAGCATTTAATTCGTTAAACGGATATTTTGTTTACAAACATCAGTATTAGTAGACGAGTCGCGATAGATTGGCATGTGAGAATATTGTAAAATCTATACTCGTCACCGTATTTTTCAATTCTGTAGGCTTTGGGATTAAGAAAGATTTTTTTATAATTCATTTACCTTTATAACATAATACGCACAAATTTATTCTCTAAGTCACTCTTATCAAGTATGATATTAATATTAGCCGAACTGAATATCAATACGTTATTACAAAGTATATTAGTCTAGGGCAGTAAATAAGGTAACATGATGAACAATTATATTTATTTAAAGAAACAAATGGATTATCTCACAATAGACAGTTTTTTATATTCCGCACATATACAGCTTCTATCTACTCTGTCCTATCGCTATGTTACGTTATATTGTTAAGTGAGACATATCGTACACGTTTGACGTTAAATAAATACGTAAATACCAAGTGGGTGTAGTATTGCTAATAGAGAGAATGGGTCAGTGTCTGTGTGCATGTTTATGCAAAAAAATATTTAACTAGTATCATGTGCCTTCACGTTGAATATTCGACAATCCGGCCAGCGTTGCCGGAACGTCGAAGATCGACTAATTATAATAATAATAATAATGATAATCACCGATCTCGAGCAACGCACAATTCGTAATCCCATCTGAAGATTATATTAATCCTCCCAACCACCGAAGTGCGCGGCTCGAATTAATGTCTAAGTTCAGGCAATTTACCTTTTCATTACTTAAACAAAAAAATATACCGTTTATTGGGCAACGAGCGCCGGGCGATTATTTGTATATGTCGGTCGCTAATTCCCAGGATCGCCCGGATCGCTCATCGACCATGGTAAATATTTTAACTGAAATGGTTTAAGTCTAAATAATCTATTATTCATTCGCAAAACCTGATTACGAATATCCAGGTCAGCTCTCAGTCCTTGTTGCAGGCATTGTTGCTGCATCTCGTTCGGCGTCGTCTACAGGGAACTCGTAGATCGGTTTGAATCCCCCGAAGAGTTGAGGCTTGAAATTCTCAGGATCAAATTCAGTTTTCTCAGTCTGTGTCTCATTCTCTGTTGTGTCTCTAGACTCTGCTTCCTTGTCGGTATCCGAACGATTCCTCTCCGTTGATCCTGGCTTGACGACGACGCTCCAGCCGTTCTTCGAGGGCGCTTCTGCACTGAGACTCGCCATAAATGGTGCCATGAAATTCTGTGGGGATGGTGCTGAACTGGATGAACTCGAAGGCTGTTGGGATGGTAGCACAGCTTTCTTATCCATATCTTTGTCTTCGACATGAATCTCCGAAGTTGGATACGGAGATGCTTTTATCGTGGGTGTGTAAGCGTAGGCAATTGGTGTTACCATAGTGGACACTGGAGATCTGTGAAGCGTAGCTGAAATGACCGAATCACTCTTCTTTGCTGAGAAAGGAACGTAATCTTGTAAATATGGGATCACGTTAACACTGGTGTCACGGTCGTCGTCCTTAATCTCTGAACTAGACTCTGCAGGCTCCTTGGTAGAAGTTTTAGGATCCTTTGACGGTACGAGAAGCGGCGTTTCTCTCACGTTTAAGAAAGATGGATCAGGACGTTCTAGAGGATATGGAAAATCTGATGCTATTGCTGGTCCAGGGTAGTGTCTTCTAGGTGGTAAAACAGGAGCGTAATCTGTGTTATGATCATCATCTGAATCCTCTTCAGCTACTGGTAAAGTATCTGGGGGCAGAGGACGATTAGGACCTCTGGTACCTACTACGACACTTTCATCCTTATCTTGAGAATCATCATTTTGTATATTAACAGCAGAATTTACTGGATACACTACGTAGACTGGTCTTCTATGATCCGTATCCTCTTCAGTAGAGCTTACGTCGCCATTCGTCTCATTGTCAGGCCCTAATTCACTTTCTATTTCATCATCTTCCTTATCACCTTTATCAGTGTCGAAATTGACCTTAAACGGTGGTGGCATATTAGGTCGAACGATTCTTTCCTCCAAACCGCCTCGTTGCTGGATCATCTGTAAAGTAGCGATTCTGGGAACATCCGATCTTCGGTTGGTCATAATTGGTCTAGGTGGAATTAGCGGGGGTTCAGCGGAAAATCTTTCACCTGTTTGCTGACCTTCAAGTCGTAGCTTCTGCCCGACGATACGACTGTCCTGAAACCGATCACTTTGACCCAGGTTGGCAGGTGGCACGCGGAACCTTTTGAAAGGTACGTCTTGCTCAGAGGAACCTTCTCTGTCTATCACGGTAGAGGGTGAGGACGATGATAGTCTTAGTGCATGAATTGGTGGCGGTGGTGGACTGAGCCTCTGGAGATAAGGCGGCGGTGGGGGTGGAGCTGGTGGCGGAGGTGTCCTGGACAGCAAAGGCTGTCTAGGACGAGATGGTGGACCATAAGGTGGTCTGGCTGGAATCGTACCGATCAATTCTGCTCCGCGATGTCCATGGGAAGTTTTAGCGTTGGGTCGGAATTGAGGTAGAATATTTGGCAGGTTAGGATCGTATGGCAATGGTCTTTTGAAGGAGTCCGATGTGCTGGGTTTAGAGTGTGGTGGTATTCTCTGTCTTATAGCCGAGTAATATGGTGGTCTTCCTCTTGGTGGCTCGAAGGAGCTACCTGGTTTAGGTACTTCAGGTGGTGTTAGGCTTTCAGACAATTGTGGTAAACCGTTTGATGCTGCAGCTGGAGTTGATAATGTGCCCTTCATGGTTGGTGGTAATTCCTGAACCGAACCGTCTGATTCATTTATTATTATTACGTGTTCCTCGACGGGACCATCTTGGGTCTTTCCTGGGAATACGACATATCCACTGTTTACACCGACGCGTTTAGTGTCATATTCTTCATTTTCAACTTCCTGATTTTCTTTATTTTGTTCGGTGTTCTCAGATTCATTTAACAATTGTTGTTGCTGTAAGTACTGCTGTTGTTGCTGTTGGTACTGCTGTTGTTCGTACTGTTGTTTTTGTTGTTGCTGTTGGTACTGCTGTTGTTGCTGTTGTTGCAAGTGCTGCTGCTGTAAGTCCTGCTGCTGCTTTTGCTGTAAGTGTTGCTGTTGCTGTTGCTGTTGCTGTTGTAAGTGTTGTTGCTGTTGCTGTAAGTGCTGCTGCTGTTTCTGTTGCGTTTCTTGTAATTTATCATAAAAAACTGTATTATCAGGGACGTTCCACGAATTATCTAAAGGTGCTTGTTGTTCCTGTGATGGAACTCTTATACCAGAAAATGACGATAGAGTTCCTTGACCTGGATTCGATGGCTCGATTTCATTAACAATTGACAATTTCTGGGTTGCTTCCGGAGGAGTCTGCCATTGTTGAGAAGGTACAGCAGGAGGTTTCGATTCACTGCTGGCTACAGATGGCAGAGCAACAGGTGGATTTTGCATGAATACAGTTTGTCGATTTCCCTGACCTGGTCGATTTACTTGTGCTACTCCTGAGAATATCGGACGGAAAGGAGCTTCATTCTTAGTACCATAAGGATTCTCACGAATGGCAGTACCAATATAATGCCCGCCATCGACATTTTGCTTGTTTCCAAGAACAAAGGACACAGTATCCTGATCTGGCGGTACTATAACATTACTGGCACTTTCAACAGGACGTCGATGTAATCCATTCTGATAAGACAAGCCTTGATCCAGATTCGGAACAGAATCTTCCATCGGCTTCGCGTTTCCAAAAGATACGTAGGGCCTACCCTTAGAATTCTCATAAATTGGTTTAGGCGGATGATTGACTCCCAACGGGAGTGACGTCACTGGAATCTGTCCCATGACTTCCATCACAGGTTTTTTCAGAGGAACTTCTTTTTCCTCCTCTATATCATCCTTAACATCTGTCGTATCGTTTCTTCTTGTAGGTTCATCCATAACAGGTGTACTAACCCCAGGAGTCGCGGATAAACTCTGGAATGTAGTAGAGGTAATTGTCGTAGATGGTGCTGAAGTCGTTGAAGTTGTAGTAGATGTCGTAGGGAATGTACTGCTGGACAAGAACGTCGTCACGGAAGGACTAGTCTGTGATGGAGGATTCATCTTATCCTTAGTATGTGTATAATCTTGATTTCCCTCTTCAGAAATGTCATAGTCATAACCATCATCGTATTCATCCCCCATGAAGAATGAACCACCAAATTGTGGTTTTGGAATAGACTGGCTACCCTGAGAAGCACTCGAAGGCTTCTTACCATAATCAGGCATAGGTTTAAAAGGAAGTATCTCATCTTCATAGTCATGCGATTCTTCGTCGGTAACTCGAATAGTCGTCGATGGTTTCCAAGTTGTTACTCTAGGTGGAACTGTTGTCGTTGGTTTTGTCGTTCTCGTTGTCGACACGGTAGTCGTAGGCGGTGGTGTAGTAGTAGTCGTAGTTGTCGTAGTTGTTGTACTAACAGTCGTGGTAGTAGGTCTAGTATGAGTACTAGTAGGAGCACTAGTACTTTTCACAGTAGTCGTCTCTGTACTTGAACTCATAGTTGGTGGCTGCTTCGTCGTAGTAGTCTTGGGCAAATAAGTAGCATGAGTTGTGAAATACAATGCTGGCTTTTTCGTAGGTTCTGGATAAGTTCTATGATTATATGTATTATAGCTCTTGAGTCCACTTTGAACCTTGGTATTAGCATAGGAACTAGATATCAGTGGATATTTCTCTTTGCTGTACTTATCCGATGTATAGTGAACAGGTAAATTAAGAAAATCATGAAAACTCGGTGAATACGGATTGATCTCATTAGGTCTGGTATTGGGGTTATCTTTCCTGTCAATATTCTTCTTATACAAATTATCGTTATTCTTAGATATGTTGTCCTCATTAGCATCCAATTCAGCATCCTCCTCTTCCTCACCCTCGTACTCTGTATAATTCAGTGCCTTCAATGGCGGTGCCTTCTCGAAATCAATTTTTCCAGTTATCGGATCCTTTTCCAAGGAAAATGGCTTGCCGCCGTTGAAGGCGAACAAACCGGGTATCCTGTATCTTGGCAATCCATCGGGGATCAAGGCCGTTGGGCTAGCTGCGCTTTCTTCGGCAGTAAGATCAAGATCCAGGTCAGCTATTCCTGAGAGAACTCCATTCTCATTGTTCGTCTTTGTGACACTGCTTGAGTCTTTGTTATCCAAATGACCGCCCATGAGGAAATCTCCGCGGGCAAAGGCGGAGATTGTCAGGATCATCAAGATCCGGATAACGAACGTCATGGTATTCCTAGGAAGAAATTCAAATAATAGAATATCAATTCGTCATGCACTAATTAAAAGAATCAAGAATCGTCTGTAAAATTTCATATTTATATAAAACTTTCTTAAAGCTACCCCAATTTCAGGAACCATGGAACAAAATAATCTGGAACATCGTGACCTCCATAATTTCTTTGGATTAAAACACGAGCCATTAGAATTAATTCGTTATGCACCAATTGTACTGATGTAAGGAGGCCTCATGATTAAATGCACTTTATACAATTCTCAAAGATTTAAATCCAGACTCAAGTTCAAGGTTCGTCAATTAAAAGCTGTCTTTGGTACAGCCTCAAACTAATATATCAGTTCTCCTTAAATTCGTTTTGAAATGACACATAGACTTTCCAACGCCGTAAGGTGACGGCCTTGAGACACCTGAAGAGCTCTATAGGAAGGTCTCGGCGAAGGATAATACCAAGAAGCTGTGCGTTCACCAGCAGCAGTGAACTCGAGAAGAAGAGAAGAGAAAATGTACCGTTACCCAACGTTACGTCAGCCATATCTTCAGTAGGTCACCGGGTGATCGTTCCGACACGAATACCTTTTGTATTGTCATACCGTTTACCGACTGACGCCCTCGCTTCCAGAGGAAGCTTCAAAAATTCCACAGCGTCCTCACACCCGAAGAAAGGTATTACACATTCATTTACTCTTACTTCCTGTAGAAATTTAATTCCGCATCCTATACTCATACACATTATCATTCAAGCAGATCAAGAAGACCGAAATTGCAAATGACATTACATAAGGTTATGTCACCTCTTATCATACAAGCTAGAGTATATAAAAAGAAATCAGAAACCAATCCATGAAGAAAATTACTCTCAAAAGTTTTTCATCCTGAACCAAGAGGAAGGATATAAAAGAGAGTCTCAGTTGCATTCTACTAGGTTTTTCTAAGAGACCAGACGAGGACGCCATACTTGGCGATAGTATTTTGTTACTCGCGCTTTCAAGCACGACACCATTATCCAGGAACTCCGAGTCCTTGATCTATAGAGCTTCTGCGAAATTGCGGATACTACAAAATTCATAAATAAAAGACGTGGGTGGATAGCGGTTACTGATCTCGTCATCAGTCTTTACTCATTCAGTCGACACTGTATATATTGACTTTCCAGGTAAGTCCTCTCAGATACATTCCTACTCCGTGATTTACTCAGTTTGGGGTACCTGATCAAACGAAAGAGTAAGGAAGTAGAATGTGGCTCATGGAGAAACGAAACACCAGCATTGAAATCTAGAACGAATATCGGACCGTGACCATCAACCGTACGATCTACGGTATAAAATGTTATTTTTAGTTATTCTCATGCAGATGCTATCTAGATCTTGGTGCTCTTTGATCTTTTTAGATCCTATGAATGATACCAGAGATAAATGAATGGTGATTTATTCCTTGTATAGGATATACGTAGCGTGTTTGCTCGCGTGCATCTAACTGAATGTCAGCCAAAACGAAAATGTTAATCTTAGGATTGATACTGAACGGTACGTTTCCGCAAATGGCTATGTGAATGCATGGTACCGTTTTGCAAGAGGGAACGTGCACGATGTGAGTTCTAACTGCTACGACATTATAAGCAAATGACGATGTCGATCTAACGGAGTCTCTTGGTGCCGCGAGCTGGGATCAGGGCTCATCAAGTCAAGTCAGTAGCTATATGGACAGGTTGGACGATCGTGCTTCCGTTTGAGGAGTTTAATTTCATAGCGTCGATACCGTACGTTCAGGATTAGATAGTATCTTCATCTTTTTTTATTTTCGTCTTTTTCGAACGGGTATCGTGAGTAGAGTTATGGGATGCTTTGGGTCAAAGACCTTTGAGGTAAGGTCCTTAGTGACTAGGTGAAGGTTAACTGAATGGACCAGTTGACCTCGTTCAAGAAATATGTACTGTAGCTATGATAGAGATAATAACTGGTCATGGTATCTTTTTTTTTTACTTGTATAAATTATTCATGAGGCACATAGATTAGGTGGGAAGTTGTGTTAACAGGTAATACTGATTACGTGGGCTTAACAATTTATCAATTTATTGGCGCTGTGTTACTTAGTGCATGGATTATTTAAATAAATTTTCATTTGTTTAGTGATGTGTTTATGAATATTATGTGACAGACTTACATGTTGCTCTAAATAACAGTTCTCAATGATCACTTTTCTGTCCAGGGATCACTGTCGACCCATGATCTTCTCCAGGTCTTCTAGGTATCCTGTGTTCCTTGCAGTTCCTAGGACCTATCCCTAGGTCTTTTGTTAAAGGAAGGTTCAGTGTATTTCAAATGTTTGTCAAGTGATTCTCGCAGAACATGAAAAGGCACAGCTCAATGCTCAACTGATACTGAGCTGCAACTACGAAGATGATGGACACTCGCGTCAGGATCCTCCCGGATGGGTGGGACAAGCTTGACAGACTAACGAATGGAGTAACTAACGTTGAAAACGACGAAGGAGTACCAGTACAAGATAGTGGAGGAGAAGGAGGAAGAAAAGGAAGAAAAGGAAGAATATCGAAGAGGTGGTGGTTGTCGCCATGCTCTTGAAGAAGGAGAAGGGCCTGATGGCTAATGGACGGGACGGTGCGGTGGAGCGGTACCCGGAACAGTTAGACGACGACCCACATAGAAAGACCTGCCAGGGCAGGGGCCGGCTGTGGCTGGACGGCATCGTACTAGTTTCTACTCGACCAGTTCCCGGCGTGTAACTCATACAGGACGTGGCTTTCAGGAGGAGAATCATCAAATTTTCTTAGTTATTTTGGAAACGGCTATGGGCATCCTTGTTCTGATTATACATAAATACATCTTGTAGAAGACTAATGTAACTGGTTCGAAGATACAGTTATAGGTATATGATGGGAGTGACAGACTCGAAGTTCAATCTTTCATATGCATATTGATATATTGTTTTGCTTTCTATATAAAATCTGTTACATTCTTTGTTATTTCTTCTTTTATGAGCACGTTTATAAGCCTGTGAGAAAGCCAGCCGGATGGAATTCTATTGTATGATGTTCTTCATTATTAAAACTAGCTTCAAGTATAATAAGAACAATTTATGGCACAAGCTTGTCGCGTGCGACTGTGAAAACGGGATTTTGGCCTATTACTATGCATATACGTAACCTCGCGTGTTCTCTATCAAGACAAATACTTTTCACTTTCAAATAATCTAACGGCATTTGCAGTAGAAGTGAAGAGATTATCTTTTATACGTTTCTAATGTTGCGTCCTGGAAATTGAATAGATTTTAAAAAGCGATTGACGAGGAAGGAACGCAAGGATAGACGTTATTAAAAAATCGGAATTATTTGTACAACTAATTAGTATAATATTCTGGGTGCCTAATTTTCAACATATAGTCGCTAGGGCTCATGACCCCTGCGTCGCAGCAGAACTACTTTAATTAAATTGCTATAAATTCTTAAGCTTCACAAATAACAAATAACTTTAGCGCACATTTATGCTCACTTGCAACCGTCGGCCCTCGCGAGTGCTATCCTCGAATTTAATAAAGACGATGCATTTACTACCATCTATCGTCGTTAAGCTTCAACAGTACGTCATTTTTACTTCCTGCTTTTTTTTGTAGGTAAATGAGTTTCGGGGTAATGCTACCGTAAAATTTATTGATAGATGGCGACATCTTTGAAGTTTTTGATTCAACATGGTAATACCTATTTCTAAAGCGTACAAATTTATCAGTGTTCTGTGGAAGGCTATGGTACCGAAGATATCTCCCCGGTGGCTGTAGTTCTTGTCATCAATACAATTTACATGTAAAGTCAGTTGTTACGAAGCGTTACTTGTAATCATCGTGGTAGAAATTATATAAGTTCAAATCGTAGAACTTCTTGTGCGGAACTCTTCATGATGGGTAAGATTATCATTGCGTCTTTTATAATTAACGAGTTTCCATTTCCTTGCCATGATTGAACGTTCATTTAAGAGCACTCTTTTAGTGCTATTGCGCTTTATCATATCTCGTCTAGTTGATAAGCTTCATAACGTTTATTAGCGATGTTATAACATTCTTATTATACGGATAGTATCTTGTTTAGATAATTTTATATTTTCTTGTTAGTATCCAAACCTCAAATTTTGCTGCTGTGGTTCAGGTTTAGATTTTCATTTAATCTTCTGTTTTCTACATCTAATATATTATTGCATAGATATGATTCTTATTAACGAGTTCTTGTGATATATATGTTTTATTGGCTATACTCTTTATGGTTAACTTATGCAGATGATTCGGAAGATGTTATGTTCGAAGATGGAGATTTTGAAGTACTCGACGAATGTGTGGAGGACGATGAAGTACTTATCATTGAGCCTAATGCCAGTTCTAAGACTGAGATAGGTCCGTCTGTAAATACAAAAAGCAATGATATGAAACCTACAACTACTGTGGTAGTAACAGATATTTTGCCTGATGATACATCTTTTGCAAAAGAGCCTGAAAATAATTCTATATCTATGACTACAAATGATAATGACGCAAGTAAGCAAATATATTTCTAGATTTAGTTATTAATTATAGTTTGATAAACTGCATTATTAAATTCTCTTCGAATTCATTAGAGGATAAGAAAGATGAAATCACAGACGATGACATTATGAGTCATTTGGATGAAATTGAGAATATTGTTCTTGAAAATACTAATTTTGCAATGGAGAATGACATTGCTAAACAAGATGAAAAACATGAAGAAAGTTCTTCAGCTGATAAAAGTGTGGATGATTCTAGAATTAAGAAAAATGGGGATGAAATTAGTCAGAAAATTCCTGAGGAAACTAAGAAAGAAGAGGTCAAGCCTTTGACTGATAAGGATAATACAGAAGCAGTTGAAAAAAATAACTCTATCGTAGACACTGAAAATGATTGGTATAATAAAAAGGTGAACAATATATTGGAATTTACTGTTTTTATAATAAATACAATTTTAAGTTATCATCTAATATTCTGTACATTCTTCAGATTGAGATGAAAGTGATCACTGTGAAAGAAAGACTTTCCAAATTAGCTCGTGTGCTGGAGTATTCCTATCCATGTTATAAAAAATGGTTAGAGAGGATGGAAACTTTTAATGGAATTCCTGTTTGCAAATTAGAGCCAGCGAGGCGCTGCACCCTCGAAAAACCGCATATCAATCGTTGGAAGTTCATTTGTAAGTACTCTAATCATACAGCATAGTAGTACAAACTGCAGACATTATTTTTAATCTCCGCGTTTATTATTGATTTACTTCTTATATGTTCGGTAACAATTTTCAAGCAGTTTATAACTAAAAACTATAGGAAATTAAACAAACAGCACGTATTGCTAATGCATAATAGTACTATAAACGTACCGGTAAAAAAAAAGAGAAGACCACGTCAAATCAAGTCCCAAGTTGCAGCTGGATAAAAAGCAACGAATATCCGGTCTGCATCTTAGATCGGCAAAACTTACAATGGAAAAAAAGTCAATAGAAAATTGACATCCTTTACTTCCATCATAAAAACTTGTACAACACAATACAAATTATTACACATGGTGACTGTTTCTCCAACCACTTCCTGTCATGTATCGTATTCGTGCATGCATAGGAAATGTGTCAAGGGAAAATTCTTCGACCAACAACTAAGTGTTACTGCAAAACCTTAATTATCATTATCGTTTTTCCTTCTTACTATATCTTAGCAATATCGCCAGCCTTCCCTTTTCCCGTATCAAATGACAAACTTGATTCAACAAATAAATCACCGTATACTGCTGTTAGAATAAAAAACCTGTCAATATTATCTTCGACTTCTAGGTGTGAAGCGAATAAGAGAAAAAACTAATGTAACTGTAATGTTTTTAACGTAATTTTTAATATGTTTTAGGTGGAAACAACCAATAATTCATATACTTTTCAAGAATAACTATAATCACTTGTTCAAAATTTTCGTATGCTTAACATAACGAAAGATTACATTGATCCATTATATGTTCTTAGTTGCGAAGCCGTAACTTTGTAACATACATTGTGATCAAATAAAGATGACAATTCTCATGTAACATGTTTAGGCAGCAGAAAGCCTGTACAGGAGTCGACAGAGAAGGAGAAGGAGGACAGCGCTGATGTGACTGTTAACAAGAATGTACGAACAGTCTGGCGGCTGGGTCCGAGTGGTGTATGGGGTGCTAATATCGATAATGCCTCAGAATTTCCACCTTTTGTAATGCGTGCTGTTAAGGTACACACAATTTTTGCTACGTAAATGCAATTCAGCACAAACTGCAGCTTTTTCGAAAAGCACATATGCGCGTACGATATAATGACATTTCGCAAGGGATAGACGGATGATTGATTATTGAATGAAAATCAATGCACGATGAAAGCTATGTTACTCGAGACTCTGTGAGTCATTATCGTTCATTTTGTAATGTCCGATATAATTTATTCAAGAATCTCTAACATGATAATGATCAACGTTGAACATTGTACCATTGCTAAATAGAATGGACGACTTCGAAGATTGGAATTTTGTGAAAATTTGATACTGATAAAAATACATGAAACAGAATCATCGATGACTTTGTGAGACATTGTGAATAACATAAACATTGGACATGAGAAGATATAATAGACTGAAGTTTAAATAATGAAAGTAAAAATACTTGTACTTATATTCTTAAACATCTTATGTAATCTTATCAAAACTTAAAAATGAACGAAGAATCTAATGCATATTTAAAACTTAATTTGTTCGTTTGAAAACAAATTAACAAAATAATTTATTGAAGAAAAACAGAAGCATACCGCTTTTGGAATTCACTACCAGTCATTGATCATTAGAATGATTGACTAATGATTGGATGTGCATTATTGATAGTAAACGTAACTCGACTTCTGTGAGAGATTTTTTAAATCACGAATCTCTACCTAAACAGTGATAATGATCACAATTGTGACAATGTTACATATGTATCGAGTATGTTAACAATACAATTGGTTACTTTAAAGGAGCTTTCTGCAAGAAAATTGCAAACTCAAATTGAGTAGAATGTTGCACATGAAGAAATGAAAAAATAATCATCTACGTAAAGAAGAAAGATGATAATGAATAAATGTTAGCCACATGATATCAAGAACAGATAAGGAAGATATTCAGTTTAAAGATAAAGATATTTGGAACTTACAGAAAGTACAGTGATATACAAATTTATTAAAAAATTTTGATTGCAATCAAGATTCATCTATCCCATCTGTCCCTTGTATGAATTCCCTTAGTATAATCAGATTTATAATAATTAGTCTGATACTAAGTGGAATTTTTCTGAATGAAATGGCAAGAAATGCTATGATAAAAGTCTATGACACGGAAACAAGTTATACAACGATTGAGAATAATATTAATGTATAACATGTGTTCACAAAATAGACTAAAAAACTCAATGGGCCTTAAGGATCGCCACGAGTTTCCTTTTGCTTGAGTACAAGGTCAAGATTGTGTCACATAAAATTGACATTAATTCAGGACATAATTACTTACGTCCCATTTGCTTATAAGCAATCTACATATTAGTATATCCGAAATACTAACAGCGAAGTACGAGTATAAGCGAAAAATACATTGATTTTATTGTACTTTTGAGTTTCAAACTATCATATTTTTCGATCGGTATACTTTTTAAATTTGATACTCACGAATAGTTCAATATTAATTTAAATCAAATATTAAAATAAAAATAAAATACAATCTAAGGCGAACGATACTGATGTAACCCTATCATTATCAAATTTTCAAAAATAACGTTTGATATAGAATATGAAACTTATTATATCTTTCGCACCTATATCTCAAGGCAGTCAAGTAATTACATGATAGAGTTACATCAGTCACGTGCATACTATTAAAATATTGAGATTTCTTAAGTACGAATTTTCCACAGATATTTGAGGACTTCATCCAAAGTATTGATCAGAATACTAAAGAGTCGGCTTCTGTTGATGAAACCACTGCAAATGATGAAAACTCTGCTGAAACTCCAAAGTCCGAGGAAGCTAAAGGAAATGATGAGGATTCTGTTACTGAAGCTAAACAGCAGTGGTTATGGCTTTTGGTTCGATCCAATCGTCTCGATGAATTAATGCTTTTTGCAACTGGTAAAAATATAAGCCGCTCAACTATGGATGACTTGAAGCAAGTTTTCGAAACTGGGCCTGGAAAGGATTGCAATGTTAAATCTCTTTATTGCAAATCAATAATGAGGTTTGTTTTCATGTTTATGATATGTGTATGCAATTCAGAAAGAGTTATAACAAAAATAATATTTTAGAGTTGAAAACACGTCGAACACGACCACAACATTTTTAGTGGGCTCTGAAGCATTGGACGAAACTGTGGGTGGCATAAAAATACAATTAGCACCAAAAACAAATTTCTGGTCTAATGCAGCTGGAGCAGAAAATTTAGGTAAAGCCGTTGCAGATCTGCTATCACCAACGCCAAAAACAACAGTGGTTGAAATTGGTTGTGGAATTGGGCTCATTGGATTAATGTTGGCATCCGTAAGTAGAATAGCTGTACACGCATAACAATATTAATCTATAAAAGTACCAGCTGTTAAAAGATTTTTCGATGATAATAGAAATGCCAAAAAGTTATTGGTTTTGATACACCGTCAGAAGTGGAGGAAGCAGAAATGACGAGTGAATTAAATGATATAAAAAATGCTTCTTTCGTAATGGGTCAACCGTCTGAAGTAATTCCTACTATTGCAAAAGTATTGACTAATACCAAAGCAGCTGCCATCATAAACACGAATACAAATATCGGCCGAGGTACCTAAGATTTCTTTTGTCTATCGCCGGCATCTGATGAAGAATCAAAAATTTGAACTGTATTTTTTTCAGCAATTGAAGTGATGACGGGACTTCGGAAGATAAATTCGCTACGACGCCTCGTAATGGTAACTACTTTGACAAAACATTCTGTCCGCGCTATATTAGAATTAACAAGGCCAGCTGATCAAGGTCTTGGTAATCCATTTATGCCAATCCGAGCATGTGTGGTAGATACATTACCGGTGGGACCCCACTTTGAAGTTGTAATATTAATGGAACGTCGAGTGATGAATAAGTTCCCTCAAGCTCACGCACAGAAAAATCTCAATGGCCAAATGAGTGGTCATTTGGAATCAACACAGGGATCAGTATCAGCGAATACACAGAATCATAATAATCCAGGAAAGAAAGTGAAAATGAATCCGAACAAAGCCGGTTTTGCACAGCAGAAGCAGGGTGCATCTGTTAAAAAGCAAATGAATAGAACTGTTGCGAAAGGTGTTTTGGCATCGAAAAAGGGAAAAGCTTTTATACCAGGCAATAAGAAAACCCCACCAATGAAAAATGTAAATCCAAAAATCCCGCAAGTGAAAGGGAAGTTGAAAGGAAAGAGAGTTCATTCTCCGGAACGGCCTCACATACCTCCCAAAAAATTCATGAAAAAATATGACAAGTTTAATTTCAAGCCACAATGGCAGCCTGGTAACTTTGGTGGAAATCAAAAGGTACAAGAGAATAAATACATTCATGGTAAAGAAAAGACACCTGTAATGCCCAGGGAAGGACCTATGAAACGTAAACGAGATTGGATCGAGGAAGGACCTGGTCCTAGTTCTGTTCCTATGAGTGATAGAAGAAGTAGAGAACTGAAGGATCAGGGCGATCTACGAGAAAGATTATCCAATAATAGAATCGAGCCTGACCTTCTTCAGAAAGTCAAAGAGCAACAATTCCTTTTGGATATGGCTAAACAGAAATTAAGTGGTCCCATTCCATCAGTAGACGTAGCTACTGCTAAACAATTACAAAACATGTTGAGCATGGTTCTTGAGGAGACAAATAAGTTACAAAATCAACTTCCTCGATCTGTCTGGGATCGTATTGCACCACCGGAGAATATAGAACATTCTCCAGTTCCCAATGTACCTCCGCAAAATGATCCTCTACTAAAGGGTCGTTATGTGCAGGAAATGGGTACTCAAGATATATTGATCACTACAGCAAATCGCGAATTCTTACAATCAAATGAAATGGCACAAAGAGAAGGTTATAAGAAATATAATGCACCGGGAATGGCAATGCCATCAGGTCCTAGACAAGATCCTGTATCGAATTTTCAAAATCCAATGCCTGAACGCTTTAATCCCCAGGATTACCGTAAACCACCAAATTATGAAAATCAGTGGAATAGGCAGCCTGAGAAAAATTATTGGAACGAGTTCCCTTCTTTGAAGAGAGACGTATCTCCTCTGAGAAGACCAATATCTCCTCCAAAACATCATATGCCTGCTATGAATAGACTGTCACCAAAACGTCCGCTCTTGTCTTTACCTCGGCGACCATATTCACCTCCACGAAGGCATATATCTCCCCAACAGTCACAATTTAAACAGCATGCTTCTTCAATGAGACGTCAGTTATCACCGCTAAGACGTGAAATATCGTCACCCTGTAAAGAGATATCGCCAAGCAGCCGTCAAATGTCTCCACCAAGAAGAGGAATTTCACAATCAAGACGAGAAATATCACCCCAGGGTCGACGTATCCCATCGCCAAGACGAGGAATATCTCCAAATCAAAGACCCCCGATATCTCCTTCAAGGAGACAATTGTCGCCTCCTCGAAGAGTGGCTGACGAATGGGACATTCCTACTAGAGGTGCTGTTGAGCAAGGTGTATGGCAACGATCCAATGAGCGCGTCCCAGAAAAGCTTTGGCGCAATGACAGACCATCGCCATCGACTTCTAACTGGGATCATAGTTCAAGTAATGATAGATACCGTAAACCTACCAACCAGGATAAATGGAATGCAAAGGAATCTGGTCAGGAAGGATTGTGGATGGGTGGTGGTGGTGGTGATGTGTGGAATTCTAAACAAACCATGGCAAAACAACCCAATAAGGAACAATGGACACCTGGTAATGATAATAGATGGCAAAACTCAGCTGCTGGATCTAGTGGAGATAACTGGAATATTAGAGGAAAAGATTCATTCACAAAACCTAATACAGATGTATTTATAAAACCTAATTCACGCGATAATCCTTGGATGGATAATAATAAGCCTAGATGGGAACCATCATCTTCTAAGGATTCGTGGAATCAGGCAGACAAAGAAGATTGGAATGATCTTCCTGAGGATGCTAAAGATCCTTGGGGTGATGATGGGAACGTCGGGTTGAAAGATCGATGGCAGAAATTTGATAATTTAAGTAATACACCTTCATGGAATAGAGATAATGAATCTGGGGATTCTTGGATAAAATCAAATGAAAGCTGGCAAAGTAATAAGGGTATGTCGATGAATAATAAACCCCAATGGCAAACAATGTCGAATCAAAATACAAATGAATCTCGTTGGACTTCTGCAGCTGATATAGCTAAGAAAAATCTAGGATCAGGCAATTGGCCAACTACGACCAACGTCGGTTCCTGGCAACCACAAGGTTACCCTGGTTTCCAGCAACAACGAAACTTCGCAAGCAACACATTTAAAGACAGGCGTTAGCTGAATTCCTAATGATGTTTCCCTGGGTGTTTTGTGACATTGATGTTTCATTATGGACCATAAAGTGTTACTAGATTTACATCACATTTATTATAGCTTAGTATAAGTTTGATTATACGTTTCTCAGTGTATTTATCATTATTTAAGTTAATGATACTGATCAGTTAATTTTTTTTTAAGGTGATGGTAGAGAAATGATGTATTGTTAGTGGCTATCTATGAGTCATATATATTTGTTTTTGTTTACAAGTACTACAATGCTGATACCACTAGTGTCTATCAATATTTTTGATCTTTTTTTTTAACATTATTCTTACATTGTATCCAAGTTACTACCAAAATGATTATGTTATATAGTGTAACATTACTGGAAAATCTATTATTAAGTATGAGAAATTATAAACCATATATTACTGTATCGTACCTTATTATCATATAGTGGAGATGACTGAACATTTCTACGTAAAGCGTTTAGTGCTTCTCCATTTCATAAATACTCTGTAACTCTAAATATCTAAGATGGTGTAAAGCAGAGCGACTACAATTATGTTTCAATGATTTTGAGTTATAATGCAAATAAGTTATGATTCTGTGTATGAGATCACTTAATTGTATGCTTTTACCTAAAATTTATATATTACTCTCCTTTTCCCTTTAACTATTTGGAACTCAATAACAACTATTAAAAATTATTAAACTGATTATTTAGATGATAATTCTATATTATTTGTTTAAACAAAAAGTTAATTGGCCCACAAATTTGGAAAGGATAACTGTATTATATTCTGGTTACTGCAATTTACTCGTTACCCATTGCATGCATACTTAATATATTATTGTAACTATACATGTAATATTTATTATGTCAAGACCCTTGTATTTATGATTTTTTTAAAATTCTTAAAACTAGGTATCCATTCAATTGAATCAGATTCATATCGCAAGAGTGCGCTAGTGAAAGAATAAATTCATATACACCCATCTTGTTCACCATGGTTCACCGTTTCTACCGACAATCTTGTAGTCAGGTGTGGGTTTATTACGCTTTTGCATATAATAGAATATTTGATAGGTTAAATTTTCAGGTGAAGATAAATTGAACTATCTTTGTGTTCTTCGTGAAAACTTACAAAGATGACAATGTTCCTATCGAAAATTCAGGTATTTATTGCATGTAATAACAATCGATTTTTTTATGACAACTGTCCTTACATATTTATTTTACAGAATGCATCTCGGTTATACCAATTATTTCCTCGAGTATCGTACACAGAAGGATTCCCTGGATTATTTTCTTGCAGAACGTTTTCAGATAATGTACTATCTACAGACAAGATACATGGCTTTTCGAATCTTTATATTATCAGGAGATATGTTATTCCTGCTTTATGCATATCTCAATATTTATATACAGTGTGTTTCTGTTAGTACTTTTTCTACGTTAGTTGTGTTTCATAATCAATTTATCCTATAGGCTGTACCAGATAAGTTATACTCAAAAATAGAAATTGAAGTACGAGGGAATGATCCTGCTGTGTTAAAAAGCTATGGAACTTTTTCAGAAATGGCAGCAAAACATTTGGGCATCACTATGTCCAGAAAGTAAGAAGATCCAATGTTCAATTTTTTTTTAGAAACATCATTGTTAATAATTAGTCATGGTAATTAATAATATTTCTTTAATACAGCTTTACACCAAGAAAACCAGTTCATGAACGTTTAACAGTATTGAAATCTGTACATATCTATAAGAAGCATCGTGTCCAATATGAAACCAGAACATATTTTCGCTTTATGGACTTTCTAAAGCTTACTGGTTCTACTGCTGATACCTTTCTCGAATATCTTCAGAGAAATCTGCCGGAAGGTGTTGCAATGAAAGTTACTAAGGTTAATCAATTGTATAATGCATGTTAATCATAATTTTATTTAAAAAGTATCTATTTGTATCATTTGTTCATACATTTTTCGTTTTACAGGTGGAAATACAAAGGTTACCAGAAGCTGTCTCTACTCCACCTAGTTGAATAATATAGAATGTTAACATCAGTAAGTGTATTATATTTACTTTATTATACTCTTCAAATATAATAACTGTACATAAAAAATTATAATTTCTTCACTGTCTCACATATTTACTTTAAAAAATCATGTACATGCATAACAGTAGAAAGGTTAATATCAAACTTTTGTTTAATCATTATTTTAATCACGTGTCATTTTAATCTAACGACAATTATGAAGCCTATTTTATGAAACGGTAATAAATATTGATTAATATATAGTAAATCCATTACTTTGCAACTTTATGACACACTGATTTTATTTCGATACAATAATGAGATTCAAGAATAAAATTTGTATATAAAACAAACTTATGCTGGCGGTTTAATGACAAAAACGGCTGCATCCATCTTTACCTCACCATTAGAAACATTGTGCGGAAGTTCCGGAAGTGGATCCTTTTTTTTAAACAATAGCGGCCCATTCTTCCGAATTGCTTCTACTCGCACGGTTTTAAGCGGAGTATCCGTCGTGAATTTATCGTTCAACCGTTTAATTTTTATTTGCGCTTCCCCATTTGTGTGATCATATTGTTTATTACCAGACAATTTTAATTTATGTCGTGTCTCATAAGACATAGGAATCGTATTGATCTTTATAATTCTAGATCGATCCTTTGATAGTTCCGGGGGCTGAGTAGGCAAAACGTGAGAATCTTTCAAGTCATTACTATTAATACTAGGAACGTTGAACCCTGGAATTTCCTTATTTCTGTGTTTTCTAGTCAATTGCGCACTCGCCGTACAACTTCGGAGTATATATCCATCCTCTGCACAAAAATTAAATGGCTTATAATTTTAAAAAACCAATTTCCCATAAATCGTCTATACCATTTATATCGTCAAATTATTAGATCTATATAAATGTAAAAAAATATATTTTTACACTCACCCGAACCTTTTAAACGGTACTGGGGATGCAAGTCAACGGTGCCGCTCAACAATAATGTAACAACGAGGAAGCCAAATATTCTCGTCATTTGTAACACCATACACTTCCTCTTCAGATAAAGTATGCAGAAGCGTCGTATTATTAATTTTTCGAAATTTTTTAAAATTGACACGTGCACAAGGACAACAGGATTGAGGGATGTGCTTCGACGGAAGGCTCAGCGAATAATTCCGAATTCTTAGAGAGTCCGGAGAGCTATGAGACGTCGGCAGGCTGTCAGTATAAAATTTATAATTGATCAAAGAGGAAAGGATCTTGGTTCGAGTGGCGTAGCTCGACTAAGGCCATTCAACACTACGAAGAAGCATAGCGCTTCGCGTAACAAAAAAAAAAAGATACAAGAAACACTAACAGTCGTCAGACAGATAGCATTGGTTATTGTAAAAAAAGCAATGTGTAAGAAACTTTCAAACTAAAGAACGGTATGACGGTTAATGACTTTCGAATGAATCTTAAGAAAAGCTATGAAATTTTTAGTTCCGCGACATTTTTTAAATATGACACACTCATCCTGATCATTTGAAAATTACAGAATATGCGCAATTCCCATAATAGATAAGTAATAGACATCATTAAAACACTATGAAAACGACGATGACAACATTCTCATGAAAAAAAAAATATACGTCATGTTTTGTGTAAAGAGTCAAATAATCCATAGTGTATTATTCAGTATATATTCTTCAGATCCGTCCCTGAGGAAGATGTCTGGACCAATCAGGAAGAAAAAGAAATAAAAGCAAATATCCCAATCATGTCAATGCGATTCGTATCTCTTATTTTCAAGATGAATATCATCACGGTCGTATCAAAAATGAGTTTACATTCGCCCAGGTAATTTTGATTCTCAATATTATCTTACTTCTCCAAATGCTTCCGACGTTGGCTGTCCTCTAGTAATTTCTAGCCTGGGGCTAATGGTGACCCAGGTAAATTCGTCGTTCGAGATCAAGGTCTTCACCACTGGCAAAACGTTCGAACAGCAGGGCCGGACATTTTGCTAAGCGATCGTTAAGATCGTTTGCGTTCGTTGTCAAATGCTTACATAGCGTATTATCGTATACTCGTATATGAATTTGATTATTAAACGATAACCAGGAAGTTATTTCTTAGACGTCTTCAGATAGGTCCCAAGTAATACTATTGCTTAGTTAGACAATAAGAGTTCAAATTATTAAAGAGATATGGCATCATGCATTATGTCTCGTAAAACCTAAAGTGCACAGAAATACCCTTTTGCAGATTCTCCAAGCTAAGAATCAAACGGACTCCCTTTGGACGAAACCGGAATTTTTGTTTGGGCGGACAAGGGTGAGGACAACCTGCGAAGGTGAACTTCTTTCTGTGAAAAGAAACTTTTTTCATCCATCTTGACATTCATTTAGTCTATTTTCATCTCCCGTCATTTGGACTTACCTTTTTTTAATGCTTCCTCGCATATACAGGGTGTCCCCACTCGATGAGAGATAATTTGGTCAGATGTCAGTATACCTTTAATTATTATAATTAAATTCTATTTATCTCAATGAAATGAGATGTAGCTCGTATTAACCTACTGTAAATCAGACATTTTATTGCTAACTGTACCCAGTAGCTAGCTATATTTTGAAATAAATAGTAAATACAAGATATTTCGTCATCGGCCTCTAGCGGTAGAAATACGAAAGACGAGATATCTCGTAATCACTCTATAATGTGTTAAGTGTTGATAAATCAACTTTGATACACCTACTTATGCTTTGGAGGAATTATCATTATTTTATGTATTATAATTGTCTCATCATGCTAATCACTTATCTTCTATCTGAAAACGTTTCGAACTGAATACTTTTTTGGCGAAGGTAGTTAATCTACAGGCACCTAGGTCTGGTATAACTTTGTCATAGATATCGTATCATATCATATCAATGATTTTATCAGCAAAGCCTAATCAGGGTATACCTAAGTATCAGTACAGTAATATTGATGGCACGTATTTAAAAATTGGCACAAGCGAAGAGTGAGGAAATGTAACATGACGGCAGTACAAAGAATATTTTGTTGTTTATGTAAGTACATTCTCCTTAATATTGAGCTTTCAAGAATTGTTCAAAATATCATTAAAATTCAAGTATCCTGTTAATTAGATCGAATTTGATTCCCGGAAGTGAAGTTAATTACATACAAAAACAATAATTCCTATCAACATCCTTTTAATTCTGGTGCGCATGCGCTGTTTTCTAATGTCATTTTTGAGGTCAACGTATGCCCGTTCAATTCTTTTTTTTAAGCCAATAACGTCATGCTTTAAAATAGTTATTTATTATTACGTATTATTCAACAAGGTAACAATATAATGAACCAATAGCTTATCTCTGGATCGAACTGGTTTACCTTGATTACCATTATAATTTAAAAAAATCCATTTGATAAACTAATGAAAAAAATTACGTGATACTTATATTTACAAATCTTCAAATAAGTAGTATGATTCATAGTGATACAACTGAAATTAGATAAAGTCTATCTATAGTTAGCTATTGTGTAAAGTTAATAGTATCGCAAAATTCTATTGTAATTGCGAACATCAAAAAGTAAAATGGCATTGATGCAATTAATCAGAAACATTTTTTTTCATATTTTCATATAGCCAACAGACGAAATGGCGTTATGAGTAGTAAAGCTTTCAACCAGGATGAATTTACGAAGGGCAAGGGAAGAAACGATGGTCAATTGTCTTTATCCGGACCGGGAATCGAAGTATTCCTCCATGGGATGGAAAAACCGCCGACCTCGCTTGGCCATTGCCTTATTAATGTTTTCAGAAAATACCAAGACCACATTCTTCAGGTACTTTGCCGCTGGCACGTTGTATCTTATTGTCGAAGAAGATCGTACACGTTCAATGTAGACGTGCACAATGTCATAGATTTCAAATTGTGGAAAAGATACGTTGCTGTATATTGTGTGATAAATGATTATATTAATAGTACAATTATATATGTATGTAGGTAAATGCAAAGACTGGAGAGAAGTTTACCTACAAGGAGGCATTGGATCAAGCATTTGCACTAGCAAGTGGATTAAAATCTCGTGGTATTACTGCAGGAGATTCTCTTGGACTTGTAGCACATCCTACTGATCCCAAAATAAATGTTATACTCTTGGCTTCAATATTTTTGGGTGCCATTTTGAAGCCCATTGATCCACAGGATAAATTTTTTGGTAGGTACCGTGTACATTGCGTAATTGTTATATTGTAATATTAACGATTTTCTTTCATTTTAGAAAGTAAAGTTAATGAACATTGCAAGTCGGGTCTGCGTAATTGGTTTTGTGACAAGGAAAAGATTAACGATTTGATATCGAACACTAAAGAAATTGGACAGATACAAATAGTGTCTTTGGATTCTGAAAACAGCTCAAGTACGAATGAACTTATCGAACCCTTTGATACACTACTAACACAGTCTGGTTTTGAAGAAGCGATGAAACTTTCCTCTCAGCACATTGTGCTTATTTTATCTATTGAACAAAATAGTCAAAAAATAGCATTTAAGAATGATGCTCTCCTAAAATACTCGAGACGAAAGAGTCCGAATGCGTGAGTCATTTTTACTTGAATTAAATTTAATTTAACTTCAGAGAATTGTGCATTTTTAATTTATACTGGCAGGGATGATCCAGGCACAGGTTTTATATTAGATTATAATGACTGGTCCGAGGGTGGAGAGGCATGGATCATAAGAAGAATATTTCTTTTTCGCAGTGGTGGTAATTGTCTGGTAGCTGTACCACCATTTGATCCTGAAGAAACACTTCTTCTTATTCAAACTCACAGAGTAAGCATGTTTCCTTTTATACAAAACCGAATAATGCTTCCATGTTATATTTTTGAAAGAATATTTCAGATATCCTGGTTAGCATTAAAAGCCACTCAGTTTATAAAAATGGCACAATGTTCTTCAATCGTCGCATATGACTTATCTAGTTTACAAGTATTAAACACTCCGCCATCTGGATCAGCACTTTATTCTTTGAATGAATATCTCGACGTTGCTCGTGAAAGACTTCCGGCAACAAGAGTTCTCATTACGGGGTAATTATAACTTACACATGGGTATTATTACCAGAATAAAATTAATAATAATTTATTTGTTCTTTCAGAAGCACGATAGCCACTGCCATACCGTGAAAATTTGAATATGTTTAATTATTGTAATCTAAATATATTTCATGACTTGGAATTCCACAAGGGCATTTCATTAGCAGCCGATGATGTCTCGATATTTTATCACCCCCAATAATCGACTCGAAAATCAAATTGATAAGTAGAATCGCGATTCATTGAATTTATGAATCGATCAATCTTACATATTTTATAAGAGCAAGAGCTCGCATATACGACTTACTCTTATTTCTTCATGAATGTATATATACAAAGCATTCTTAGCCAAATTTTCAATGACGTGTCTAGTGTATAAGTTTAAAGTGACCAAACTCGCACGTAATCGACCTTCAATGCGGTACTATCGGCACTTGTCCAAGTAGGCAACCATTGATTTTTAGCTTGCCAAAATCGCAGCATCGCCTGCATATAAAATACAAAGGGATAAGTTTATATAACAGAAAAAAAATATAGTTTTGTATAAGTAAAAAAAAAATTATAAATAATTAAACCTTGGCTTCGGTGTTTTGCCATGGTTTTTCATATTCTCCTGTGGTTATTCCATCTGGAAATGCACATACGCCGCCCACTCCAACGCCAAGAGTTATATAAAACTGAAAAAATAATATATTTGAAAAGCAAGTGAATCATTTTCACGTGAATCCATATAAAATTTGTAATAAAATTCTAATTGTACCTCCTGATCAAAGGGCGCCATGTTTGTTTCTCCAGATGCATTAGTTGCGTGTAGCCAGCCATTCTGGTTTGGAACTAAGGTACCAAGGTCTTCACCATCAACTTGAAATGAGAATCCATTTTCAGACCATGTTGTTGTATACACATGAAAACCGGATACCCAAGTTCCACTTGTACGCTTCTTGGTAACTGAATCTTCTCGAAGATTCATAACAGATCCCGTTCTCAGGCAAAATCGCAACACCTTCGAACTATAGTCTTTCGATGGGTCATTGACTTTTATTAGATTGTCATTTCCTCTGGTCATACCCAAAATAACACGACCACTTGCATATCCGGGTCCGTAATTAGAGTATTTAGGCTCCAGCCACAATTCTGAATAAATATTAAAAAATTTATTATATCGGAGCAATGATATATGTATATTTTCCTAATATTACATACCTGGATATAGCCAAGCACCTTTCGGAAATTTGGCTCGAATCGAAATTTTACCATAACGGAAACTGAAGCTTCTTTTCGTCGTCAACCGGGCAGAAATTACTGGCGGTAAAATATTATATGATGTAGCCTCACGCACGCACTCATCCGATACAGTGCTCGTACATCTTAAAGAAAAACATTTTCTTATGATATTGCGATTCGATTGCTGTACGAAAACATTATTGCTTCTTTTTTTTTTATAAAATTTGACAATTACTCGGCGAGTTGAACTTTTCCTAAAGACGTAGCACCTTCTCCATACGAATTTTCAAGTATGCTTGGTATAATATGAAGGACGCCATCACGAATTACGGTACTCCGTTCATGGTTATGGTAAATGCAAAATTCATAGTCCTATAACATAGATAGAAGATTACATTTTGATTGCTCTTGTATTATATATTATTATACATTCTTACCGGGAATAGTGGTATTTTGACTTCACGCAACCAAACTGATGAATTTAGGGTATTAAAATTTTCCTCAAATATTAAATTACTTCCTTGAGATACGATAGTGTTATGATCATCTTGATTATTTATATTGTCCCGATCGTTTTGTTTTTTGGGTGCTTCTGCTAAAATAGTTATGCATACATTTTATTATCTATTCCAGTTAAACTCTGAATATACGATCTTCTTATAATGTCTTACTTTTATAAACCCAAGATAAATCATATTTAGCATGTGGCTTCCCTAAAGCCTGTACATAAACCCAGTAGTATAAAGTATCATTTTTTTTCAAAGAAATTCGATCATCTTCAATAGTCCATCGTCCCTTTTGCGGACGAATAACTGTCCTAGAGATTGCCCCTGGTGTATTTCGAGCTATTCTTTCATTAATATTAGCATGAAATCCAAATAATTGAACTCCTTCCTCGTCTGAAAAAGAATAAATATTTGTATCCAAAATTATAGAAAATATTATTTATACGTAAATATTTCTTAGAAGACTTAAGAGCCTGCAGGGAAATCCCCGAATTCCATCAACGCATAAAATACATAATATACACGTATGTATCTAAAAATACATCAATCGATGGAACCGCTGAAAACATGGATTCCGATACTTAATAAGATTAATTAAAATCATTACCTGGTATCGAAATGCGTAGCCCTCGTGGTTGCACGGCTTTTATTTCAACTTGCGGAATAACATATGCACAAGTAGCTTTTATGCGAAATCCAATAAGGAAACCAATAATTGCAAGCACTATAATATTATAATTGCACTTCATTCTTAGATACAGTTAAATGAGTTGGAGTAAAAATTAACAAGATCTTGTTATTGTTCCTACATCGATTTAGAAAATATAATCCAGCACTAATACATCAAAGAGTGAATCTTCTGAACTGATGCAGTCGTATTAATTTCGTTTCCCCTTCCATTGTTCTGCTTGCCCCACTAGATTGACAAATCATTTATGTGAATTCCACTGTCTTCAGAATGTTTGATAAAGCTATAGCCTTTAATGGAACCGTATTATGCATATTTATATGTAATGGTTCTCAACTTTTTCTTAGTTACTCATAATGCACCGCATAAAGCAGTCTGTGATCATAGAGGTTGTATCTATTGACGTAGTCTGTTGTATTTGTAGAATTGTTTGATCGATATACACTTGAATGAGAAAATTTATAATGCTCTCAACAATTACAAGAATTGGCTGGAGCAGAATAACCTCCTGCAGTTCAAAGATAAATAGTTTGCATAGGATTTTGTTGCGAAACATACCGGCAGTTTGTGATTACTGTAATAGAGGTTATGGTGAATCTTTTTCGTTGCAATATTTCAATAAACGAAGTGAAAATACATTAAATAAACAAAATTGTATTGCTGCTTTTTCATCGGATAGTCAGTCCGTTTATTCACCTCAAATGTGAGTACATTACTTTTATATAAGTACTTTTTTAGGGTTTTATTATCATTTTTGGTTGCATAAATGTCAAACTAATTATTTAATTATATAAATTTTGTCGTCATTTTTAATTGACAGAGATCTGAGCACTGGACAATTTGAACAAATTTCTAATGAGACTTTGGAATCATTGACAGAATATTTTGATGAACTTATTGAACAAGCAGGTCATTTGAAAGATGCAGACGTATCATATGGAGTAAGTCAAGCTAACTACAATCTAGTTAATTACAAAAATTAAATTTGCAAAATCTTGTTTATGTTTTAGGATGGTGTAATAACAGTTAAGTTTGGTGAAGGTTACGGTACCTATGTCATTAACAGACAGACTCCCAACAAACAGATCTGGCTTTCATCCCCAAAATCTGGTCCAAAGCGTTACGATTTCATTGATGGAAAGTGGATTTACAAACACGACGGTCAAACATTACATGAACTTCTGAACAGAGAAATTCCAGCTATCATACGAAATCAAGCAATATTTGATAAGTGTTCCTACAGTGGAAGAGAACAACATGTGAGCCTGGATCGATCCTGAATTTATAAAAATATTCCTTTAGAGAACAATTAAATAGATGTAAGATCACTAGCATGATTGCAAGACTTCATCTCATGTATATAATTAGACTTTAATAAATCTAATTTATGGCTTACAAAAATCATAATATCATAAATAACCATTATATGTTCCTGACATATTATAGTCATCATGGAGATTATGGAAGATGGCAACTTAGTAGATCGCGTTAGAATATTATTGCAGCGAGATATGGAATATTATCAGGTATGTATTATATACTCCGGCACATTGCGATATCAAAATAATCATCCATCCATTTGTACGTCAGGAAAAGCAAACTGTACTTCGAGAACCATTGTGCATACGTGTGAGTGGGGGAAAGCTCGATTTTCCGCGGCATGCATCATTTGCCGCAATTAAAATTGTAACATGGTGGGAAGCCGAATTTATATCAGCATTCAAACGTGTCTCGGGATTAAGTTCCACCTGTGATAAGGAAGCATCTAAAGATGTTTCGGAAGGAGTTATTAAAAATATTCAACCTAAGGAATTTATTTCATTAATTCTTGACACATCCGACCAATTATTAGGTATATGGTTTCACGTCATTTAATTTCACTCCAAAGTACTGTGTATGCACTCTTTGTGTACACTTGCCGAATTGTACAAGTTTTAATTCAGTAAAGATGCAACATCAAATTGGCAATTGATAATTTATATAAAACATTTTTAGAACATCTGCATACATTAATCCAAGAAGCTTTAGATCATGCAGACCTAGCAGTATTAACTGCAACTTTAGGGGCTGCAGCATTAGTTCGAAATTGCTTATGGTGTTATAATCAGCAAGTAAAGGATGAAGTTTCCCTAGAGTCAAGGTATCATGAATTTTTTAAATACCATACCCTAATACGGATGTAGCTGACATACTTGCTCACTTCTAATAGCGAAAAAATATATAAATGTTACAAATCGTATCACGAGATGGCAGAGGCACTTGCAGAAAGATTACTCGATTTACATTGTCGTCTAATTTCCTTATACATTTTGAACGAGGCCGATTCGTTGAGCTGGCACGCTGCTAAGTCATTTTTTGAAAAAGAACGCTGTTCCTTCGTAATACAAATGTGGTGGCTTTATATGCAAGGTATGCAAAATTCTAAATAATTATGAAAATATATTTTAATCGATTACTCACAATTCCCTATAGTAAACGTGATTTTTCGCAGGTACCAAAGCTGACCTGTGGAATACCGTACCGCCGAAAATGGCCCAACGTGTTTTTTCTGGCATGTTAAATGAGTCATTGTCAATAATCACTGCTCGATTTATTCACGTAAATGATTTAATTGTTAATGATAATATTAAATTCATAATTTATCCATATTTATTTAATTATTATTCAGGGCCGACCAAGCTTAGCGAGATCGGAACAATTCTGGGCTGATGCTTTCAATGTTTTATGCTGCACAGCATATTTAACTCTAAATGCATGTATGGATGGAAATGAAATGGCTGGATTATATCCAACAAAGTTGTCTACAGTAGCACGTGATATACATGCCAAATGTGATGAATTACTAGTCTGTTTATTGCTTCGTGGAACTCCGCTCATATTGCTCTACCAGGTGCGGCCAGCGCGCATGCGCGAGAAATCATATTTAACTTTTTCGTACTAATAACTTTTACATTACAGACGTTCCGCGATGGCTTACAAAATTCAATAATTTTACAAAAAAGACTCGGTCCAGCTCCATGGCTTGTGATCTGCGCTCCTCATTTACTGAATTACTCATCCGACTCGAAAAGTGATGTACAGTCTTTACCGGAAACTCAGGCAGTCGCCCTTGAATTGAATGTTTTGAAATCACAGCCACAACCCAATTGGCCACAATTAGTGAAAGTAACGATCTCATTGATTGCTCATGACATAAAATCAATGCACTGCTATATTCTTATATTTTCAGGTACTTTCTATGAGGGACAATTCAGTAGCTATAATGTTACTTGAATTATTTGTACGTCAATGCATAGGATACACAGTCAAATTTGAACCAAATCGATCAGGACATAAAATGGACTCCAATGAGGGTTGTGGAGGCTTCTTATGTATTGGTTCTGCGTGTAATCATTCCCTTGTTATGTCACCATCGTTAGGGTTGTACAGTTTAATATATATATTAGCTAATACAACTACAGATCCATTGCATATTATTATACCAGCTCTGAGGCAGGATCCAATGTGGAATACTTATCTTGATAGACAACAAGTAATATCTTATTAACAACTAGTGCAATTCTGATTTCATATATAAATTTAATTATCTAATTGACATTTCATTTATAGGTATGGAATCAGGCACGGCCGCCTTGGCTCAATGCTTTATTAACACCATTGCACTCTATAATGCTTCCAATAGTAGAAACTTTATTAGATGCAGTCAAGGTAAATGATGCTCGCTATTAAATTACTCTATAACTGACTATATATTGCAGTAATGTTTCATAGACAGGTGCTAGTATTTACCAGACGATGTCTCTCACTCTGACATGTCTTACTGAATTATTTGTATGTATCCCAGTGGGGATTTTACGTACAGCTTTTGCCATCGATGAAAATATTCCTGCTCACTGTCATCCCTTAGGGGGTTCAGTACTCCTTCAGATATTGTGCTCATCCTTGTATTCAGTATTATTGAAAGTGTCCGAATCAAGTAAAAAAGATGCAGAGGATAGTCCGAAAACTGCAGTTGAATTTAATGGTGAAATTGGTGCATTTAATCCGCATGATAAATCCGCATCGGCCATAGCTTTAGCCGAAGCACTGTGCAGCATTGATGAGGATAACAAGCACACCTCGCAAATCGAAATATTACATAATACAATCAAAGAGAGGTAAGGGACCATTAATACATTTCTTATTCAAAGATAAGATTTCAAATTTGTTATTGTATTTCGTATTTCAGTATCGAGTTAAGAGATTCCAGTCTGTGCGATACCAGACTTAGAAATATGTCCTGTGTCGTTGAGACATTTGCTGATGAATTATTATTTACTGAAACCGGAAGACGTTCGTTAAAGGTTCATCATAATTAGAATAGTTTTTAATTAATTTTTCAATTACTTTTAATTATCAATATCTTTCAGGTGCTGTATGACTATATCGTTCAGGCCTCTGATTGGATATTAGCATCCTTAAAACTTACGGATAACAATATACGCACGAATTTCATTGCTTCTGCAAATTTTTCAAAATCTACAAAAACACTTCCACAAATTATGTTTCATATAGAAGATGCAGCTTTTGATCAGGTATAAATTATTATACTGTCCATAGTAAGATTTTAATGAAATTTTTTTTTTTTAATTATATCAGCTCCTAACTGGATCCACGAATTGGGAAATGATCTTATCACAACCATTATCCACAACGATTGATCGCGTTCGTAATCAGATCTTGATACGACCAGAATTCAAGGATATTGGTCAGCTTAGACAAGATGAGAGGGAGGCTGCAATCTTAATAAAGAAATTATGCTCAACTGTGAAGTCTGCAAGAATCAAGTAGAACAATATGAAAACGAAAATGATCACATTCATGAATTTCTTTATTTAATCAACACATTGCCTACACAGTAATCCAGTATATTTGTACAATATACAAACAAATGAGAAAACTCCCGATATTAGCACCCACATTACAATATCAAATTGTTTTACGTGAAAAAACTAGTTGCCCAGTACTTGTTTTATTTTCTCATAATTATCGACAGTCTCACCAAATATTTATTTAAGTGAACAAATATCGTAGCTGCCATCGCGTTCAGTAATAATCATATTTCCATATAAAATTATCAATGACTCTTTAACTCTTCTTTAAATTCAATTTGCAATACCAAAATCAACAAATAATCAGTGTCAAAAATTTTCAATTTACGAATTTCTATCAACAATAAAAAGTCATTAATTACCTTCCACATGTGCATATTTCTGCAGCAGATGAAATATAGAACGTATTTATGCTCATCTGAACAAATCGCATTTGTTTCAAATACAATTATTAACCGCGAAACTTGTTGAATTAAACTGCTACTAACAGCTTGTACAGTAGCTATGTTATATAATTGTAAAATATATGTGTGTATTAGCCCAATCGGGAATACGGGAAGGGTATCTATATATATCTCACGAAATCCTCAAGAAATCTGCACTTCCACAATGAATTTCTGTTTGAACATATGAATATTATCTTTAGGTATTATCCACATAGTGTATTATTAACGAGTGTCCTTCAGGGAGAGTGATACAAAATGTTTGTAATGCTGGGATGGCAATATTTGGCACATTTATTAATAACACAATAAAAGACGGTGAGCTGAACAGAAATTTGTCATAAAAAATATATCAGTTAAATAAACGCTATCGTAAAAAGACACTGGTTCATTTTTCTTCACTGTTATTTAATATGACCTGATACCGTTTAGGCCAAACGCCTTCCGTCATACTGTATATTACTGTTTTACTTCAATATAACCTCAATATGTAATTCCTAGTTATTGTTAATTAAATTTCCTGCTACGCGGACATCAAATATACCTCTGACACAAAAACAATGCGTATACATCATTTGGACTAATATTATGCGTATAATTTATAGAAAGAAAGCCACATCCGATTATGAAAATTATTTGAAGGGCCTTTCAGTTGTCTTCGTAATTTGCAGCATCCAGTGCAGATCTTCGCAATACGCCCGCCTGAAACGAGTATAAAGTACATCACAATATAAATATAGATCAAAATGTTGTATCGTAATCATCTTGAATCTGACATGAATTGTTTCGTCGTATTCCTTTCGTAAAAGGTTTACGTATATATCTGTACAATAGAATGACGTAAAGAGCCTCTGAAGTATTTTAACAGAATACTTCAATTTGCAACAGTGTTAAAAGAGACTTGTGTACGAGGCAATAACATTACGGCGTCTTCTCTCCTCTGTATATACAAAATGATTCCTTTATTAAATCCAGAAAATTAGGGAAAAAATTCGCATCTCATTTCGTGACGTTTGTCGCCTTTTCTTCCTCAGCTGCCGACGAGCCACGTGTTATTTGTGATCTCCCTAATAAAAGTTCGAAGAACACGGGTGTCCTGGAGAAATAATGGCAAATTGAGAACAATTTCCGTAAGCCAGAAAATTGTCATGATTAGAGAAGAAGACGTGGCTGATTTAGAGTCGCGGAAAAATACTTGCATGATGAGAAAAATGCCAAAAATGTTCAAGACGTACATTTTTTTTTTTCGAATGGTGATAGAACAATCTAAAAAATTTTCGACCTTTGAGTACGTTGAGAAATTTACTGCCAGTGATGCGAGCATGGTTGTCTTTCTTCCTTATGAATAAAAAGCGCGACAAATTGGACGTGATTGATAATGACTTTTAAAAGGGTACCCTAACGAATTTAATTTTGCCAAATGATAAAAAAATACAGGTCACTTGATGAATTTTTGTTGAAAAAATGTCCTATTAAAACCTACAAAATTCAGGTACAAATGACGCCAGATCATTTTCTTGAACGGTGTATCTTTAGACTGCTTATTGCCCAACTGAAATATTGAATCGGGTACGAAGTGGCGTCTCCTTAACATATACATTGGCAGATTTGTAATAGAAAACCCGTCAAATAAATACGTTACTCTTCTCATCCTAAATACAACACGGTTATCATTTATCGCAGCATTAATATTCAATTGAAATAATATTATTGAATAGTTCGCAGTTAGAAATTGTCCTAAACGCCAACCTCGTAATTGCATGGCATCGAACAGATGCTCCAGCAATTAGGGAAAAAAAGTTAACAGTACTTCCTGCAACGTGGAGATGTTTTCGTATAAATTAATTTAATCCAACAGATAAGTATCGAGAGTCTTTAATTAAATCTCTGTAATATCCGCCTTATTAAAACGAGTTTTGTCTTATCATAATTAATTCACTTGGTGAATCCTCTTTTTCCACTTTCCACGTTTTCCAGGCCATGTGACAAGCCCCCGAAATTAAAATTATTCTGAGAATGTCACGTCCACGTATTTACTTGTCTTGAAGGATACTATTTTCTGTAATGAAACGTAACATAGGCCATAGAAATTAATAACTAATTACCCAAAGAAAATATTCGTTTATAATTTCATAACTTCCTATCAAAATTTATTAGCCGAGTTTTCAATGAACCTTTAGTTAATGACTCTAATTACATCAAGGAGATGTTGGTAAAGAGAATTAGTCTTCGTGTATTCTGTGCCTAATGTAAAATGTTTGTTGTTTCAACTCCTTACAAAACTTATATGTTCGTCCGTGCTCACTGTGCCTACTAGCTGTCAGGCATAAAGTCCCATAAGGCTAGCCCCCTCTTTATGTATCAACATTTCCTCGACACGCGTTCTTACAAATATTTAACCTCAATCGTCAAACCTTCTTAGCCGTTCTTCGAATGAAAAAACTTGCATATATTGATTTTCAAAAATTGTATACACAATCAAAAAATAAATGTATACAGACTTACCGAGACAAGAGGACCGGATCGACCAAATCGCAAGCGAAGTGAAGGTGAACGTTGAGATTTACGAATCATTAGATGTTCGAAAGGGAGTGCAGCGATCCCGCCGTTGTCCAGAGCATTATGTCGCAACAAGATTTTATAAAGTTCGTGAATATTTTCTGCGGACCTCGCTGCAGCATCATCTGTCGTACAAATTCACTTTACTCTTATAATTGCCACGCTACTTCCTCCGTCTTCAGATATAAAGCACATTAAACTTCCTCGCTAAATGTTGCATTCGGTAAAAGAAATATAACAGGAGTACCATACCATATAAAATTGTTTCAGGTTATGATGTTTATGGCAAGATTAGTATACGATTAATCCTGGCTAAGACTAACATCAACTTGTATTCCGTAGTCACTGGCTATCAAGGCAACGATAAATTTATCAATAATATCGCATAGACTACCATTGGCACCGACAATAAATCATTGTGTTTAAAGAACTTGACACATAGTCATGCATAGACGATGCTGTACGTGATTGATGATCTTGACACATTTTTTTCTTCGTGACCACTAAACCAGATCCTTGGAAAGCATTGTAAGAACCACACTTTGATATACTCAGAAATGAATTGTCGCATACGCTCTTTTGCTTAATAGAGGTTAGGATATTTCATTCACAGCGGGGCGGGACATTTGAAAAGCTTTCGCTTTATGCGATATTAAACTGCTTTACGATAAGTAGCAACTTATATATAAGCGATCAGCATTAGGACCAGTATAATAATACGCACAGAAAGCACTATTATATCTCGAAATGTATACTCTCAGTGCTTTGAAAACATATATGATATATATTGCAGCAAATGTATTTCCGGCACTGTATCGCAAGAGAATAATATTCGAATACACATATAGATAGAGTGAATATACAACAACGATATAAAATCATTAAAATTATATTAAAAAAAACAGTCCGATAAATTGTTAAAGGCATTTAGACATATTGTATTTGCCAACAAATCCCTACCGTTAGGACAATACAGTAGATTATAACCTAGAATTGACAGATAACAATGGAAACATCTGGTACAGGGTAGCAATAATGATTGACAGTGTGATAAAATATATACAAATAAAGCAATAGTATAAATACGGTATCAGCCATCCGTATCAGCCCTCAGCATGTTCCCAGTTAATTGTCGTCTCACGAGAGAAAACTAAAGGATAAAATATTCAAACAAAGCAATAGTCTAAATACGATATCAGTTATCCATATCAACCTTCAGCATGTTCCCAGTTAATTGTCATCTTACGATAGAAAACTAAAGGATTGATTTATATTAAAAATAAAATGGCCAGTCGTAGTATAAGTATTTCCTGGGTTAATTACACGTCGCTAATTACTCACCCGGATAATCCATGTAGGTTTCAGAAGCCAACGCGATTCCCAGGACGACAAAAAGGACAAGAGTACCGGCATAGTAGCGGCTGGTCATCATAATTATGCAATTTCTGCAACAAACTATCAATTTCAAACTAATTATTTAAACATATTCAAATAGAGAATTCATAAAAATAATACAGCTTCACGTTTCAATTTTTCAAATTTTTTTACTGTAATTCTTAACATCGTAACATATATTATCAAGCAATCTCTTAGAAAATATAATCAAAGAAAACAATCATATTACCATATACAGCTAATGAAATCATAGGCTGTGAAACGTTATGTCGTACAAACTCCATTATCGTAAAATGAAATATTAAAAAATACAATTGACGTTTGAATATGGTTTCATTGTACAATGGTAGGCTTCATTGAGGGGTTGCTATTATACAATGTCACCTTTGGTGAACGGAACGTAGGTAATAATGTTATGAGAGTGAACTTGTATGGAAAATGAAGGTGCGAGAGCTGTAATACGACAAACGATAGGTATATAAATTCCTATCCTATTCAAAGTTACTTCACGCTTTGTGACCCTATTGAAAAGATTTTATCTCTATCTTTTCCTTTCTTGCAGGACGAACGAGACGTGTAGCTACAATCGGCGAGGACTTGCGTGAGTGCACAAGGGTAAAGAAGCTTGAGGGATGATGTGTGAGAAATTAAAAAGAAAACGATAATACGAATCACTGTATACGGATACGATCCTATCATCATCCCCTAACTAATACCGATATCACCAATGGAAGGGTGTAGCCTGACCTTACCACCTGTGTCAACCCATAATTTGTGAATTCAAGCGTGATACCCCGTGCACATAGACATTCTATATATAATACGTTTACACCGCACCTCAAAATATGGATGAAAACTAACGATTTTTTAAATTATTAATTTTTCATCAACCCAAGAGGACTACGTAATGCCAAGCTAGCTTGCTTGCGTACTACTAGAAATTATTCATCTGAACGACACACTAGAGACATTTTTCTGAGATAGAATGCAGAGGGCTTTTTTTAACTTCTGGCTATCCACCTTCCCGAAAGCATACAGGAAAGGAAGTTATTTAAAATTGATTAAAACATCAGTAGAATCAAGTAAAGTACTATTGTACTAAGAAGCAGGTACGAAAAGAAAAATTTACAGTATAAATTTCATTAGACAGTGAAGAATAATGAAATAAAAATTATAATGAAAAGTCAAATTTATAATAAATTCTCATAGATATATTTCCAGGTATTATTGGTTATGTTTAATATAAAAAAAAATTACATTAAAAGCAGCTTATACGTGGTAAAAAATTCATAAAACATTTTTCGACGTTATTAAAATCATGTTGAATATACATATAGCTAAACGCTGATAAAAAACCTAACTCGTTAAAGTTTCTATATTGTGAAACAATTTTACAAGGACTTACCGATTATGCTCAGTGACTCGATACCGTTGGCTCTTCTCAAACAAGGAAGATTCGTAATTCGTGGGGAACAGTGGTACGCGTTACGGAGGTAATGATACGAAGTGTGACGGTGGCGCCCGTCGCTTTATATATACGCGTCGGTGTTCCGCTTTGATAGGGGGTGAGTGCCGTTGATGGTATTGGTACGAGGGTGTGTATAAAGGTATTTGAAGGTATTAGGGTAAGCGCACAGGTGGCTGCTTGAAAGTTCAGCTCTCGACCACGGGGCGCAAGCGTTCCTTCGTCAGTCTCAACCCCGACGAATTCCTTCGACCACCTTCGTCCACCTTCCGTCCACTTTCATCCATCTTGGGAGACGAGGCGGCTAGTCATTTCGAATTTTTGCAGAAGCTGATGCCATCTTCAATATGGGATCTTAAGGGACAACCATAGAATAAGAGTTCTTAAATTTAATAAGGTGGCTAGCGAGACCTGTGACTTATTTCTAATTCTTTGAACACGACTGCCTCTGTATAACATAAAATTTAAATAAAGTAATAGGGTTACTATTGATGAAAGTAATATTCGAGGGGTAGATTATATGATTCTTGAAAATATCAAAGGCAAAAATTTCAATTCTTGAAAATTTCTTTACTTATATATATTTTTTACCTGAATGCTCGTGAAGGACGTGTAATGGACAAAAGAAATTGGGAATTTGATGGTTAAATCTTTGTGAAGGTTGACTGATGTATTGGTGAGTAATGGACAGGGGTTAGTAAAAAGGTAATGAGGAGGCGGTTGGTATTGTAGTATGGGCAACAGTGGACACTATTAGGGAGACAGTTTTTGTATGGTATATTGACTACCTTTATGCGCCACAATGAAAAAAAGTGAGAAGTTAAGTAATTCGAAGTGCTGCAACCGTCTTCTCAGTAGCTATTGCAGTGGAATTTTTTAAGAATCTGATAACTTCTCCGTTACCGTCCATTTTCACTTGAGATATATTTTTTGGTGTTGCTTTCATATGGTTCTTTGTGAATGATACGAAATTTTGCATTCACTGTACATACAAGAATTAAAGAATATCGACGTACTTCAATATTTTGTATGCCAAATTGACGTTTTCTGAGATTTCACGCAATGCTTCCAATGCCATGATATTTTCTTTGTGTACCAAAGCAATTATGCGTATTCTGTTGGTATATTTTTCTTGCAAAATAATATGTCCTTCCTTGCTTCCCTTATGGCTGCCTCCTCAATGAAGAGATGTGCCAGAAAATAATATGTCATTCTGCTCCAACGTATTTCCATTGGTCTAAAATTACAAGGGTCGCAACTCTATGGGTCATTCGTCAGTCCTAAGGGACTCATGACTCCAGGAAACATACGCCGTGAACTTAGTTACTTATCCTTCTAGCCTACTCATTTGGCAAAGATCAACTTCGTTTTTGTTAAGCAAAACACACCATGTTAATACCGGTTTCCGTCAAACGACGAAGATTATTTTGGATTTTGGATAAATTACCTTTCCAAGTCGTTCATTTATTGATTATTCGAAGGGATACTAATAAGTTAAAGGCAATAATGTGGTTGCAAAGAGTTTAGCCCGACCTCAAATTTGAGAGGCACTGGTCATCAAGCAAGTAATTTCAGAGTAACGTTCTCTCAAAATTAATGTCTCAATATTCTGTCATGTGTTCATGAAAATTAATCCATATTATTAGCATAATGTTCTGGGATGGTTTTATTATTAATTTATTAGCACTCTAAAGAAACTAACCTCAAATTCTATTACAACCGCCATATTGATATTTCCTCAGACTTAACTTCAAATTATACATTGCATAAGACGTCATTTCTACCTATGCAACATGTATACCAAGTTTTATTATCATTTATGATTCATATGACATGTTTTCCATAAAAATTCTTTACTTTCCGTTTTCTGTCCACGATTAAATTAACTTGTACCGCCTTTCTGTTTTATATCACTGCAGCTTCCTTCATTCCCTTTCAGGAAGCGTGCGGAGGCGTAATTCAACTTCGTCATGACTCAAAAATCGATCCAGCCAAGCTACAAAGTTCTCGGAAATTATACACACCTTGGAACATATGCATGCTAATAGAACCATTCGAAAGACGACTTATTTTTTATTAAGTATACGGCGAATCCGTCGATTATACATATACTATATGTATACTAAGTACTAGTAAATGATTACCTTGAAATAACTTTCAGCCAAAAAGTGAGACTCGACGGTCTTTACTACGAATAAACGAGGAAATTTGAAGGACCCATCTAGACTGCACTTCATCCTCTGACAATTCCAATAACGGTGGTATAAAATTACAAGGACGTGTTAATGACGTAATGTCTACTCGAGATGAAGGGTGATGTGGCTAATGTCAAAATAAACATATCTATATATGAACAATAGCCACATTAAATGTCCCTCCTGATAGTATAGTATATACACAGGTGAGAGTGTTCATTATATGTATGTAAGCACATTTATCTTATACGCCTACGTATTACTGATTAGAAAAGTCAAATATTAAATTTTTATTCTTTATTAATTTATCCGCATTCTATTATTTCTGTATTTATTTCTAAACCGTCTCAATAAATAAGTTCTGATGCTGTGATAAGAGTCATGGATTATTATAAGACGACTTAGGCGTATTTCGGATATAATTAATTTTTTTATTAATTCAAGATGCAGACCATAACCTATATGCAGAGTATAAGTTTGTCATATAACCCATCGCGGAACAAAACACCGTATGAAGCTGGATAGGTGCCTTGAATGTGACGCTTCAATCAGTTTATCGACTCTATAAACTTTACACAACGTATGGACCTAATCATGACTGATAAGAAACCACGTGAGACAACACATAACTGATGTACTGATATCCTCATCCCATAACAAAAGCAAGGCATCCTTTTGCTCAATATCAAAGGTTTCGCATAGAAAACTATATTGTCAAAGTTTAATCAATCATTGATAAATACCATTAATTACAATTAGGTACATATTATTATCTATAAATTATAATGAGAGTTGCATGTATATACATTACAGACTGTGAATAAGTGCTTAGAATATTTTATTAACTAATGAGAAATACACCAAAGGATTTAAATGTAAAATTATCATATTTTCACCAGGACTCCTCAAAGTCGTCGCCCCGATTTGGAATCCGACCAGGAGAAGCGTACACAAGCCGTATGCAATTAGTAAAACCACCACCCTGACGCCAACCGCTGACGATAACTACGGCATCCCCCACATTTATCAATTGCTCTCTACGAAGGTAGTCCATTGCACACTGAATCCTTGCGTCCATATCTTTGCACCAATTAGAAAGGGGTGAATCTGTATTGTTTAACGAGTACAATTTGATTATTAATTTTCTCACTCACAGCTAAGCTTGATATTTGCATGCTTAGGGATTGCTATGGACGTTTACCTTGGTACTGCACTGGATGAACGCCAAAATAAATCTGTAACCAACGAGCAACTATTCCGTAGCGAGTAATGGCGATTATGGGACATCGTGGTCTGTAAATTGAAAGCATCATGGCCGTTCGTCCGGTAGTTGTGGTTACAACAATTGCAGCTGCGTTGCATTTCATTGAAGTCTCCACAGCTGCGACTGAGATCGAATGCGTGGGATCAAGAGGGATCAGTGTCTAAGTAGAAGGAAAAAAAATCATAACCTATTTTCCTACTGTTTCATTACTGTCAGGTCTGTTCAGATGAAAACCTTATAGCTGAGTTCTTCGAATAGCTGCCTTTGCCATCTGGCTGATTCTGCTTCCCTGCAGACGATGTCCACCTTTTTAACGAGCTGGATCGTTTCCATCACATCCAGGTTACCTGTCCTCAAGTGAATGCTGTCGGCACCCTCAAGAACAGCGTTCGCTATCTGACTCATATTCCCATGAGAACACTCCTGATTCTTCACATCAAAGGCTACTATCACTGGTTTCCCAAGCTGACACAATAGAAGCATCCTGTAGTTTCCATGACGTCACTTTAAACTTAACTTTCCTTACTCTGTTACATTTTGCAATTATGGATTTTTGAGCCACGAAGACTTTTTCGATTTGTATGTGAACCTCTATGCCAGTTCTGTCTACCATTATACCATCAGAGACTTTTAAGATGTCGTCAAAACAGTCCAGTCCTTGTTGAGTGGAAATTTTTCCCAGGACACAAATCGGTTTCAATCCTCAATACAAATTTACGTCAGTTTATATTAATTATTGTACAATTATACGATTGATATTATACAACTATATAGTTACCCAATTGTTTAGCTCTGTCTTTCACGGCACAGATCATTTTACCATCTCGTGCATGAGAAACTATTAGAAAATCGCATTCATATTCCAATGCCAAACCAATGTCAATGTCATCCTGTTCAGATACTTGTGGTAGATCTATCGAAGTGTCTATCAGGTGCACGATCTTCTCGTTAGATATTCTTCCACCCTTAACGATCTTGCAAGTCACATAACATTCGGCTGAAATACATAACAATTAGTATATTACAAAAAAAATCCTAAAAGTGATCTTTGCAAATGTCCAATTTACTAACAGATCCCAATCACAATCAATTCCACCGTGCCACGGTCTATCAAAATTCTATCGCCTATCTGAGAAAGGCCTGGCAACTCAGGACACGATACCCAAAAACAAGAAGCAGCACCAGCACGTCTCACAGTATTATCGATCATCAGCCTCACTGTGTTGCCCTCTTTAAGGTCCGCATAACCCTGATTAAATTGAACAATTATATGGGTATACATTTTTTAACTATTAACGTCACTATGCTCAATAAACAAAATGGCCGTAGTCAAAATCAAAAAGATGAGTCAACCATGTTATTCTCATCCCCATTAAAAATTCCTGTACGAATTTCCGGTCCTCGAAGATCCATTGTTATTCCAACAGGATATGATTCGGTTGAGCATTTATCGATGCTCTGTTCGGCCTCTTTTATAGATTGCACTGTAATGGCGTGCCATTTTTCGTCCTTGTGAGACATATTTATTCGTAGCATATCGACACCTGCCGAAATTATATCCCTAATGCCGTTCGGATGTGAGTTATTGTCGCCTAGTGGGAATACAAGGGATCGCAATGGACTATCTGCTTGTCGTGTTATGGGTAATTATTTATGTTATCCATTATCATACTATACCCAATGTTATCATTAAGCCTGTGAGTCTACCAGGTCGAGGATTGCAATTGACATTCAGACGCATTTCGTGATCCATTCGTGTAGTTTGATAGGCTGCACCCAGTTGGCTTTCCGGAAGGAATTCATCTCCTAATCTCATTATCTATATTGGAATATGAAATAGCAAATATATCTTGATTTTAGTTGTACCTTGAGATACGTATAATAATGGTGCCATGACTGCTAATTGATTCTATTGGACATTTTGACTTGTAGGACAGTAGGAGTAATAATTTATCAAAAGTGCAATAAGAATTGTAGAGTTTGGGTTAACTTGTTTAATAATAAATAATGTATACATTTTGTGAGTCTATTTTTTGTTTATAATCTTCGGCTATGTATTGAATAGAAAAACGTATTATTTCTCTGTTTGAAAATATTAGCATCGTAAATGATTTCAATTCTATACCGGCCCTTTCCACGAATTCAATTAATTTTCGGTCACATAATTTCCAGCACCTAATACGCTATAATGCTTCGGTAATTGCTTTTCCATTGATGAATTAATATATGTATATATATGTGTAGGCGTAATACCCCTTCCGTGCTTGGTCAACGTGTTACAAGCAATTACATTTTTGGTATTAAAAAGAAAATTTGTACTTACCCATGGCATACGATGGCATTGTGATTTGGTGGTACTAACATTTTCAGAGGAGCACATAATTGCTGTTTTAATTATACGCCGATCAATTTCATGCGATTGAGAATTATTCGTCAACACGACTAATTTATATTAATTTTAAGGCGTTTCATTGTTTTATGAAAATCGGTTATAAACGTGACAATGGCGGCATACTGGAAATACAGGATGTAGCATATAGTATAGTTAAACTAGAAGTCCTAGTCGAGGGTTATTATCAGTTTTTACCGAAATGGATAAATGATTACAACGCGAACCGTAGAATTAATCATTTTTTTCTAGACCACTGACATCTACTCAACAGCTTAAAAAAACATTCAGAAAACAGTTTATCGTCTGAGAAAAGTAACTGGAGGGTCAGTCGTGTCCACATAGATGAAAACAGATGGCACTATTTTCTGTGTCCAAGCGAAACAAGTGGACGTCTTTCGAGGGAAAAAAATGATAAATGAACCGATGAAGAAATGTACGAGAAACTTGGATAATGAAAATTTCTCTATTTCTCATTAATGATTTATTTTCTCGAATGCTTGTAATTAGCTTCAACCAAATGTTATAGAATTCTGACAGATTGAAAAGCAAAGAATGGTTATAGTAAGACTTCATCTGCTGATGTTTTGAGTATATTTGTACGGGATAGGGATTCTTTTTAAGTACATAAATATCATATAATTCATGAAATTGTCTCACGATATTTTATTTGGAAATCTTTTATGTATTTTACAATGCATGTTTCTGCCTAGGTGTGCAGTGCACTCGTGTGTATTCAGTATCAACAGTAAGGTAATACTTGGTCTAATCTAGGAGAAAACAGCGTCACCAGTGACATAATGAAATAGCAATATCGTTGTAATATATAATGTTGATGTACGATTACACACATGTTGAAATATCACCAGACAGCTGATCCTTCATGTTTAAATCTATCCCCAGCTTCGTTCTTATGCTACACCAGACCAGCCGGCAATTCTTCAATCGACGGTCCTGAAAATCAAAAATAAGAATACAACCAAGTGGTTAGATAATTTTTATAGATTTGTAGAGGTTTTTTAACGGAAGTCACAATAACAAAAGAAATCTCAGCATAGAAATAGATTAAAGTATAACGTACTTCGTGCAATTAGACAAAATAACTATACTTGAAAAACAAAGATTTAAACCCAGCAGAACATCTAATCGTTATTCTGCGTACTATAACAAATAAATTTATGTTAACATAACTATAAGAGTATAAAAGTCAAATAATTGAACATGTATTATTTGTTACGTCAAATTCATTCATATAAAAGATCAGTCACAAATTTGCATTAGTGATATGTAAAACTATGTGACAGGCTATAGTAAACAACAAATTGATATAAAAATTTAAAAAATACTGTCATAAGAATCGGTGTCACTGTAAACAGAACAACGGGTTTCATCGTAGGAAAATTCCGGTTCTACGTACACAATACGAAGAGTATTCGTGAAACCGGAACCCTGCTTCCATCCAGTTACAACAACCACAGAGTCTCCAGTTTTCAAAAAGCCACGACTTTTTCCAAAGTTCAGACCAAACTGTACACGAACATCGACATCCTTCAGCCAATCAGGTAGAGCAGCCTCTGTAAAAAAAAAAGTAAGATATACATTATATCCATCTACTAGATAATAACAATAAAGACATATCAGAATTAAGATTACCGCCATAATGCAGTGGCAAAATTCCACGGTACAGATGCGCTTGACGCGCGACCTGGGCGAACCTGGTGACAGCAATAATTGGACAGCGTGGCCTATATTTAGAAATAAGATGGGCCGAGCGGCCGGAAGTAGTAATGACAATAATGGCAGTAGCAAGACACTTGGCAGATGCTTCAACTGAGGCAATAGCCACTGCATGAGTAGCGTCGATTGGTGGTATCGCCTTACTAGAAAGATCCGTAAAGATCTGGTTCTGCCAGATAGCTGCTTCAGCTTCCTTACAAATGTTTGCCATTGTGTGCACACATTCGAGAGGATAGTCGCCCTTAGCAGTCTCGCCTGTAAATTGCACAAGGTACATTGTAAAATTCTAAACACTATTTCTTAATTTTCCACGAATACTTGCTGAAGGTACACACCTGAGAGCATGACGCAGTCTGCGCCATCAAGGATGGCATTAGCCACATCAGATGTTTCAGCACGAGTAGCACGTGGCTTCTTTACCATAGACTCCAACATCTGTGTGGCACAGATAACAGGCTTGCCAACCTTGTTACACCTACTGATCATGCACTTCTGAGCGAGGAACACTTTTTCAGGTGGAATCTCAATACCAAGATCACCACGAGCGACCATGATACCATCAGAGGCTTCGATGATCTCATCAAGGTTGGTCATACCCTGCTGATTCTCAATCTTCGAAATGATTTTGATGTTCTTTCCCTTCTCGCCAAGGATACCGCGAATTTCGGTGAGAGCCTTGGCATCGCGGATGAACGATGCGAAGATCATATCGACTTCCTGGTCGACACCAAACTGCAAGTCAGACTTATCCTTCTCAGAGACAGCCGGCAAGTCGACAGGAACTCCAGGTAAATTAACACCCTTACGAGATCCTAGCATACCTCCATTTTCAACGGTGGTTGTAATCTGATTTGGGGCTGTACATCAAATCGCATCAGATCAATAATAGCTTAATACGTCACAATGACAAAATGTATAATTTGAACTTACCAACGGCCGTGACGACCAGAGATATAAGGCCATCATCAACAAAGACACGGTTGCCCACCTTGAGGACCTTGGAGATGTTTTCATAGTCCACAAAGACGGTAGAAGCGTTACCCTTCTCAGCGTAAACCTTGTCCGTGGAAAGTTTGAAGGTCTGGTTCTTCACCAATTCTACTTCAGCAGCACCGCCCTGTTCAATGAGTATATAATGTAGAATATAAATGGTGCGAGATACAAAAGTTAACAATGATTTATTTACAGAGTAAATACTATAATACTAAGTTAACGTACACCTTCCAGGAGACCAGTGCGGATTTCTGGACCTTTAGTGTCGAGAGCAATAGCCACGGGTACGTTGATACCACTGCGGTCGGAAAGATTCTTCTGGGCTTGTCTCACATTGGCAATCGTTTCCGCGTGATATTCATGGGAACCATGAGAGAAGTTCATTCTCGCAATATTCATTCCAGTCTCGATCATCTTCTCCAGGGTCTCAACGGATCGGGAAACTGGTCCGATGGTGCAGATGATGCCAGATAGACGTACGAAGGATGCACGAGACTCAATATCCAGTGCACACATGTGCTCCAAGTGGCTCTGCGCATTCAGAGCGCTGATGTTTGGTTTTCCAGCCATCTGCGACATTAATTAATACTTCTTAATAATTATAAACAATCATATTATTCACGTTACTACTGAACAGACAGACCTAATACGTAACAATGTGAAATTCGAAAGAAAATAATTTCGACAATTTTTATCCACGTCTGTCGTTTAATTTACAATATGTTTGACTAATTTCTAATTTAATGACGTGCATCATATCAATCAGTGTATCATACATGTCATGCACTATCATGCATACGTGCAACTGTACAGTGGTATAAAAATATTTTTCAAAACCAAGAATACCTTTTTACAGTATCACTTGGACTTGAACACAAAATTGCTCAGCAAAAAGTTAACAACTCGTTACTGCGATTTTCTGACTTGCAATAATGAGTTTTGTATATTCTACAAAGATCATTGATATAGAATGAGCGTTGATGAAAATTATTTATAATAAATCATGAAGACATTGTATATGAAGCAGATTGTACTTAATATCTAAACCCAAAATATTCATAATTTTTAGGAACGATGGATGATAACAGCTTGTATAAAATTCATTTCGTTATCAAGAGTCGGCAATCCATAACGGTTTTAACAATATCATCTTTATCACACTGACAGTTATATTAACAAAATACATTATGTACTGTGCTCCGACTGAGCAAGCTCAATACTCAATAAAATATTTCGATTGATGTCCTTCCAGGTGAAAATATACATGGATCAAATTCCTAAACAGTACTCAATGGAACACGCTCACAAATTATTACTACGTGCTTTATACCTTATTACACCAACAACAACAAAACTTTCGTTACGTCACACCAAACTACCTCACGCACGAATCTAAACAGCAGTAAAATGATATGTAAGTAAGTAAAAAAAATGTTCACGTTCTTCATGCATGTTACTGCTTCGTTACAGTTCAGCTATAAGAGAAAGAGCGACGAGACCGAACGACGTCAAGTTATTCTAACCTCAAATCAAAGTGAATTTCAGTTCGTATTTGTGGTAAAGTCATACAATAATATCCGCCTTTATTCCAACATCTCTTGACACAACTCTCACTAACGTGATTCTGACCTGCTCGAATTAAAGAAGTTGAATAGCGGATCGTCCGGTCTCCTCGCAACTGATTCGACTTTTCCGTTAGAGATAAACAAAAATCACGGGTGCCGAGCGTTAGTAAAAATAGCCTCTCACTATGGCGGTTAAGACAGCTTGGTACTATCGCACCCAAATCATTAAAAATAGCCTTGGCTGCGTTTCGTAAAAAGATGAAAGACGTGAGAGTACTTAAGAAATCAAATAAACGATAAACCACAATTGCAAAATGATGGAAGAAATGAGAATTACGTAAGAAAAAAAATGTAAAACGTCGATTCTCAATATTAACGTGATGGCGGTGAAAACTTGGAAAAAAAAGGAAAATGGGGTACAAGTATAATAAGCAACAAATAGCGTGAATCAAGGAGGTACCTTATCGTCGACAGTATTCCAGACCATTTTGGCGGGCTGCGTAAATAAAGGGGAAACACGGATTAATGCCGATTGTCTGCGTTCGAAACCTTTGTATTGATAGTATTGATTGTAATTATTGTTGGGGTACTGATGCTCGTGTACGATTGTTCTTGCGTGCACGAGCCGTCTATTTTTTGTACGAAAGACGAAGGGCGCGGGGCGCGGATAAAGCAGTTGCGAAAATGAGTTCCGAAGGAACGCATTCTGGCAAAGGAAGAGGACCTCGTCGCAGACTGTGGTGCCCACCGCAGGAGAACGCATCACAGTCTGGCACAGTTCCTTGAGAACGGCTGAGAAAACGTCTTCGACGACATCTTCGAGTTTACAGAGCAAAAATAACTGACTCGCTTGTAGGCTGCAAATAACGACGCGAACGACGCTCCCTTCAGGCTCATTTCGCGACCCTTAAGATATGTTGCCTATTGAAATTAGCGTAACAATTTGGCGGGTATTTCAAACTACCGTCACTGTCTCGTAGAATTATGTAAACTATACTTTTGGGTAAATATATAACAAAAACGTAATGGCTTAACATTTAAATCTATAAAACATATCAAGTTATTCAGATCTCACTTGACAGATACAGTTTTTTTTATGTTCGCTTATCGTCTCAAACTTATGAAAATCTTCTTAACAACGTTTTAAAGAAGAAATTACGATCGTAGAAATCAGTGCACATCAGATTTTGTTACTCAGACGAATTTCCTTCATCAATATTTTTCTTGTTATCATTCAAAAATATAAGGTATATGCTAGGGAAGGCAAAGTATCATAAACACGTCGAGCAGATGAACAAGGTTATCTGCAGCTGCCAATCAATAATATAGTTTTAATATCGCACATCATGTGGATCCGCGTTAAAGTTTTATTAACACTTCAGACGCCAATTTAAAAACGGTTAACTATTATCTTAAGTTTTAAATTATGAAAATGACGTTCTGTCATGAAATTGAAAATCGTCAAGTACTTTCAAGTATTTCAATATATTTTTTAATTAACATTGAATAATACAGAATGCCAAAACAATTTGAGATCAATTTACGTTAAATACGCGTTTGCGAAAAATGACTTATGATCACTCCATTAATTTAGTCTAAAAAAAGTTAGTATAACCTCGAAAGTAATTATTAGTTATATCCAAATACCTAGACATGCTGTAAATTATTTTTTAAACATACTATCAGCACGTAAACCGTATTAGTATGGTTCGAGAAACTGAAACCCACAGGAAAACAATACAAAACAGTTCCATATATATTTAATCGCTATAAAATCCCCAGTAAACGTACACATTTAAAAAATCTTAATATATCTCAACTTTGTGGTTAACGTAACTCGTAATTATAATTAAATACTCGGTGTGTACAAACATTTAACTGGTAGACGCAACAAGAACGAGGTAAACATTGTGGTATTAAATTGCATAACCAGTTCTGATAGTTCGTCGAATGACGACATTATCGGCACCATAGTATCTAATTTCGTGGTATATAATACAATATGAACGAGACTATAGTGTCTAATCAGAGACACGTCCATACAACACTATCACGGGTTATTCACGTGTCTCAACGTACTGTCTAAAGCTATGAAGTGCAGTTCATGACACGAATTTGAAATATACTTAAGTATGTATATCATAGTTAGTCTTTACAGAATTGAAGTGAAGGTCTTGGATAATTCGATTAAACAGTACCTGTATTTCTTACAAGAAACAACGGCGCTATGCCAATTGTATTTAAATAAATATAACTATTCCATACAGCCTTCATTTTCAAAATATATAAGAATTAGCAACTCTTGTATACAGATTATTCGGTGCTAATTAAAGATTTCGTAATGAGATTGTATAGTATCTCCTTTAATTAATCACGATATGAGAAGATGCAATGCCAAGGTTCCGGTTTGCTGTGGGCTCTTTGTTATTTCATTACCGTTTTTCAATCGATACTTTTATATAAGATGTACTTTAGAAGTACAGTTTTGATGCTGATCAATGTGTACTCGTATATTCCATACGAGGAGTCCACGTGTTCATCTAATAGCTGACTCTATAAAGATGCTAGAGAACTATCTATATATTAGACAGCATTGGTCCATCCGAACGGTAGACAAAAGTTTGTCCTAATTACTCCTAATCGGTAACCCGGTCAGCTTCTGTACCATTTGAGATATTGAATGCAAGCCTCTATAAAATCTCACCAACTTTTATGACAGTACCATAGATAAAAATGGAGTCTGTCAACCTGAGAATGACATTGTCAATTTTATAATATAGAATAATTGCTTTTTTCTTTACACCTATGCAATAATTTCACCTTCCTCTATTCAATGCCAGATCATTCAGCCGTGCAAGTTAGAACTAGATACTATTGAACGCTCTCAAGGTCTCACGTAATTATTACACAATTTTAGACCTAAGCCAAGTCCACCAGGTCTCAGAAGTTTGTTCATCTTGAATTTTGGGGATATCTACGTGTCCCCATTTTTCTATTACTTAGAATTACCTATGTGATCCAAACAGGTCTTAAAGTGTGCCTTCTGACATTGATGAACGTTCTTGGCATTACGCTAGGAGGAAATCTCGTGAAAAAATAATATTGTAGAATATTTACCTTGTTTGCACCGTAAAATAGAACAAATGGACAGAGAGGCAAAGAAAATCACTGTGAATAGGTCTGTAGTTTGTGACGAACTGACGTTCGAGGACGCAGAAGGTCACCACTCCCTACCGGAGAGGCAGAATCTACCGGCTTTATATTGTACACAACGCCCTCTACAACGAGCACTTCTTTACGATCGATATTTTTGCGTATGTTCTATGACAGAATATATCCCAAATATATTAGTCACTAAGCTTTGTCGAAATAAAGCAATTAACTACAAAGAAAAAGAAAAGAAAACATAGAGGAAGCACTCATGAGTTCCGTACAATTTGTATCATTTATATTTAAATCTTATTTCTCTGATTTCAGATTAATTACAGATTTAGAAGGATGATATTTGTCATTTCAATCTGTGTTCATGGTGGAAAAACTCATTGACTAATATTTGATATCACATGAAAACTGCGTAACGGAAATATGACGTGAGCAGAGAGCACGTGTTCTACATATTATTTTTGCGTTTTATCGGTAAAAGAACATTTACCCGCTGAGAAAATTTATCAGTTATCACGACCTCAATAAAATGGTTTCACGATATAATTTAGTGACGCTCTCTTCAATCTTGTGGCGTGATTCATTTTTCTGCATTTCAGAGCCTTCTTATCTAGCCATGACCTATAGATATACCTTCTCTTCCGTGCTGATAATAAATATAGTATTAAAATGTTCAGTAAAATCCTGCTCAATTATTATAATAACTGTTAGAATTATGTCATACAAGTGTCAACAATTACTTATTGACATCTGTCAATTGTATAACCTGACATCATCGACTGAAGGAATAGACTGAACATCTTATGGGATATGGCGTCACGCGTGCTTAGGTGTTGGGACACTTATGCTATATATAGAATATATTTCCTATATCAGAATCATGCAGCACAATATATACGGAAATGGAATCCAATTTCTGCACAGGCTAGTTGTACATACACGAATTAACTGTATAGAATTATTACGAGCAGATATGAGTCCCACTCATTACGAATATGTCTATTAACGGTCGCAAATGCGTAATCTATTTATCTTCAGTCGGGCAGACATTTTATCCGACAGTCCTTTCCAAGTCAACCGAGTAGCTACTTTAAGTGGTAGATGACACTACTCGCGTTGAGGTTATACCACAGAATTTTAGTTGAAAGCTGAAATACGTGTATGAAATAGTTTACTGATCTCTATAGATACATTTTCATTCTATTACAACTTTTATTCGACTCCTGTGGGAATATAGCTGGTCTCATGCGCGATCGTATGCACGCGAATGCTTAAAATAAATTCCGAAATTCACTTTCCAGTACTGCAAGCAATATTGTGTCTCACTCTTGCATGCAGTTAAACAAGAACACAATGATATTCGTAATATTGGCAATAAATTTCGAAATTTACCCTTAATCCACTTATTTTCAGTAACGGTGTCTAAAGTCACGTATTACGCGCAGATTGTAATAAAGTATTAGCTGTTGCAATTTTTTTATTTTGTCCGTGACTGATTTGGTATCGATGTAAAAGTATAAACTTTAATATGTACATAAACATTTTTCAAAGAGTGCAGAAAATGTAGGTAACGAAAACAGACTTAATAATTCATAAAAGTGTTCTAAATAGATAACACATTAATAGAATTTTCAAGAGTTTCACTATGTAAGAATATGTATTTTGAATTGTATAAGCGATTTAATAATTTAGACCACCAGATACAAATTCTGGAAATTTTAATAAATCTTTTGCAAGCTTAGAAAGATTTAGTAAATACCTCTGAATTGTCGGATCTAAGTATAGCCTTCATTTTAATGCAATGTCTTGCCCTTTTCAACACAGACTGACACTCAACAAACCAGTGAGCGGATCAATTGCTATCAAAAGATAAGTGTTAAGCTGCTCGTATATTATCCTAAGATATTTATTACCTCTATATACTTTTTTAAAACCTATAGTCGCAGGGTACTTAAATAAAATACAACCTGTACCCTATATTTATGTAACAATAAATAAAATAATTCTGAAGATTGCTCACACTAATTACACAAGTTTTTCTTAACACGAGATAAACTTTTCTCTTTCATTTTACGGGAAAAATAAAGATTAAAAACTGACACGACAACACTTTATTATGAAATAATTGTGGCTTATCAATCATGCTGTATCTCCCTCTGAAATATATACGTTACAAGCAATGACGTATGTATTATCAAGAACAGAATTGATTTAACACATGTTTCTTCATGTAAAACAGTTACCGATTAAATATATTAAATACATTTCTCAAAATTGAAAACGTTATATTCTATGGCAAATTTGAAAGTTCACTAATAATTTGTTAATAAGTATCCTTTAATCTATCTGATAATCTTTTCAAATATGTTTTCAAGTGAAAAAACGATATTATTACAGTTATAGGATATTGCCTAACAAACACACTTTTAGACATTGCAAAATTATAATGAGTATATAAAATCCAGTAAGATCCAGTACCGTCTCCGATAACGACGTATCGGGTCAGCCGCATAGTTATTATCTAACAATAAGATAAAACGTCGCGGGGGATATGTCTATAATAATAAAATGAAGATATTGACACATATATTAGTAGGATAAATTCTCAAAATATTCCACGGACAGAAAATTCCATTGTAGAATACCACACGGGTATTTATTAATTACAATTTACAACAATTTAATGCAATAATAAAATTATACAGATTATTAGGACATCTACATGCGAAATGAGTTCATAATTCGCGGTAGTCTTCCTATAGGCTGAATTCCGGTATATTTCTTCAGAAACAATTATTAACCATCCAATGAGCATTCGCTATTTTAATAATCGGCTGACGTGAGCCGGATATTCACTAGACCTTTGGTATCGGATAGTACTCCAGTATTTCGAACAGAACACATAATAAACAAGATTCTAGTTTTGTAGAAGACAATTCATGTGCGTCGTGTAAAAGTAACAAAGACAAATTTCTGACGGCTCGACATATTCGTACGAGTTGTTTGTATTTGAGAATTGACTGTGATCAAGGTAGACAAGAAGGAGAATTGGGAGTAACGTAGGGAGGGATTTTGATGCAATCAACATTTCTTGACGGAGAAGGGGAAAAATTATTTGCACAATCGTTCGGTCTCTCAGTAGCTTCGACGATAACAGTTGTACTCGACTTCTCCACATTTAGAAAATCTACTACCAAAAGCTGCTCAGCCATCGTTCCGTTATGACCGACCCGGCGAATACGAGTGTCATCAATTTTGGAGCTGGTCCAGCTAAAATTCCTCAGGAGGTACTTATATCAGTGATATATCGTACATATACATGTATTTCGTAAATTTATTATAAAAGTAAAGATATTCTTAATTGTTACTTCGCAATTAATTCCAGAAGTGTGAATTAAGTATTTTCAAAAATTAGCCTGTCACTGGTAAATTGGTAAAAAAATTATTGTATTACTTTCATTGAATATTAAATGTGACTGTTTACTGTTAATATAGTTATCAGAGACAATAAGAATTGTATATCGTTCTTATACAAGTTTTAGATAATTACACGCGCACGATGGTCACTAACGGTTTCTATGATAAAGTCATAATCACTAAGCGGTTCATTGCGTTGAATACATTATTTTCTTCAACGCCAATATAAGAGACAGTTGCAAATGAAAATGTCTAAATCTTCAGTTTATATTTAACTGTCTACACAGTCACTCGTTCAATCAATAACATTCAGATGCAAAACATAATATTTTTCTAAGAGGCGTGTAAATTTAAATTAAACCTGCCGCCTGACATTTTTCGCTTTTTGTTTTCTCTTTGAACATTCTGCCTTACAGTACGAATATTCTGATAAGAGCCGGTGTTGCCAGCTTTTCATAGTAATGTAAGTTACATTCTCTATATGGGTCAATAGAGTTCAATGAACTGATATCGATATATTGGCACTGATAGGTGTTTGCAATGGTCGTTACTGACGTGCAGCTTTCATTTACCTGTGCATTTTTAATATTTTCAGGTTCTGAAGAATGTGCAGCGTGAATTGCTTTCGTATGCGAATACGAAAATAAGTATTTTGGAATTGAGTCATCGGTCAAATGATTTCAAAAAAATTATTGATGACGCCCAAGCCAGTGTCCGTGACTTATTGTGAGTAGCTCCGATTGTAGATCGTTTATTTGTGTAATTTTTTCTAAAAATGTTAATTCATTTATTCACAATACTTTCTCCAGGAACATTCCTGACAATTATAAAGTTTTGTTTATGCAAGGAGGTGGAACTGGTCTGTTTGCTGCTGTGCCACTTAACTTGATGTACAAAAGTGGTACCGCCGATTATTTAGTTACTGGTAAGAATCGTTATTGCTTGTATGGTCAATTAGTAAATACTGATTTATTTAACTCATTCATTTTTAGGATCCTGGTCAGCTAAAGCAGCTAAAGAAGCAGGGAAATACGGCAAAGTAAATTTAGTGCTGCCAAAACAATCCAAGTACACTGAAATTCCTGATCCATCAACTTGGAATCTGGATCCTAATGCTGCGTACGTTTATTATTGTGATAATGAAACAGTCCACGGTAAGATTATATTGAGATGATCAAAGTTGTGTAATATGATTATGAAATCTAATGGGTTTGATGATGAATATTAATTTTTGTATTTAGGTGTTGAATTCAATTACATCCCAGAGACAAATGGAGTTCCTCTTGTTGCTGATATGTCCTCTAACATACTGTCTAGGCCATTTGATATTTCCAAGGTAATTAAAATTACTATCTTCTCTTATATCTTAATCTATCAATGTTATCTTAGTTCGCAGTAATATTTGCCGGAGCGCAGAAAAACATTGGACCGGCTGGCGTAACTTTGGTGATTGTACGAGATGACGTTCTTGGTAATGCAATGTCTGTTTGTCCGACGATTTTTGATTTTTCAGTTATGGCTAATGACAATTCCGTACATAATACTCCTCCTACATTCCAGTAAGTATGTACATGATTCTTGATAAGACTTATTATTGCTTATCAGTTCAAGTCAGTATTTAAGTATGAGGTTGTTTGATTATCCATGAAATTTTGTGTTATAAATTTTAGAATATACGTAATGGGACGTGTTTTTGATTGGATCAAACGTAATGGAGGTGTGGAAGGAATGGAAAAGTTAGCCAATCTCAAGAGTAAAGTAATATATGATATTATTGAGGAATCAAAGGGTTTTTATACCTGTCCTGTTAGACGAGATGTTCGTAGCCGAATGAATATACCATTCAGAATAGGAAATAATGACGAAGAACTTGAGCAGGAGTTCCTTTCTGGAGCAGTCGCACGTGGCATGCTTCAGCTCAAGGGTCACAGGTAAATATTAATTTATTTTATATTTTAGATATGCTTATGAAACAAATTATGATTCAACTTCTTAGAGTTGAGAGAGTTACAAAGCTTTGCGATATTTAAGTAAAACTACACATTTGATTAGATCTGTCGGCGGAATCCGGGCATCTTTGTATAACGCCGTGACAGAAGAGGATACCCAAACTTTGGCCAGCTATATGAGATGGTTCTACCAAGTTCATCGTGAATAAATAAAGAAGATGAGAAATGTAAATAATCTTCATTTTGCAGGAGAAATTATTTTTTTAAATTCGGTAAATGCCTTTTGTAACGTGTTTTGTATGGACAGATATTCAAATGACGTGGAAATATATCTCCTTTACCAATAAAAATTTAATAAATTTTGTTGTATAAAACTTATACAGTTTAGTGAAATATCTTTTCTACTCACAGCTTGGACAGATTTTGCTCAATTATAACTATTTCTCATTTGGCTCAGTACATTTCTGGCAATTTTCTAGATTAGATTGGAATGAAACAAATGATTCAGATTCCTCTTGGTCACAAGAGGTTTCCGATTTTTCTGATTCATTAACACTTGCTGATCTAATATTGTATTTGTTAGTACAATCGCATTTATCCTTGGCTTCTTTTAATCTTTGGACAAATATCATGTCCAATGCTTTTTCTAATTTAGGATTAGTCCCTTGACATCCACTTATAACTTGTTTAGCCCACTGCAAAAATAAAAAGTTGACTGTAATTCTACTTAGACATCATAGAATTATGATTTAACAACATCAAAATTACCTTGAAATATTCTCTGACTCTTACTTCTGTCCAACCAACAGGTGTTGAGCTGAGAAGATCTCTTAAGTTATATATTTTATCGGCCAATGTAACCAGTTTAGCTTCATGACTTTTATTTGGTGTATTTTTTATTTGAAGTAATTTGCGTTCATGCTTTTCTAATTTCTTATCATCAGTGACTTCTCTTACAATTCTACTCACAGTAGGACCAAATTCTTGTTCAATTTCTTCAAAAGTGGTATTTGTATCTTCTACAGTATCATGCAATATAGCTGCCAAGATCACCGCAGGGTCATATACATCACCTTCTTGGATTAAAATATTAGCTACACCTGAAAATGTATTGTGCAATAATTTGTCAAGGTATCCGTGATTAAAACAAATGGATTGTACGATAAGTAAATTGAAATAGTTATCGTCAATGCACCTATTGGATGATTTATATATGGAGTTTGGTCCATATCCTTCCTTCTCTGCTTACTATGTTTTATAGCCGCAAAATTCACACATTTTAAAACAACAGATAATAAATCTTCATTTGGCAGTGCTTTATTAGAGGTTCCACATGAGTCAACAAAACGAAATGGGTCATCATGTTCCTTAATGGGTGCATTTGTAGGAACATCCAACACTTTATCTTGCATCATGCTCAAAAAGGTGCTTTTCTCAACAGGAAACTCCATACCTTATTTAAAAAAGAAGCATTGAAAATAATAACCTAAAAATTCGTTGTCTGTTGCTTAAATGAACCATAAACTATATAATTTTCTTAAGAAAACAACTGTTCTCTTTTTCAGGAAATGATTGATTTAAGACATGTTTCTATGAGAAACTACAAGGTTTTTTTTTCCAATTTGATTTAATTTGGAATTTCTTATGACAAATAAAATTAGATAAAAATAAAAAGATATATTAATGACAGGGTGTATAATAATGTGAATTGGATTGGAAATGTTTGTACAGAATTTTATTAAATTAGTACATGCTAGTTGATGTATGTACCCTATTCGTTTATGTTGGATGAATTTTTAGCTATGCTTTGAATTTGCTTGCTAAGATATTTTACTCGCGTCACTAGTTTGTCCTTTGGATTATATTCAGTAAATGGTACAACCAGGACTTTGTATCCTTTAGCTTCCAAAAGTTTGCTGTACAAAAATGCTATTCCTAATGGGTCCTGTCTCCCTCTACAAAAATCGTGATAATATCGGGGCAGCACTGCTATCCTAATGAACAATTACACATATCATTATAACTTTTCAAAGTTAATATCTGTACAAATTTAATCAATGTCTAAATTCTTTCTGCATATATACCTGTTTGCATCATGGTTGACAGAAGCTTTTTCAATAGACACAGGATTACATTTGCTGTCCACAAAAAACTCAGCATCTTAAATATAAATCAACAAAACTATTAGCTCACGTTGGAATAATATATATTCTTTTCTTAATATGTTTCCAGTAAATTTACCTAATGTGAAGCCCATGCCTGTATTGACGTTTAAATTTAAAAATGATGCGGATGGTAATAAACTAAAAAGCGTGTCTGTTATAGCCTTAGTGAATTCTTGCCTCTCTTTTGACTTCTCGAGAATCACATTAAAAATTTCTGAATTTTCGTCTAGCAGAAAACCTGAAAATATTTGTTATTCCTTGTAACATTGATTGTGTAAATGATATTTAGAATTTAACATACTACAAAAGTATCATGTGATATACCTTTGTAATTACTCAAAAGGAACTGAGCTGCTGCATTTATATTTAAAAGTTTCAACTGCTTAGCCACGTTCAGACACGATGCATCTACAATTTTTTATAACATCAGAATACAAATATAAAGCATTACAATTAATTGACTACGCAGATTAAACTTACCAGACAATTTTGTTATAAACTGTTTATCCAAAACTGAGGAAACTTGTTCAGTTGTTGCTTGATTCAAAACTACCAAAGACCAGACAACATCAAGCCAATCTAAACTACTTGGCATATCAGATTCTTTCAACGAATTCGTTACTTTCTGAATAAAGATTTTTTTATATGACATATAAGTATAACAGGAATTTCGTATTAATAAATAGGCCTTAAATTATATTCATAAATATAGAATCATACCTGAAACAAAGTATCTGCATTTGAAGGACTGTAACCCACCGTTGCCAGTGTCAATAAAAAGGCACAGAGATCTTGTGGCCTCATGCCTTCTGAGTGGATGTCGATCCAGTCTGATAGAGTATCTAAAAGAGGTTGATCCTTGTAACGTAACAGTCCTAGAGATGTTAGAATAGACCCTATCACAGGACTCTTATCGGTTCTTGGTACAGTCTCCAAGAGGCCAGATGATATTTTTTGCATTAGAACCTGTGAAAGTATTGTTAAGTGATGAATAACATTAATGAAGGACAGTTTCAAGATTGTCATAATGTAAAGAATAATTTGTATGAGATCTTCCTGTTACATTACCTCATCTGGGAAACTTAGAATTGCCATGCTGTAGAGTAAATCAGCTGACTGTTTAATCGTAAGTGTTGAAGAAACACGACTAATATTATATGCTAGAGATCTCAATAATGGTATGGGTCTTCGCTTCTTCTGAGCTAGCGCAGTCATAACCTTCGTATGTAAATTGAATGTAATTAAATATATTTATTGTATTATATATAAATATAATTATAAGAACCTTTATCATTTCAGGTAAAGAAATATCAGAGACTTTCTTTGTAGCCTCATTAACTTCTGTCAATCCAAAGAAGGTAGCCAATTCATCAATACTATGCTGACGCCTTGCTTCATTTTTTGCAGGATGTTTCTTATTTACATTGCCTATTAGCTGGCATAAGTTTAAAAATCGCTTATCCATTTCAAATTCAGATAATTGAACTTTTCCATGGTTTGACCACTCCATAAGAGTAGAAACGATTTTGAAGGCATTCTCTCGTGTGATGTTCCTTTGATTTGCAATCTTCAGTAATTCATTAACAGTTGTGGTTGATGTAATGATTAAAGTATCATTTTGTTGTGAATCTTTGACTTGATCCGTGTTCTTCAATGATTTAAACACTGCTTGTACCAATGGATTTTTAGGCATGTTATTTTTTTTGATAACACTAACATGTTTTACAGTAGGCTCCTGTGCCTCCTATAATAAAATATTCAATATACTCACATTTATTAGTACTCATCGCAGAAAGTTGACATCCTAACAGAATGGAGAACTTACTTTGGAGGCTGTGGTTGCTGGAATGGCGGCAGCTGAACTAGCTGCCAATAACTGTTGAACAGTAATTCTCCAAATTGGTCGAGGACAAAACCTCACCGTTCCATTGCATAAAGCACCGCTAAACTGCAGCATTGCCATCAACCTGCAGAAATTTATTTATATAACAGAAGGGTTGGGACATACAAGATATTCACTGACAAGTAATAGGAACCCAAGAAAATGATTTAAAAAGATTAATCAACGAAACTTACACTATTTATATAATACTTTAAACTGTATGGTCAATTTTTAATTACAATATTTTTATAATTTTTCGGTATTTTAATAATACATGATTAGGTTAAACAGACCTATGCATTTGTCCATTGGTCAAGAATTCTACTAGATCGTGAAGTCAGAATTATTTTTGCTAGATGTACACTTTGCTCTTCTTTATCGACAATTTTCATAGAAGACTTGCAGTTATAGCAGTAAACTACTTTACGATTACATTTAGCACTAATCTTGATAAATCGACATGAATGCAGCAAGAGCCATTAAAATAAAAAATAAAAATAATAGCTATATTCATCTTACCATCATGAATTCACGTTGGAAAAACGGGCACAAACATTAGCATTATTTTGTAGAGGTCTTTCTTCTTATAAATGATTAGCATAAAATTTGAGAATGTATACCACAGATGGAAATTTTAGAGATTAAATCAATCAATATTATAATAATATTTCTACATTCTACGCCCAATCCTGTGATATTTAAGCAACTGCTTCAGTTGTAGGAACATATATTTCAAACTCATGTTATTTGTCTTTTGAATGACTTTGATTAAACATTCTATAACGACTCTTATTAGCTTGGCACATCTCATTGGAGGAGGCAGCTATAAGGAAAGAAAAGAAATATCCTCATTAGCTGCGAGACTATGTGATTACCTGAGCAGAGATAATCAGGAAAAGATATAAGAATAATAAAATGACAATTTAGTAAAATTATAATATCTGCATTTTCATGTCTTCATAAATCCTTATGCATAGTTGAGAACTCGGTAGAGATACATAAGGCTACGTCGCAGTATCAACCAGTAACGACGGTTTTTCGCAGTTTGCCGTACGCGTAATGATCCTGTTTCTTTGTTCCATGAATCTCTGGTAAATATATATATATATATATATATATATATATATATATTATTAATTAGTTAGTTAGTACTTAATTATTAATTTAGTTAGTTCGTTAAGTAAAACTTTTAATAATAAACAAGTAGTTTTAATTATCCCCATTGGAAACATTCTGTGGAATTCAGTCTTTTGTATTCCCGCGATACCCCAGGATACCGTCGGACTCGTGACAACTGGTGACAACGAATTTCGTGATTGATAAAACGTATGGAACAAAGTAAAGTTTGAATTTCATAAACACATCCCGCTTTGGTCATATGTATATGTAATACAAAGGACAAACACCGTTTAATCCAGTTTAATCCATCTTCAACGGTAAGATACTTAAAATAATATTAATTTCCCATTATCTTTCGTTATTTATTCTTAACCTTGTCAATTAAAATGTAAATCACAATTTGAATTCCCAGATTATAATTGGGCGTTGACAGTTACTTAGTTTAGGATAAAGGCCTGCTTAGGCAGTAGTTGTCAATTAAAGAATATTTTGACGAGAAGTCCTATGGTTTTGATATTTATATTTATCATTAAATGTTGTGGGCGAATTAAATGAAAATTGTACGATATGTATAGTGGAATGGAATTAAATAGACTTGGAAGGTAAGATTGAAATGTTTATAAAACATGCCATTTTAATACAGCACTATTATAATACAATTCGAATATATAAATAGCGTTTAAAATATAAATTTACAAATGCAACGTAAAACATGTAAAAGTTGAAAACAGGTATAAGCAAAAAATTTACGAGTTAAATGAAGACTACATGGATAATTCTCATAAATATACTAGCATAGGTAGTATAATGTTAAAACAGGCAAGTTTCCCATGCCTCATTACATCATTTGCACAACAGGTTTATAATTTCAAGTTCTTTCAATATATTTTTTAAGCATAATTATCATATAAATGCTTTTAGAGGACACTGCGAAAATTAAAAGTAAATATAATCAAATGTCACATTTCCGCAATGCACAACTTCCACGTTACATCAGTTTTAACGTATCATGTTTTACATGTAAAGCTTCTTGTATCATGTAATAATATATGTACGTAGCCAAGGTAAGTAGATCACAACGCTTCACTACCTGTAACAAAGTCTTACGCTGTATCTCTTTTTTTTTAAATAGCTTATTTGTTAGATAGCTTATTTAATTAAAAAATTACCATTTATCATCTGTACCTGATGTGTACATGTAATCTTTGGAGATGTACCAACTAATATAGAATCTCCTATGTATTGCTAGCTGGAGATGATTTTGCCTTGCTACTATCTGCAACACTTGTCCCTGTCAAAGATGTCTGATCTTTTGTTTTGTCGACTGTAGCTATTGAATTATTACTATTGCTTTCACCAACTTTCTCTTGCGAGGTGGATTCTTCTTGTTCAGTGAATGGCATTTCTAAGGAATCTGAGGAAATTCTTCTCATATTGTTAAACTGATCTGCAGCATCAAAATGTGCTTCTTTTACATCTCGGACATTATTCAATGAGTCTGAACTCAATGACGGATAGTCCAGAGTTGTCTTCATCTCTAGAGAATCGGAACTTCTGCAAAGTGGATGATGCTTCTTCTCAGGATTTTCTTCTAATTCCAAAGAGTCTGTACTAGTTTCCATAATATTTGCTTCTTTTGAAGTTTGAGCATTATCAATTTCCAATGGAACAGTTGCAGCAGCTGATCCAATTTTTTCCACATCTGTTATCTCAATCTGAGAAATATCTTCAGTAGTATCATCCTGTCTATCGAACTTCTCTACGTTAGCTTGAGCGATACGTATTATTTCATCTATTTCCTTTATCCTCTTCTCGTAGTCATCAGAACCGGATGTGCTGGGATTAATAGAACCAGGTGCACTACTCTCAGCTCGTGCTCGCAGTAAGCTTTCCAGCTTGTATCTATTTTCTGGACTTTCATGATCCAATAAATCCTCCTCTTCTCGTGCTTTCAATTCAGCTTTATGAGCTTCCTTACATGCGTATTCTAATCCTTCAAAGTCTTTGAGTGACGACAAAGAAATATCATCACCATGTCCAGATTTACCAGTAACATACCTTCTAGGTAAGCTCCCATTGTTGATAGAATCTTGAGAGCCGCATTGCAACTTCTTGGCATTCTCAAGTGCTACTGCACTTTCTAAATGTTCAAATTCTTGCAGTGAACTCAAAGAAATATTATCGTGATCGGATGGTTTCACCAGATATTTCCGACCAGCCAGGACATCATAATCCGGTGTACTTCCTAAACTGCCACGCATACTTCCTACACTACCAATGGATTCCTTGTGACTTCCTAGACTTCCAAATCTGCTGCTGCCAGCTTCAAAATCGGTTATTTCCTCCTCCTTAATGTCCTCCAGTGGTCCACGATCATATTCAATGTCATAAGCTCGAGGATCATTATGGAATTGCATTTCAATCCACTTCTTGCCTTCGTACTGTTCTTCATCAGAATACGACTGAGAATATTGATCATCATTCGAAGCTTGCGGAGGGCTTTCCTCAGATTCGAAATCGAATAGATCGTTATTTCTGGAAGCTTGACTAGTAGATACTTGCGAGTCATCTTTATTCTCTGTTATTAAATTTTCAAGATCACGGTCGTAATTCTTGCTCGTAGTATAAGAGAGAGCACTGATCTGTATACTCTTTCCTTCAGAGTCAAATTCTTCAGCTTCTTTTCCAACCTCTTCAATGACGACAAAATCATCAATTATGTCAGGTTTATCGACAAGCTCAAAAGAATCACTGTCTGGCGAATGTCGGTCTGACTTTTCTTTCTCGATTACAGTTTCCATAGACATTCCTGAGGTGGATGACGTAGACATGCTCGCTTGTTGGATTATTGATAACATAGATGATTGTAATCCTTCAGCAGCATCCTCAATACTATCGCCGATACTACTCAGCTTTGGTTCCAGAGAATCTGCATCCATTGAAATTGCTTCTGTCTTTACAACTTCTTGTTTAGTCATGACAGAGGCTGAAACATCTTCTTGTACTACCGTCGCTTCTTCCTTGGAGATGACTTGGGTGCACACACTTTGTACTCCATCCTCGATAACCCGTGATGTCATTATGTCGACTGACTGAAGTACTCCGGGGGGTTGAGCCAATGTGGACGTTGAGGAATCACTAAACTTATGTTCTTGGGTCATTGATTGTTCTTCTGATTCAACAGGAGCAGGTTCACCATTGTCATCAAGGATTTGTTGGAATATCATCTCTGAGGATCTCTTCATTCTACAAGGCATCTCACTGGGTGCCTTGCTACAATGCTCATTTACTGGTGATTCATCTATTGGAGAATCTGAAGTTTTAGATGCACTGACTACATTCGTCATTAGATCATCATCCAATGCAGTCTCCAGATTTTCATCAATTACATCTTTATCGATGTCGGCTTCGGATGCTACAAGAGTCTCAGACAGTTCACTAGTACTATCTATACTTCCAAGATGACCAGAACTCAAGGAGTTCAGCGACTTAATAGATTCGCGAGAACTTAAGGAACTTACAGCTGTATGATAATCCTGGGATGTTGGTCGTGATCCTGAGGAGTGTTCAATAGACATAAGAGCTGTCTCATACTCGGAGACAGTACCTGAAGGTATACAGGACTGAAGAGCATCGATGTCTGATGAACTAGGTCTGCTGCCACTTCCAATTTCATAGTCACAGGAATGGTAATTACTACTTTCACCGGAACTTGAACCCAGTTCACCTTCGCTTTCCGACGTAACTTTCTTTGAAGCTCTGGCTGGCTTGTGTCTTCTTCTTGGAGCTGGTTGCGGCGGTATCAAGGAGAAGCTATCATCTTTATTGTCCACGTCTGAACTTGATCTACTTGCTGGAACAGGGACAGGCTGCGTTTCATCAAGTTGCTCTGCTACTTTAGTATGGACGGCAATTTGAGTTTCAGTTTTAATTTCAGACTTATCGATTTCAGTCGTTAAGGTAGTTTCTTCTTTCTTTTCAGTTTTTTCAAATTGTTCCATTTTACTAGGTTCTTGAATAATCTCTGATACCTTTGGAGTATCCCTCGTTTCTATGGACTCGACTTGGACTCGTGGCTTTGCTACTGGGGATCCTGTGGATGGTTCTGCGTCACTGACTTGCTCGACCGATGGAGCTTTGTAAAGAAAAGGTAGATCGTTTGGTATTGATTCTGGTTGTAATTTAAATTGAAATTCTGATGGTGAATCTTTTATTTGAAAAACTGTCTCGTTGTTCTCCGTTAATTCTTCAATGAGGTCTTGTTGAGCTGCTTCCAGGGACTCCTTGACCTCAGCAATTTCCTTCTTGACTACTTGATCTAAGACAGTGATGGCGTATCTTGCACTTAAATCGACACTTCGCGTGTCTTCTTTTTTCATTTTGAAGGCACTGATATGAGGAGGTATAGGAGCGTGTCCCAATCTCTCAGGTTTTTCAATTGTTTTATCTCCATGCTTCTTTGAATCGTCATGCGAGCTCTTTGAAGCCGTACAAGTGTCCCTATCCTTTGATTTTGTTTTGCTTTTTATTTTGTCTACTGACTTTTCAATTTCTTTTACGACTCTTTCGGGCTTTACTTCAGGCTCCACGTGACACTCCGTATCATCTTTCTCTTTTTCTTCGATTTTCATTTCCCCGCTTGTCTTCAATGTCTCTTTCTCTTTACTTGAGTGCAATTCCATTTCTGAATTATCCGCTTTGTAATACTCGGGATTACGTACTGATGAATCCGATGTTGTAATCTCATGCAATGAATCTTTTTCTGGAACGTTGTCGTCCCTCTTTTCTTTTTTGTGTTCCTTCATTAATTTTTCCGATTCATCCGTAATGTCAGTTGTCATTTCCATTTCTTCCTCTGCGGCTTCAGTGGATTCTTTGTCTTCTACCTCATCGTATTTCTCCATTACTGTCTCTGACGTAGTAACTTCAGCTTGTAACTTTTCCTGTACTTCTTCAAGTTTTTCATGCTCATCCATTCCGTAACCTTCGGTAGGAGTCTTGGCGTCGTATTCTCTTTGCAAAGTGTCCATCAGTTCTTGGCAACTGGTATCAAGTTTATTCTCTACCAATTCATTTTCAAGTTCTTGATCACTCACTGGTATAACAGTGAATTTCGTTGCTCGTCCCGAGTGCGTCTTATAGATTTCAGTTACCGTCGCCTCCTTTACAGAATCCACTGCACTAAGATCCCCAGATGATTTTGTGATAGATCCTTCTGGTTCTGTAAATTCCAGTGACTCATCTTTCTGCGAACCAAAACTTTGCATTTTTCTTGATTGATACTCGTCCAGTTCCTTGTCGAAGGCCTGCGAAGGTTGCAAGGTTTCTGATATTTCAATCTTCTCATCACCGATCATCCAGTTCACTGGTTTTATTTCCAAAACCTTGGCCTTCGCCCTTGGAGAAATTAATGGTGGACTCTCCATCTCAAAACTGTCACTTCTTCGCATTCCAGTTTCAAATTCTTTAGCTCCTGCCGATGCCGACCTTTCATGGGGCAGAGAATAATCAGTGTCAGTCTGTTCGGAAACCGTGCTTGGACTTACAGTTATGTCACGGTCGTGACCGATCCTCTCTAAGGAGTGAACTGCAGCGCTTTCATGTAGCGACGAAACTTTCTCATTTGAGGATTGCTCGTAAGAAGTGCCAGAAGAATCCTTAGGTTGCTCGTAACTTCTTTGTTCGTCCATTTCTAAAGATGGCACATCCATGGAGTCTTGACGAAGCTCCTCCTTGACCTCTGGTTCCAGGATCTCTAGAACTCTGGCACCGGAATGTTCATACGATGAAGCTTTTCGAAGTAACATTTTCCTCGTGGACTCTGTCGGAGGCGCTTCATCCTTTTTTTCAGCAGAGTCCAGTCCTACAAACTTTGGAATGTCCTCCAACTCATTCGATTCAACCTCCAGTGATTCTTCTAATTCAATGTGTTCAGACATACTGCTAGGACTCATAGTGATATCACGGTCCTGTAATCTGGTTTGAGATGACGAGAACGGTAAACTGTCATCCTTTTCTTGTGGCGATGACTCCTCGTCCTTTGTCAAATCTTCACTGATACTTATACTATCGCGTGTGGATTCCTTCTCGAATAAGTCCTCCGACTTGCCAGAAACTGACTTCAGACGTTCCGTAACTCCATGTTCTGTTCCGTAACTCGTTACATTCGTTTGAAAAGTCCCACTCCTTTGCATTATACTTTCAAACTGTTTAGTCAAATCATCGGCCAGCTCTTCGTCATCGAAATCGTAGTTTTTAGTCATCGATTTTTTCACTTCACTTTCGTATCCTTCCTCGGCTTTCTCACTTGCAGTAGCTTCCGGCGCTATGACACGGTTTTCTATTTCCGTTTCTATCGACTGTATTATAGTTTCAGCAATATTACGAGCCTCGTATTCCTTAACTGTCTTCTGATGCTTCTCTTCCAAAGTTTCAGGAACCTCCGTCGATAAGTCAGCTAAATCTTCCTGAGTCCTCGTACCAGCAGTACCTGTGGCAGAGTCCTTAGGGATTACAGTGGTAACGTGGTACTCCTTAATCCGGACGCCTCTGGAATCTTCTTGGAGCATTTCCTCCTGCACTATGGCCTCGCGTACAGCCTTCCTCACGTCTGCGATTCGTGCCAAAATTTCATCGGATTGTTTCACATTACCCAAACCTTTCTCAGCCTCTTTTAGATCCTTTTCGATTTTGAACGACACGCCGACGTCCTTTTCTTTGACTCTACTCATTCCCGACTCTTCCATCGCTATTCCGTCTTTGTCCTCGAGTGACTTGAATCGTTGCTCCTCGCGACTTTCCATACCGGACTGGGTTGCGGATGCGTCGATTATCTCTTTTCCATCTCTGAATTGCACCGAGGTCTTCTGCACTCCTCTACTGTCAGATTCTTTGACCCTCTTCTCCTTCTCCTCTATTGTTTCCGTTGGCGATTCCTTTGTCAACGTTTTCTCAGACGTTTTTCTCTTCTCCACGTGTTCCTTCTCTTCGTGGACGATTATCTTATCAGCGCCTGACGTTACTTCGGAGGAGATCACTTCCTTTGCCTCCATTCGACTTGAAGCCTTGTGATCGACCTTCGAGGTCATCGTTTCAAAATCACTTGGTCTCTTTGTTGCACTCATCCCTTCGAAGACTCTGAACGCCTCTCTGGGATCTACGGCAGTGAAAGTTTTTGAGTATGTTTGGGATTCGCTCTTCGAAGTATGTTCGTACTGCTGGGATGACGTGACCTCTTCTGTTCTTTTGGTTTCTGTGACACTACGAGTTTCGAATTCTTTCTTCGGAAGATCTTTCTTTGCGTCCTTATCGGATGCTGCGGCCGGGGACACGTCGTGTATACGTTTCGGAATACGGGATTCAAATTCTTTACGTTTTTCAGAAACGGAGGACGCTTCCTGTTTTTCAGTTTTTAAATCGTCCTTCGTCTCTTCTGACTTCGGCGATAGTTTTTGATCAGATCTTTTTGCCTCTGATGGTAATGGAATTTTTGTTGCTGGTTCGTCCTTTATTTTTTGAGTTCTATCCTTTTCCGCCTTTGCTGCCGATATCGGTATACGAGATTCGAATTCCTTTTTCACTTGTTTCTCTTCGTCCAGGTGCATCTCCATCGTTCCTTTTTCTACCGTGCTAGACATTTCTTTACTTTCGAATGTCATGCCATCTTTAGGTATGAGCTCTTCGAGGTTATGTCGCGCTTCAAATTCTTTGAATAATCTTCTCTCGTCTCCCTCGACTATTGATGATTCCCTCATTTCCGTTTTCTCAAGTATTTCTGATTTTAATTTCGACGCAGTGGATGTTACGGTTTTTTCATCTTTACACGTCTTGTCCTTCGGTTCCTTCAATTCTTTGTCTTCTACTATATTCTGCTCCATGTTCGTATCAGAACTAAGTTGACGTTCGAAATCTCGTCGAATCTGTTTTTCCTTCGCTTCTGCGGACGAGAATATCTTAGCGTCCATTTCGGATTTTTTCGTTTCTTCAATTGCATGCTCTTTCCGCAACTTGTTGTCGTCCTCCATTTTTATATTCATCTCTGACAATTTTTCTGATAAGACATCCATTTGCTTTGAGTCAACGTCTGCCCTCTCCGCCATAGATTCTTTGACGTCCCTTTTGAATTCAACTGTGATCTCAGATTGGAATGTATCAACTTTTTGCTGAATGTCATCAACGTGCTTTGACATCTGATCCGTTGATACGTCCTTTACTTTAATTTCCTTTAATCTCTCTTTCTCGACGTCTTGGCTAAATTTCCTCTCATGCATAATCATCTCTTTGCAAAAGCTAATGGAGGATGAAACGTCCTTTATTCTTTCAAAAATCTCTTCTTCTCTGACCCACTCTTCGGCTTTCTTCGTCGAAGCGTCCTCTTTGATTGGTTCTTTTCCACTTTCGGCTTTCTTCGTTTCCTTTATCCTTTCCTCAAAATCTTTTTCCTCAATTTCTTTTTTCTCAACCTCTTTTCTCTCAATTTCTTTTTCCTCAGCTTCTTGGCTCTTGGATTTTATATTCATTTTTTCAAATACCACCTCTCTGTCTTCCTTCGGTGTTGCTTTTTTATGCATTTTCTCGAACACTACAGGACGTTCAGCTCCTTCCTCAATACGTTCTTTGATCTTCTCTAGAGTTTCCATCTCAGCTATATCTTGGCCAGCTCGCTTGCGTTCCTCCATTAACATATCCCTGCAAACGCCAATAATCTCTTTGGTAACAGGAATCTCTTTTTCTCCGTGAACAATAATTTGATCCTCCTTCGATATCTGTTCCGTGACCTTCTTACTCGTATCAGCAAGAACCTCCTTACTATCGATTTGACTTTGTCCAGCAGTACTAGAAGTCTTACGATCCTCCGATTGCCCAACAGTAGAATCTTCACTCGTATCATCAACAGTCTTCTCCCGTTTGATAAAATCTTTGGAAATCTCAATAATATCTGTTTTATTCAAAATGGCCGAATCGAACGTCTGCCCCATAAATTTCTCTTCTCCAACAAACCTAACAGTTTCCCCCCTCACGGATTCTTCTTTCAACGTCTTTCGAATGTCTTCGCTTCTAATCTCTTGGGTCCTCTTAGAGAGCACAGCCTCTTCCCTAAATTCTTCTCTCTCCTCTATCCCCAATCTTTCAATTCTCTCCACTTCTTGACTGTACGTCGCCCCCGTATTAAGCACTTCCTCTCCAGGCTGTTGCGCAGCTTCTTCAGCTGCTTCATCCGCCTTGGAATCTTTGACCGATTTATCCTTCTCTCTTATAGAGTCCTGACTCTGCAATTTTGGTGCCATCCTCGCAAGGGTCATCTCCCTCTGTATCTGTTCTTCAAAGTAGTGAGCCTTTTCCGCCACGGAACACTCCGATATGTCCGGGATGTTCATATCTTCCATTGTCTCGGATCTACCCGAGATAGCTTCGGTATCTTCTTCCGATACGACGTTCTGCATGCACTCGCTGTCACTCTCGTTGATTGTTAATTGGGACGTCCTGGAGACCTCGGATTCGGAACGCTGATAACTATCCCGTTTCCTGGTAATATCCTCCCAAAACTTCCTCTTCTCGGAGTACGTCTGCTTCTCGTTTATTGGTGATTTGTCGTCGTATCCTTCGGCGCTCCCTATCTTATTGAGATAACTAGCATCTACGGATTCAAGGGGACAAGAAGCCGCTTTTTGTGCAAGGAATTCGTGGATAGTGGCGGCATCTAGAACAACCAAGAATTATGCTCATATTACTTTTTTATTAGCAACGCAAGCCGAGTACAGTTATCGTTACAATCGATTTCAAGGTTGCTCCAAGCATGGCTTTTGTTTCATTCGTATTTTCATCTCAACGCGAACGCAATTCAACGTCACCTCGTATAGTTTTTCGATTAAACTTTTGGCGTGTATCGACCTTTTTCTATTTACACATCAACGATTCGGTAAATTCGAAATAAAGTACATCTACAGTGAACTCTCAACAATCTCTATAGTTATGTGTATATGTGCATTATATATTTGTAATATATATATATAAACTTGTCAAAGGGTAATTATGAGGACGTGCGGCACTCACAACGGCAAGCCGATGTATTTTTTGTTTCCTAAAAAAAAAAAAAAAACTAAACCTGGAGACATGTGGCATTGGAGTCTAATCTAGCCTGACGGAACCATTCCCTAGTCCATCACAACTTTAAGTGTCTAACATGAAATTTGTTTGGGAAAATTCGGTGTGAGTGCCACTTTATATGGGTGGTCCTCATAAATGCCGATACTCAAGACGAAAAGTCCTGAGAACTACCCTTCTTAAAAAATATATGTATACATATATATATTTGCAATAATAAACTTTTGAAATATGGACACGATTATCCGGCTGTCTTTTTTTTCTCGTATGACATATACTTTTTCATTGCGGTATTAATATCCCATATGGTTGTCTATGATAATGTTGAGGACGGCAGTTTTGTCTGCAATGGTAACAGTACATAAAAGTTTGTATTATTATCGGCATATCGCGAAGGAGAAAAAAGCGAGGCACGCTTTTTTTAATCAATATTTCTCGTCCTTCATATAGTTACGCTGTATTATATGTAGTCAGAGTGATAATTTAAGCAAAGGACAGTTAATTAGTCGCTTGCATCGATTATCATACAAAGTGTCGAATAGACGATAAATTGAAAACAAAACGAAAATATACGAGCTCGTAAGTTGATCTCACGAAAATTATCCGCGCTACGTAATTCCGCGATTGCCCATGGGAGATTTATTTATCTCGTATACGAAATTTTTTTTTTTTTTCTTATTTCTCTCTTTTTACTTAACTTATTCATTCCACATCCTCCACATCGGTATGACTGTCACTTATGGCATCGTCCGTGACGTCCTTTACGCTCAAAAAATTCTCCATCTTGTTTAAGTTTCTCATAACGATCTGTGAGGCGGCTGATATCTCAAAATCCCCCTGATAGTCATCTCGAAGTCCACAAGCACCATCCTGATCCTCGTCCTCGTCAGAAGCGTCCATATCCTCGATATCGGTGGTCGGCATTACAATGATTTCCGGTGCGTTTGAATTAGGCGGGAATTTTGAATTCTCTCCGGTGACATTCATGCGGCGTCTCACTTCGATAGAGAAAGGACCGTCGCCTTCTTTCGTCGTGATGGTCTCATCGAATTCCGCAAGTAGGTCTGACCTTGCTTCCACGTAAATCGTAAAATGGTCTTCCGCTTCGTCATTGGACATGTCCTCCAGGTCCGTTTCAGCCTGACAGATATTATTAACGATGATCAGATTCTTCCGATCCGTTTTATCAGTGATTTCAAGATTTTCCGGATCACTCGTATAGATCTCGTCCACGTCTGTTAGATTTTCCACGAAATTATTTCCACGCTCTCCATCGGGAGTCTTGCATGACTCATCGATAGCGACCGTGTCGCTTGTACCATCTGTCAGTGTCACGGATATTACGGGATTCGACGGATTTTGAATTGGCAAATTGATCCCGCGCTTATTTGGACTTGGATTGCGCGGTTGGGTCGAACTCGTAAGGGTGAGTTCACCCTCGGAATCAGTGTCTGAGAAGTGCAGCGATGAATTATTCATCATTGCGTTTAGGCGTCTACGCGTTGACCTTGACTTTCGTCTGACCTTGACGTTGTCACTCTTTGAGCGGGACGGACTCGACGAGACCGACGACTTTTCATTGACTTCGTCGTTCTTCTCTTCCAGAGTGGATCCCGTGCGACAGCTTACTTTTTTCAAATTCTCCAATTCCTTCGTTTGGCAGCTGGCTGGGTCGTCTGTACACGTTGGCAACGTCGCGACGCTATCTTCCGATGCGTTTGCCAGTTCTGGTGCTTCACTCATGACGACTCGATTTTTTTGCTCTATTGGACTTTTATGTTTGGTTTAATTAAATCGCGGATTGTAAACGGAAATTATAAGCGAACTCAAAATAACCTGAAACGGAAAATGAGAAAAAAATCAAAATTTGAAAAATTAAAAGAAATTTCGTTGGGTCTGTGATGAGACTCACGTGTTTTTTTTTTTTTGAAGTCCTAAAAAATCGCTCGGTTATATATATATATATATGTATATATATCTTTATTTGTAATTTAATATGCCATTGCGACACAGTACAGTTGACGGTTTGCTTCGTACTAAGAAATCCGTTATGACTCTACGAAATGTTGTTGATGAAGTTACGCTTTATTGAATTAGCGAAGCCCCACTTGATAAATAAGCCATAAGTGGATCGTCGTGGTCCCGTTAAACAAAAATGGATAAAGAAAGAATTTCCAGAAAATCCGCATAATTAAAAAAAAAACTGAACTCAATTATTCCTTTTTATTATATATAGAGTATAAATATAGTTTTTTTCTTCATCTTTCAAACCGTAGATTTCGTCTGGTCGGTTGTATGATTTTCGAAATTAAAAAAAATTTTAATCATTGTACACGTATTATAATATTGATTCGTTCAATTAATCTTTGTATTTAAATTTTTAATCTATACTTCACGATTATTGTGTTGCGCCAGGAGTGTCCTGACTCCAAGAAAAGTGCGAACGCCAGGCCAACCAGTCCGCGCGTGCAAGAATACGTTAGTTCGAACGGAAGACGGCCTGGCAACCGATAGCTTGATACTAAAATCGCACATTTTACGCATTTTTAGAAGTGCAGCTTATGGCTGCTGCACCCCCAAGAATGAGACAGTCCACAATTAGAATTCAAACGGATAAGCTGCTCTCGTGGAGTAGACTCTGTACAGGAGATATTCTCCATTACCGTACGGTACTTATTGTGAGTCATATTTCACGTCGATCAACGTCGTATCGCTGTATCTATTTCTTTTCCTCCGTTTGCTTCAATAAACCGTCACTGTTTTGTTATATTCACGCGAGTTCTAATTCCTAAACCGGCACCAATCCCAATAATCTCTTAGACCTAACCTCTCAACCGAACACCGTCGTCGAGACGCTCGGGCACAACGACTGTTTATTTTTCAACAAATCATGTCGTGCATGTTCAGATTTTTAGGCATTAGATCACGTTACGCACTCACTCAAAAATTCTTAATGATTTCTTTTTTACTTAAAATAATTCTACAGCGAATAATAATCTTTGTCATACCTGTTTGCTCTTTCTGTAAAGTATCGGTTATGAATTTCTGTTCACATGGAGAGGTTGATTTTGGTTCGTCCGATTTTTCCTTGTTGTCCTTCTGATATTGTGATTGGAACCGGTCAATCTTTTGGCTGATGATATTAGAATCCTCAAAGTCTACGTAACACGAATAATGCAAGTTACAGAAGTAAAATTGAAAATCAAATAACTTTTTGCCGTTACAGAAATTCTGATTCACGTTAAACTTACCCATTTTTCCGTCGAGTTTCCCTTGAATTTTTGTAGTGCTCATTATTTCCGGAAGTACTATATTTAGTATGCAAATTGGCTGCTGAGGGGGTTCCCCTTTGGCTATCTTGGGCTCCCGCATGAATAGCATCCTGGCCACTGGATCCAGCAGGGGATCCTTGACTTTTACATGAAAGGACAATCTATTTTGACGGAACGCTTTAAAAGTGAATTTCAATTGTACTCCAGACTTGGTTACAGGCACTAGGTTCCCACTGAATTCAATATAAAGATCTTTGCCGTCCAATGCCTGAAGGAGATAAGTTTTACATTGAAAATAAACCGAAGGACCATCAAAGCTACTGGATTTAAATTTTATCTTAAGCGACGTCACGTACCTCCACGTCACGGCTTTTGACAATTTCCAAAAATTCTTCCTGCTTTTCCAACGTATGCATTCCTTCCTTGCCGTCCGTCATACACAATATTCTCAACGTTGCTTCTAGAAGGTCCATTCTCTTTGAGTAAATGACAAAACTGCAACAATACATTGGGTTTAGAAAATTTATCTTCTCGTCCTTATTAAATAATTAGGTATACTGTTTTACGCACTTTGTAATAAATGGTACGAATAAGGATTCCTTGTATAATTCCGTGGCCATTTTTGGTACTTCGCCAATATTTCGACAATCCATTAACCAAAATCTTGCCGATACCGTAGTCGTGAATGAGACTCTGTCGTTCATAAATGTCAAAGGCGTCGATCCGGTAACGTCTTCCCACTGAGCTTCACTAGTACCACCTTAATGATATATATCGTATTAGTATATTTTTTGACTGAAACATTTTTCCAAAATTACCTGCGATACTGCATAATAAACGTAAGGTCGGTGTTTCACCGCCATATTGATTAATCATTCCTTTATTGGCAGCTTGTGGCACTGGTATCGTCAGTGTTATTGGTTTATGGAATTTTCTTCTTCGAGGCTCGATCGTAATTACCGGTGATACTGCCACGCAATTTCCCAAAAGCTTAGCGGTCAATTCAGCCGGTATTACATGTGCCTAAGATAACAACGATATTACCATTATAAGCTTTGTTATCAGTAATTGGATATAGATTATTGTTTTTGTGTTGATTACAAAAGCACCTGTAATCCAACTTTGATTTTCTTGGTTAATGCCCCAGGTGGAAATACAGCCTGCACGTGATCGACAACGCTTGAAATCAAAATTCCACCCTCAGCTCCAATTACGTGAATTTCTTGTTTTATTCGTGTTACAATAGCAAAGTATTGTGGGAAATCGGTCGTTATTATTCGTGTTATTCTCCCCGCGTAGGAAGTACTCATTTGAGGATCTAAGGATATATATATATATATAAATATTAAATTACCATGATGGAAATGAGAAAATTTCAAGGCAAACAAGTTTGTGATGACGTATACATATATGTGAGACAGTCTCATGACGTTCACGCAGCCATGTCTTTAAATTGAAATTGTAGATTAATACGTGGAAACAAATACACCGTACCGTATGGTGTGTTCATCAAAGTATCATCGTTATCAGCAGAGTTATCATGTTCCTTCCACGTTTCGCCATTTTCACTTCGTAAAATAATGATCTCGCGTTCCTTGCCTTGTACGGAGGCAAAGTGAGGCACGTCAATTAGGACAGGCCTGAAGAATATATTTTGAAGGGGATGACCAGTGGATAGATATGTTTTTAATTATTATTTTAATTAATCAATATACGAAATTAATCATTTTTAATATTTACCCTAAAAATGTCGCACTGACAGGTCCCATTTCTATTATGCGGGTAGCTAATGCTTCGCCCTCCATCAAGGGTGGCGGATTAGATATTTTACTTGGTTTTACCAATCTGCATGTTACCCTTATTGGCATTGTCGCTCTTCGGGGTGGAACGATTATGCGAATTCCACTGTGTCTGCAACCCTTCATTGCACCGCCACGTGCATCGACTAGGAAACTTACTAGGAATCTGATGAAAATTATTAATTTAATAAATATACCTTTATTACTGTGGTAGATAACGTTGCGATACTTACGATCTGAAGTGTAATCTCCTGTAAGGATAATTAAATTTGATTAATTCGTGGATTAATTAAATTTTATAATTAACAGTCTCAAAGCTTACCCCAAATTCATACTGTCTTGCATATCGAAATTTTCTGCCGAGCAATAATTGCTGCTTTGAACGAACTCTTGTTTGTCCTCTTTTAAAACTGAAAATATTCCGATTTTTAGTGTGAGACAAATTTTTATTCCAAATTGTTACAATTTCAATTGCTTACCTTGTCTATGAATGGGATCATCCCTCGTTACGTCAATAGGCAACGAATCGTCCCTCAAGCTTTTCATTAAATCAGCAGTCAAGTATCGATAAGGTTGTTCGCTTATCAATGTGTCAGAACCTAAGAATAATTTGAAAAATTTTAATTGCAGATTATAATACGGGGATAGTCTGAACAGTGAAATATTACGAACAAGAATCCGTGTGGTAAGTTTGAAAAAAAAAATTTGAAAATTTATATATCTCATTCCTCCGTTACCTCCTTCGTCATCCGAATCGGACATAAAGTTCGTTTCTTGTAAACTTTCCGGCGCGATGACTTTGTACTTTTCCTCCCAGTTTTTATTGTTGGGTGCTAAATTGTCATAAGACAATCCCTTGAGTACCTCCATCACAGATATATATCCTAGTTTTTGAGCAATATTCAATGCTGTCAAGCCGTCCTGTAAGAGAATTTAAAAAATCCATAATCGAATACCGTTTACGTGATTTATATAAAAATTATTAAGATTCACGTAAATTCTATCTACCTTCGTACGTGCTTTCTGAGATGCATTTCCCTCCAGCAATGCAGATGCAATATGCGCGTGTCCCTGCTGCGCCGCCTGGTGCAACGGCGTATAATTTTGATCGGTTCTCACATCGATCTCAGCATTGTGCTTAAGCAGGAAACGTATCATAGATAAATTTCCAAAGTGTGCGGCAACGTGAATCGGCCTGTAACCAGTTTCTGTTTGACTCTCGACATTCGCCCCATTTTTCACGAGGATCGAGGCTACTCGAATGAAATCTTCTTGAGCGCACAGATGCAGCGCGGTTAATCCATTCTGAAGTGAATTTATAAAGGTTCAGTAACGACTGTAAAATAATTTTTTTATTCAGACCATACCTTCGCCCTGTGATTTGGATCTGCGCCATGTTCGATTAATAAATTTGTCATGTCGTAGTGACCCCTCTGAGCGCTCAGATGTAACGGTGTGAATCCAGCTTTAGATTCCACGTTCGCATTCGCACCGTGCTCCAGCAAAGTCGATGCTATGTCCATCTGAATAGATGAATAAAATTTGTTCAATACTATCTCATTTTTTTCATTCATTGGCACTCATCACTCCAACCGGTAGCAATGCTTCCAAACGGCCAAGCCAGCGTTCTGCACAGCTGGAGTGATGAGGGTTAATCATTTGTTTCTGCTGATAGATTATTGTATTGCCCACCTGATTTTTGCGAGCAGCAATGTGCAAGGGCGTAAGTCCATTTTGCGAAGCAACGTGTGGTGATGCACCTTTGTCTAATAAAAGCGTAGCGACATTTGGATGATCGTAGTGACAAGCCATATGGAGCGGTGTAATTTCATTCTGAAAAATTTTTCAAAATTTTTTTATTCCACTTCCCATACACCAATTTATCAGGTTTCAAATATCGTTGTACGGTCAATCTTCAATTTTCATATCGAACGAACCTTCCCATGGGCATCCAAGGCGCTGTCTTTCTGAAGCAGAATCTTGGCCACATTTATATTACCGTATTTAGCCGCTATGTGCAACGGGGTGAAACCATTTTTCGTCGAAGCTTTCAGCGATGCATTATTTTCCACGAGTATCGCCGCAACCTGTTGACGATACGAATGATTGAGGATATCGAAAAAATTACGTACAGTAATCAGTCAGTAAGGATTATAAAGAAAAACACACAGTATCGTCTCGAATGCATATTAGTATCGTGATTAAACGTGATGAAGGTTAGAATAAAAGAAATCTAACGTAAATTTATTAGCGTTAACTCGATTACGCAAAAGCACTGTGCTTACCTCGTGAAATTAATGCCTTTTCAAAATTTCCCATTAAATATTCTAGAACCGTACTAGTGCTGTCGCGAGAAAAAGAAATTCTACAAAAGTCCTCGCGCACTACGATTACTAACCACGTCCAAACTGAAATGACGTAATTTTTGCCCGATGAACAATGACCGATCCGGCAAACTTATGATATGGACTTTTGCCCCGTGCAATTAAAGTGCTTGAACTCGATAAGGCTGAGATTTACTAGAACAATATCAATTTCTATTGTTATTGTCGGCCGGTAGCGATAACCATTTTGAAAGAAGATTAGATACGTGCGGTTCTACAATCTCCACATGTGGTATATCGCGTTACCGTTTGACGATCGTTCGCGATCAGTCATTGTTCATTGTTCATACGTTACCCAACGTCGACGTAGTGTGCAACGAAAGAAAAAGAGGATATAAATAAATAAAGGTGCTCCCCCTGCATTTATTTTTCGATTAACGCCTTAAACTGTAAAATCAGGGTCTACAGTAAGATAAATACAAGGATAAATATAACAAGTGAAAATTAACAGGTGGTGATAATTCATTCATATGAGGTACTCTCGATGTCGCGACCAAAACAGATAAATTGTATTTTGTGTATTTATGTAATCCGCGATTTTTGATATCTCTTTGTACGTTACCTCCTCCTGGCCCTCTTTCGCTGCTATATGCAACGCCGTGTACATGTCCTTCGTAGTCGTGTCGACGGCCGCGCCGTGTTGCAACAGTAGCATGACTATATCTACGTTGCCAAGTCGCGATGCAATGTGCAACGGAGTTTGTTGTTCCTGTAAAGGAATGACCGTAGCTGTAGGCCAAACGTTAATGTCAACAGATCCTGCATGACGTGTGTATATTTTATTGAAATAATTTATTCGATCATTTGACTCCACGTGGTTGTGCCTGATTAAGTGGATTGATATGCTGTAATATTTTCGAAATTTTTTTTCTACGGTTTCAAAAATTAGTGTTTTCTTTTTTTGTACATTTATATAGATATATACGCGACCCTTTAAATAATTCTCTCTCTCTCACACACACACACACACACATATGGATAAAGCTCATTAAAAACAGCCCTCTCTAACATTTATTATCTCTACTGCTAGATACGATGTCTTTTTACTATGTATAGTGTCACGATGAGTGTAAATACAGTGAAATGGATTTCTAATCCATTCGTCTACGGACACAATCTTCTAAAAATAATTCTGAAGTGCACGCGACGACATCACGAAGGATGTTGATTATTTCGAACGCGCTGTAAGATGAAAGCGAGAACACACAGAGAGACTGGTTAATGGTTCATGCTGTTAATTTAGGTAATAACCGACGCATTCAGGAACTATGATGGCGGGTTTGTACATATAGAAACATACTATGATAAAAAGTTGACGGAACGAAGTCGAAATGAGAATAGGGTGAAAAGATTTTAGTTACGGTGGGGGGATGAATTTTTTGTTGGATGACACAAATAAAAGGAGGGATATTGGTTGCCCGGTTTTAATGGTAGGTCATAGAGACTCATTAAAATCTGATGCGACTAGAAGCTGGGTTTTTGGCGTTTATTGTACTTACCCTTGCACGAGCATCGACCTTGGCTCCGTTTCTTAGTAAAATTCGAATAATGTCGGTCTGATTAGCTCTAGCAGCTAGATGAAGGGGTGTTTCACCCCTGACCGTTGGCACGTCGGGATTGGCTTCGTGCTGTAGTAGGAATATCACTATATTCATACATCCCATAAAACTGGCCACGTGTAACGGAGTCAGCCCGGACTGTAAAATACACGTGTTTTAGATTAACATTGTTATTATTCGATCGAAAGCTGCCTCCTGCGAACCAATAAAATTGGCACACTCTCTCTTCCATTGTTCCTGGTGAATTCAAGCAGTTACGAATAACATTAGCGAACACAAGCGGTCTCTCGTTCTCCTCGTGCTCAGCCGAATATGGCTTAGACGATTTATTAGTCTAATTGTATTACTCGATGTGCAAAAATAAAATACACGAGCCGTTAACCAGTCCTCTACTCTAATTGCGTGATCTTAATACGTTATAACATTTTGCTGCTCTCGGTGCACTTTACAGAAGCCTTATCAATTATCTTATTAATCTTACTGCATCCTGGACCAAACTTTATATACAGCCTAGAGTGGCAAGTATATACAAAGCCATATTAAATTTTTTTGTTTTATGTAATCGATGAAAAATCAATTAGATCCTTTTTTTACACAAGTGTCGAAAAATTTTTATTATTATTGTTCAACTGGCCTTCCTTCGATATTCGTTAAAAAAATGTAGCTTTTGTTAACTTTTTGTTTTTCGATTAACACAAAATTAATTACCTCCGTAGTGGACTCGATGGAGGCTCCGTGCTTCAGAAGAAGCTCCACTACCTTGATTCGATTTTTTTTGCAAGCGATGTGAAGTGGCGTGAAACCGTTAAGGGCGCGTGCATTGGGATCCGCCTTGCGATCCAAGAGTAATTTTGCGACTCTAACGTGACCGCAGTGTGCAGCCACATGAAGCGATGTCAAATAGTCTATGGTAACCTCATCGACTGGTGCACGATGATACAGAAGAACACGTGCAGCATCCACGTGGTCTCCTTGAGATGCCATATGAAGTGGCGCTAAGCCGTTCTAATCAGACAAAGTTAATAAATAATTAATTAATTTTGTCTATTTTTATTTATAATCGTTCTTGCCTACGTACTTTCGTTCGTGCACTGATCGGTGCTGAATTTTCCAAAAGCGTCGACACCACTTGGTCGTGACCCGATCGTGCTGCACAGTGAAGCGGTGTCAGGCCGTCTCGTGTCTTTGCATCGATCATGGCTGAATTTTCCAAAAGTATTTTTACCATGTTGTTTTTTCCCCATTTCGCTGCCACGTGTAACGGGCTTATGTTGTGCTTGACGGAAAAAATTAATATTCACGTAACAGGGGTTGTTTTTTCTTGGTATTTGGATTTTTATAAAATATTTTTTATTTTTTTTTTTCTCATACCTTTGCTAAATAGTTTACGTCAGCGCCCCGTTTTATCAGTAATCTTGCTATCTCTTCGTTTCCATAATGAGCCGCTATGTGGAGTGGAGTGAATCCACTTTTCGACGTGACGTCGGGCTTATGGTCGTTCTGTAAGGTTTTTTTGAAAATTATTTTGACAGTTTTACACGCTTCAATGGGGTATTTTGATTTTGATTTTATTTTACCTGCAGCAACAAATCAGCAGCTTTGCAGTCATCTTTTTTAGCTGCAATATGCAATGCCGGTAATCGTACTTTCCCTTTGGAGTCGTTTTCGAGTAAGACGCTGACCACTTTGTCATGGCCTTGTTGCATGGCCACTGCCAGAGGTGTAAAGCCATCCTGTGTAATATTAATTGTCGTTATACCGTACTTTTATGCAAATCCGATGAAATATTTCATTAGCGTCGGAATAATTAATTACCTCGGTAGCTAAACTTTGATTAGCCTCGTTACACAGTAAAATCTTTACTACTTGGTCGTGATTCTCTTGGGCAGCCATATATAACGGCGTGAACCCATTTTGTGATTGGATATTAACCGCAGCACCATACTGAAGAAGGATATTGACTATCTCGGCTTGGCCGGCTGTGAATTAACAAGTAATTAATTAAATGAATGACCTTGAATTAATTAATCGAAATATTCACTTGTTAATACTCTAAAGTGTTGTAGTGTAAAAAAAAAGAAAATTCTAATTAATACTAACACTAACTATTATACTAATCGATACGATTTCGTACAAAGCTTCTATTGCCCTGTATATAGTACATGTATCAGCATTTATTTGCATAAAGTATTTTCTTCGTTCCCTGCACTACTTACCTAGGGAAGCTATATGCAATGCAGTATTTCCCTTCTTGGTCGCAGCGTCGACTTTGGCACCCCTTTTTAATAATTCTGTCACTATCTCCACGTGACCATCCTTCGATGCTAAATGCAATGCATTTAATCCATTCTATAAAAAAAAAAAATTATATTTTAATTACAACACGATTTACTTGCCCAATCTAACTTCTCGTTTATATTTACCGAATTGGATGTGTTAATGTCTAAATTCGTATCGAGATATTCGATGACTTTTTCGAGATTTCCAGACCGAGCAGCTCGAAGAAATGCTGTCGTGTCGTCAGCCTGAATGAAAATAGGCAAGAAAATTGTATTACTTATTTAACGCGTCTAAATATTCACTGACCCAATTTACGAAGTTACGCAAGGTAAGGGAATCGCTTGTATTTTTTAAAGGGGATATAAAATCCTTCGTTTTCATTATTGTTGCTCAACCTCGGTGTTATTATTTACGGTCGCATGACGAAGTTCTTTAACGATATCGATCTCGTACCAAATCGGGCAGCTATAATGCTTAAGGGTAAAGAAGGGGTATACTTATGAGTTGCTGATATATTGTTAGTATTCACGTTAAACTACGTCACTCTGCTCGAGGAAGATATAAGAGTGGAGAATAATGGTGAAGAAATATTTTTCATGGGGATGTAACAGACTCTATCATCCTTTATATTTTTCAAAAGTAATTTAGGTTGATGGAAATTTCGTAAAAGTCGTAAAAAATTTCGTTTCAGTCTGACTATAGCTAGTGTAATTGCTACTGGTTTATTTATTTAGTATCAAAGGCGTGCGGTGCGGGCTTTCGGGTTCTTCGGCCCTTAGGGTTGTTTGAACGAAAGGGGTTTAAAAAATGAGAAAGATAGCCGAGAACCTTCCATTCTAACAATTGTGGTTCACCCCCTATTCACGCTATGCAACGCTCCGCTATGACACAATCGATCCTCTTGGAATACTTTATCAAGAGACCATGGTTTATCATGCTACGATAATAAAAGTATATTCAAGCTTACCAAAAACGAAATAACGACAGTAATAATATCTTTGCAAAAGAAAAATGTATCACTCTATAAAATTCCCACCCTTTTACCCGAACGCCCTTAAAATCCATACCAGCCAATATCAGGCGGCCTCCCAAAATTGACTGAACCTTCTAAATCCCATAAGCGATATATGATTACACCGTAATAAATAATTTTTTATAAATTTATTTTCATAACAATTTTGAAAATTCACAAGGTATATAAAATTTGCAAATTTACAAATTTCTTTATCGAACCATCATTCAGACACATACCCTACCCGACATATCCCTCGTTCCACACTCTTATCATACCTGATTAGTATTATCAGTGACCATCCTGATCGCCTACAGCCCCGTATCCACGGAGCGCACCACAACGAGCCCCTATAATTTTAATTCACCACTTGCCGTTATCCAGTAAAGAGTTTCACGTCGAGTCACCATACACGCGGCACCGGGAACGCCAAAAGCAGGAGGCAGCGGCAGGAGCCGCCCCGTAAAGAAACAAGGGCGCAGGCTCGATGGGCAACGATTACGCGAAAAGTATGGGGGATGTTTAGCGGCGCCACGGGCCAGTGCCACTGGCCCACGGGTACGTGTTTCAAAGGCGCGCACCGGCTACATACGAAAACTGTCCCTGCATACGCCTTCCGGGGATGCCCGATTATGGGGGTGGAATAACACAGCCACTGCGTCTATCACGAGACGCGCATATAGATCTCCAATTTCGAACGTGGCAAATTCTCTAAGGTCGACTTTTGTCACTCATGGATAAGGGCTTGTACGGATAACGCGTATACTTGGACTTGGACTTTGCTATGCTTCGACATCGGAGGTAGGTGCGACTGCGTTGCCACCCACTGCGATCAATAAAGCCTAAGACTGGCCCCATGTCACGTGCGAGGGTGACAACTGCCTGCCTACCTACCTACCTAACTACCAACTTGACGGTGGCCATGCTTAGAATCAACCCCTGTCTCTAGCATTCACTTCCTTCTTCATCCCTTTACTCATTCGCAATGTCATACCCTATCTGGGCACACGTATGCGTGGACTTTTACTACACCCTGATATTTCGATCGAAGGGTTTGACACACCCCGCTTGACCTCGACGGCAGTAACGTTCTTATGTCAGCTTATAATTACCATAGTGATCACTCTACCTATTTGAACTGTCCTTGTATTATGACAGGAGATCGGCTTGATTGGGGATATACCTTTCTATTTTGATTTCAGGTAATCATATTTATGACGGTCTATCGTTATTTTCTCGTAAATTCGATGCTGATCGAAAATCCATTTTTAGGGTACCAACTGTAATTTATCAAACGCTTGACAATCTTTATTGTCCACGAAACTTATTGTATTTCGTATGATAATCTCGCTGAAGGTTAGAGTAGTTAGTGGCACGTGGTGGATTATGACAGTTTTTACCTAAAAATAGAAACAAGCCCGGCCTACTGAGGTGTGCCAATAATAAACTCATTTCACGTTATATAGTCGGAAAATGATAGATAGGAATACTAGAAAAAAGGATTGCTAAGTGATTGTTGATCTTTGAGTAGAGTAGCAGCTGTCACTGTTATTTCTTGTTAACTACATGTTCAATTAATCATTTATTTTGTTAAAGGATTCTCGTGCTGTGTCAGTACGTATCAATATGTATTTGCGTGTTTCGTGCTGTTATCTTGCCACCACTGCAAACTTTTACTCAGCTGTCGTTATTACGTTATACATTCATTATGTCAGAAGACGCAAAGCTCGTATGTTGGCCAGTATGCTCGATCGGTCTGTACGAAAGCTCGCTAGCCGGTAACTAATTTTTATTCAGGCGCCTCGATGTCATCGCGAAGACATTTTTCGGACATTTTTTGATCCCTTAAATAATGCGTTATTGATATTACGTTTTATGAAATAATTTACCTCAAGCGTTATGATCGGCGGGAATGCGTCGTCTGCCGTCATTCCTAAATAATAAACTGTGAACTTCGTTTGATGGAGTTTATGTATACGAATCTCTCTTGTAAGCTCTATACTGAAGACATAAGGCTCTCCATTTATTTATAGAACATGTACTATTTGCGAGGGTTTTCTGGTGGCTACGCTTCAAGCTTCATTATCGGTTCTTTCTCTCTCTCTCTCTTTCTCTCTCTCTCTCTCTCTATATATATATATTATTGTTAAGTGTCTCTTGAAAGTTTTTTTAATCTCTGTCAACATCCTTCAGGCATTATGTTGGACAATTTTGTGCCCGGTATATTATATGTATATGGCTGAATAACGTTGTGTAGATTTTCTCAATGATTCTCTGGGAGACTTGTTGCGTTTGTGGACATTCTTTTAAATGTGTGCCATAGCTTTATTCAGTACGATAAAATTATGTCCTGGCAATGATTCATGGCAGCGAGTTTTTATATTAGTTAAATTATTATTTTTTCAGAAAACAAGTGAATATGGTTCAACGTTGTATGGAAATAACTTTTTTTTTTAATTTTTTATTTGTATGTAATTATTTTGATTTCTTTGTAGATTAGCTTCAAATTTATTGTAATTAACTATTTATGTCTGATTTAATATGCTGTATATTTTTTTCAGACCATTTTTCTTCCGTTTAGTATGTCGTACAAAAATACAATTGGATAAGAAGTGGACTACGTATTTGTTTTTAGGTGTTAGCCAATTTTGAAAAAAATATGGTACGTATATGAACTTTGAAAAATATGGAAGTTATAAAGTGCGCATGTATATTCTGTGCGCAATATATTCTTGTTCTTTGATTTTGTGTTTAAAATATCTGCTGATGCTTATTTTATAAGGTTTGACTACGTTTTTAGGAATGCAGTGCTGCCTCTGATTATTTTCAAAATGCCACGGTAGAGGAAACAAAATGCACCTCTTTCGTGAATTTATCCCGAAAAGATATTAACGAATCGGACAAGGAAAATGAAAATCGTGAAAAAAAAGTTTGGGTTAGTAATAATAAATTCTATTTTATTTTCTACAGTCTGACTACGTTTTTTATTTATAGGAATACAAAACACTTTTGCGAAATGCATCAATAGCTTATACGTCTAAAAAATATGTAATAGCTTCATGTTACTATAAAACTGCATATTGTTTGTCATCAACTATACAAGTAAGTAGTTCAAGTGGATGAATTTTATCGGAAAAATATGGCATTATTTTAAATACAATGCATTTTTCGTTTTAGGATACTCATATTAATAACATTTGTATTCGCTATATGCTATGTATATCCGGATTAGAATCCGAAAAGTTAGAGGATTTAACAGTTATAGTACAGCATCTAATTTCATTGGAAAAAAATATACAGGAAAACGACGTTCATTTTCCTGCAGTATATTATGCACTTGGTAAAGCTCATTGTAAATTATATCGGTAAGTTTTTTAGTACGTTTTTTAAAGATATTTATTTTCAGTATTCTTAATGTTATCCTTGTTGCAGGTTTCTATTAGCCTACGATGCTGTTAACAAGGGTTTTGCATTCTTAAATAATAACGTAAAAATTAATGAATATTGTATTCCCACGACCAATACTGTTATACCAGAAACCACACGGGAAGGATTATTAGTATGTATAGATATAATTATATTTAATATTCGAATTATTGTAATAATTTGTTATTAGATTCACTGTATAAAAATTATGTACTACTTGCAGGTTGCACTTGTACAGTTAAAAGAGGAGTCCTCCAGTTGGCATCGACCTGATGCTGTTTGTTGCATGGATGAATGTTTAGATCATTCTCCACACTATGCGCCTTCCCGTTATATATTTTTTAGGTAATATATTTCATTGCATTATAATAGATGAAAATCAATTCATTCAAATAAAATTTACCTGCTATGTCGATATCAATAATCCCTTTGTGTATCAATAGTGATCCAGCTTTTAACGGAATGGTCATTCTTACTTGTAATAACGTAACTCATCCTTGTGTTGTCAAATTTCATCAGTCCTGTTGGAAACTTAAAAAGGAACAATTGTCATCAATTAAAAAATTATCTGATAAGGTAATTAACTACTAACTGCTAAATTCGATAATCATATTAAGTTCCACACGCGTTGAAGGATCGATAGAGCTGTTACCTGATAAAAGTTTAAAAATTTTTATTTTTTTAGGATATTATTGGTTATAAGTGTTTTACCCCAAATTGTGAGACTGCTCAAGGTGTACCTAGTATTATAATAAGGGTGGAAGTGGTAGGCGAGGGGGGAAACATTAAAACCCGTTTCGATGCACCAACCAATACTCATAGTTGGCCAAAACGTAATCCTGCTCCACCTAAAGGTGCTATTAAAAAACAAGTAAGCGTATTTTTTATCATCAAATGCTATTTCTAATATTTTTTAATATTACTATACCTTACTGCATTTTTTTTGTAGAATAAGGTCAAACAACAAACTCCAAAACCCAGGAAACTTGGTAATCCTAGTAATTGCATAGTACCTGTGCAGAATTCACAAGTCAAAGAACCGCTTTTCAACGAAGAGTAAGCGTGGTCAACACATTCATTGAATTTCTGATTACTCGTTAAAAATAAGTAGCGTTGCCAATGCCATATCTTTGTTCTTTACAGAGCCGAAATGAAATGGAGGTTAAAAAAACTGGCTTATCTTAGAAATCGTAATTTTGGTATTCCGGAAGAAACTGACGTGAGTTTTCTTTTATCACAATAATTTGCTATACAGATGGTTTGACAAAATTATGTTTATTGATACTTCAACTATTTTCATAATATCATTGGATTGGGTATAAGATACTTATGCCAAATGATCGTATTATTTTAGTGGAGACCAAATAAGGAATGGTTTGGAAATTCATTTATGAAAGTAATAGCAGAAGTTTTGCCAAATCCTGATTTTACGAAAGACGACGCAAAAACATCTTCATTGAAATCTTTTGTTTTTTCGTAAGTAAAAGTTACGAGAGACGTATCGTTGAGAGTATGAGATCCGTGCATTAATCAACTTATGTATTTGTCATTAGATTAATATATGCTTATATAGAAAAGAATGGACCTGTTAAAAGAGCAGATGTTTTAAGAATGTGGAATGACACAAAATTACTCATCGAAAATTATAATTCTGTTCTTAATGACTCTGAAGGCAAACAATAATTCATATTATGAATATTTCATGCAGTTTTATAGTCCAATATTTTATATAATATAATATTACATATTTTAATATTTCAGATATTTTTGATTTTCTCTTGCAATCCTTGAAGATAGTGGCGATCGGTGAATACCTTTGTATTCCAAAAATTCTTCCCCAGCTATATAATATAGTCAAACAGGAAACGGTAGTCTGTCTAAAATTCTTCATTGACAATACATGCACCAATAACATACAGGATCAACCCGAAGAATATGAAAAATATGTCGATGGAGGAACTTTGAACGAAGTAGACATATATGAAGATACATATGGCGAACATATGTATGAAGAAGAACCGTACGAAGAAGACGTGCAAGAAGATATTCTTGGTAATCATATACGGCAAGAATTTATTATTCTTGTATACTAAGAAAATATTCCTCTTTGTTTAAATAATTTTAAATAACTACTTTTTTTCCTTTACAGGAGAATGTATGGTCTCCAATTATAATTCTGGTACTCCGGATCAAGAAGTTTCACCTAGAGATGAAGAAGATGGCTTCTTACCGACTGATTTTATATCTTTAGACAATAACATAACTTCAGATCAAATAGAGGCAAGTACAATCTCAGATGTAAAATCAACAGACGCTGTCTGTTCTTCTCAGATCAACGAGCTTGAAGTGATGACTATTACTGAAGATACTGAGATATGTCATCAAGCGGATATTAAAAAAAATCCAAGTATCGACGCTGATAAATTACAAGAATCGATAGCAAATAAAGAACATATTGTTGAAGAGTCACAGATTAAGGATGTCATTGCAGCTACGAATGACAATGATTTCATAGAGTCAAATGACATCTTGGATGATAGCATACAGAAAAAAGAAATAAAAGAACAGTCGGAATTGAAAAAGGAAGCGGAAGAAGTACCTTCCGGTGATAATAATTACTTCGAAGCAAATGAGGATTACCCAGAATCAACAGTGGAAAAGTGCACAGACTTCAATGAGTTCACATGGAATGAATTATTTGCGGTATATACGAATGAGATTGACGATACAAACACAGTTCATAATAAAGAAAAAAAATCACCCGTGAAGAAAAATGATATAAATGCTTTTAACGAATGCGAAAACGCAGATATGGTAGTAGAGGTTTTGAAATCGAAAGATCTGGTTCGCAGTTCAACGATGCATAAAATGGTATTTTTTATAATGTACGTTTCGTTAAGGAACCGTATTGTAATACAGGAAAATCTAAATTTTAATATTTCGTTGTAAGGATCAAACGAAACGAAGTACAATGGAGTCTAGGAGGATAAAACGTAAGTACAGAACGATCGTCAAAAGAAAGGGAATGTCCGTTCCGCGGGTACGTTGGATCAAGAAGAAGAGAGTTACGATAATAGAAAATAAGAAGACGATGAAAAATGAAATAGAACGATTAAAAAAAGAAAATGCAGAGTTGTTGGAAAAGCGCAAAGAAGAACAAGAGAAGCTACATGAAGAATTAGAAGATTGTAAAAGAGTCATACAGCAAAAAATATCCGAACTTAAGTAAGTTTAATTATAACGTGAATTACTTTATTATGCATATCTAATTGAGACTTGTTACGTAATGTCATAATTACTCCAGGATGACTAAAGATAACGAAATTCATAAGAAACGAAGCTTTTTAAAGAAATGTTTGGATTCACAATACAACTCCAATATGATTGCACTAGTTGCGTAAGTAATTTCTAATCCAATCTAAAACATTAAATTTATATACATATACATCACCTTATGATTTAATTTCAGAGCTGTTAATCAATTTCGTGAGTCATTAGCCATCGTAGGAGGGATGCAAGACTTATTAGAAAAGATAACAGCAAAACGTGTCTTTACTGGCGGTGCAGAAGTTGAATGGCAACAATTGATTGCCCATATTCAATTGCAATCGAATGTTTTGGATGTAGGATTACAATAGTTTCAGTATATAATATAATAATGATAAGGCTACGGTTACAATGCCGATTCGTTTCAGAATGAATTCCTCAAACTCAAAGCCGACTTGGAATTGAATGAAAATGTCGAAAAAATGGATTTATTTTCGTTACAATTACAAAATGTGCATACTTCACCACTTCGAAATTTATCAAAGATCGTCGAAACAGGATTTCAGTCATTGATTATGCATTATAATCGTGTTATACAGCATATACAAATGACTAGACCTGGTGCCTTGATGAATATGCCAGTCCAAAGACCACCGTTAATGCAGCAACCTTATATAGGTTATCCATTGCAATATCCGCCACAAGTGGCAATGCCACGAAATTCAGTAATAATTCAAAATCAAGGATTACCTCCTCGTATTCCAATGCATTTAAACGCATACAGAATGGAGGGTAACACCTTAATGCAAAATGTCCAACAAGGTAGCTAATTATAGTTTCAATCTATAATGATATAGAAAAATTATTGTTTAATATTATTTTACTTTGATAGTGACTCCGGAAAATGGACAACCCCATATTTCACACCATAAAGGCAATGATAATACAGTTATAAAAAAAGAGGATACTCCTAAACAACTTGAGTCAGTTAGTGAAAATACTGAAGAAAATAATGCAGAGAGTCAAGAACAGCTTGATCTTTCAAGAGAAAGTGCCGAAGAGCTTCCAAGTGAAAATACCCTGGATCTTCCTACTAAAATACATTCACTGTTTTCATCAAATATTCCGGCGGAATTGCTTTCCGAAGGCACAAAGTATATCTATAATTTATCAAACAAAAAATATCAAGATGTAGCATATAATTTTTGTGTTACCTTTTCATTATTGTTTCAGGAAAAGAAAATCGCGGAAACCAAAGAAAACTGTTTTCATTGACGATGTCCTGCAGCGTTTGCGGAAGAAGTATATCGGTGTGCTCGAGTATGTTCTATAAAATTTTGTTCTCAATAATAAAAACTATACTATAATTTTGATTTTATGTAATTAATACTTTTATCCAGATCCGATCTACTGGATAGTATATTGGATGTGCGTAGGCAGCACAAGTCATTAACTGGAATGAAGGTGTCCGTCATTATTGAGAAAACAGCACCGTTCATTGAAAGACGTCAAGTTGCTCGTACGAATGCACAGTTTTTTTTTATATTTTATAATTATTCCTGCATGGATGATTTTCATTTACTTGACCATATTATTTTTTTTTTTTTAGAACTATGCGACTACACGAGGCCGATAAAGACCGAATCGGCGGAAGTGTTTGTTTCTCCATCTCATACAAAGAAAAAACGTCGTGAAATAGTAGTACCATCATCACTCACAACATCGCAAAGTACTATTAATGATACAACGTTCCCCTTGTTATCATTATTAATTTATGGTTTTATATTTCACAGATTCACAATTAAATGTACGGAAAGCAGTTGAGCAAGGTGGAACAATAAAGAAAAATCCATGGGAGATTATAAATGATCAACGTAATAAATGGCAAAAAGAAAGTCAAGAAGTTGAATGTAATATTTGCATTGAACCCATGATAACCAATGCAAAACCTATCTATACATTAAGTTGTCAACATGCTTTTCACAAATCGGTAAGATTATTTGAAAAAATCTATCCGACTTGTCACAAGTATATGTAATAATGAAAAAAATCTGGTTTCAGTGCATTAAGAGTTGGTTCCGGCACAACCAATCTTGTCCAACATGTCGCGTTCACTGCACAATAGACGAGGAATTTCCACCTTTACCGTAATAAGTTTCAGATGTTTCGTTAGTCACATACAGATAAGTAAAAATGATTTATGACGTGATATATTTTTTTTTTTTCATTTTTTACGTATGAAATACTATATTTTTTATACAATTGCTTACTGCGTACGTCATATCTTAAGAGAACAATAATCAACCTAATTTTTTTTCTTTTTGCTCTTGTTCCTAAACTCATATTTCACATGCGTTTATATTAAATGTAAGCCAATAATCGATACACACAGGGCCTCATAAAATAAGTTCAGTCATACTTCATTGAATGTGTTCTGTCTTTAGATACATAGTTTGTTGTGTATTATCACATCTTTTTCCTTTTATTCATGACCTCAACAAATCTAAAGCAGTCAGTCGCAGTGATATAACAAAGACATTATTATTAACAGAATATCTATTTTTTATATTTTAATAATAAGTATTTCTATATTTTTTTATAATCTTACTAATGTTCTTATAAAAGTATTTACCGTTACCATGTTGGAGTAACAACTCAGTTAGTTCCTTGCGTATGACATTATTAAGTTAAATAAAGCATTCACATGATGTGAACATGTTCTTGACCAAAGTTAAAGGTCCATTTTTGATTACCATATTAATTAAATTTGATGTTCCGTTAAGTATCGTATCAAATTAATATAAATGATCTGAATTGCGATCAAATTCCATGATAAAAGATCAATGGAAACTGGGAATATCAGGATCCATTGTTAATCGGTAAGATAAAACTATACCAGCGTTACAAACAAGTTATCAGTTTCATTCAATGAAATATAATGTGAACAGATACAATTAATCCTATTCAATAATCACTATAAATGTTGAACAATAACTACTCCGTTTAATTGTCGATTACAACTGATTACAACGAATGTTAGAAACATACTGATTGTCACGATGACACTTCTAGCCATACAAACTATGGTACTAACTCTAACTAAGATTAACAAATGCTCTTAACTTAACGTGTGATTTAGTTATATTATTTTACATGTGTAGAAAAGTTAAATTTTGATTTAATGCAAAAAATACATGTGTATATCCATAATATGGTGTATTTTTCGCGACACATGAAAATTATAAATATTTGATAAATTTTCATAAACATAATTGTCCTACTACTTTATTCGAAAATGCAATTTCAAGGAGAATTATTATTAATTAATTCCACCAGAAACTAATAGAAAAACTTGGTGTCAATCCAACGACATGATGCCACCATCCAGGTGGGATGAATAACATTTCTCCAGGACCTAAGTAGCATAATGAACCTTTAGCTTTCTTAAAATTTGGCCATTTCTCAAACTCTGGGTTCATAGGATCAACCTGGGCAGTATTAGACAAGAGTCGCGTATCATAGGGATATAAGTTCAGACTATCCTCTGGACTATACAGTATGATTCTCTTGTAACCAAATACCTAAATAAATTTTGGGTTAAATACTCTGAGCCATTTTTAATCTAGAAATTAAATGCGTACCTGACATAGTAAGTTGTTTTTTGGATCATAATGTAAAGGAGAGACTGTACCATTTGGACCAAACCAGACATTTATATCAGGAATTGATGCTTCATCTTCTGTGTCAGAAAAATTACAGTAATCCGGTATTGCAAAATCATCTTTTAACTCTGGTATCTGTGAACGAAAAATGTTTCCTAGCATGAGTGATTGATTTTGATTAATCGATTAACTACTTGTTTTTTATATTGACCTGTTCAAAAAGCTGATGTTGAGCTAAATATCCTACTTTATCGCTTTTTCCACATATGTGTGAACGAATGAAGTCTGAAAAAGATATTAGATGCTGGGTCCAATCTTCTTCTGTGTAACGAGAACCTATTTCAATAGGTACTGTCCGAATTCCAGCTATTCTTATTAAATAGTCAGGGTTCTGCCATAATTCTAAAGCTTTCCAATGTTTCATACAACCTGTGAATTTTAATTTTTTTTTAATGATGAAGCATTTGTAGAATCATGCGAAACCTATGCTACAATTACCTTCTAAAACCGCTGGGATTTTGGGCATGAATATTTCTCGGTAGAATGTTTCCATTGAAGGTTCGTTATAAAGAGTCACTGGAGCAAATCCCGGAAGTAATATCTTTGATATTTCTTCATTGTTGATTAATGTTGTTTTATAATTTTCAGTTTTTAATGTTTCCTCTATTGTGATTATAACATAATTGTATATCGAGATTAAGGACAAGATATTTTATCCTTAAGTGACTATTTTTAATAATTCCACTTACCAGGTAATAAATTATTTAGTTTTGAAGCCATTGAAGTTAATAAATTAGGAGAGCATGGAGGTGGTGCTCCTAATAAAATACCTTTATCTACCTGTTTAATGATTTCTTCTAATATTTTTTGTTTATCTGCTGATTTCTCGCTTCTACTTTCATATTGAATTTCTAGCAGGATGGACTATATAGAACGAAATCAAAATAAATTGACTCATATTCAATTTGATGTTTATAATAGAATTGTATACCTTTAAAATAGTACAGTATGAGTAACAGTATCTGTATTGAATTGGAACATTTTTCCAATATCCTGAATTAAGCATTTCCCATGTGCGATCTAAGCAAGCTTCAATTCTTAATAGTGAATTTTCCACCCACTCAATAGTCAGTTTTCTTCAATGAATAATGTCAGTTATATCATTTTATAAAATGCTTTGCATTTAAGTAAAAATTTTTTATATTTACTTGCTGTTCTCATAGGAATACTTCAATTTCACTAATATTGAAATCAAATGTACTTTAATTTCACTGGGACTGTTTTCTTTAATATCGTTTGTCAAAGCCTCCCAAGGAATAGAACTGGTAGTTACAGGAGCAGAAAACATATTCTCTGAAAAGTGTATACAAGGAAAATTACAATTTCTGTTGTAAGAGTACAAATTTTAATTATATATAAATGCTTCTTGTATACACTGGTTTACTTAGGTATGGCCATTGTACTATAATAAAGTCAGCAATGTAGTACAGTATCTTCCCAGTTAACGAAAAGGTCTTCACTCTGCAGAAGCTTTCGATAAACACTATTTTAGTTCTACAGATAAAGAATATTTTCAAGAAGAATGCTACCATACATAATGGTATGCAAGTACCAGGACCATTACACAAAATAAGGTCTGGTTTTTCTTTCCAGAGAACGGGTATTGAATCAAGAATGGCTACGGTAGTTGTCCAAATAGCTGTAATATACGACTGACGGACTTCCCGACTACGGTATATCTGAACAATCCTGTAGTCCTTGTTATCTAATTCTAACTCCTTTACTTTATCTCCACTAATTTGGTCTGTACGCGCCTGTACATATATTCTTGGTGAATAATTTTTCAAGTCAATCTGAGAAACAATTCGTAACATCTCTGCAGTGTGTCCTCCAGAGCCCAATATTATTAATGTTTTGGCTGGGTGTATTCGAGATCCTTTTTTAGGCATTTTTCCATTTGCAAAGAAAATTAAATACAGTACCCTTGCTTGGAAAGTGATTAAAGCCAAAAAAAATATGCCTAGGAGATTGATAATCATAATAGTCTGATAGTTTTTACCTGCAAAGAACAATATAAAATCAATTAATATATATCAAATGTATTTAAAAAATTGCTATTCAGTAAAATTATGAATTACTATATTCTACATTTGTTTCAAGTTTTTAAAATAGAATCTTCAAATCCCTCTTTGATTAGTAGCAAATGAAAAGGTATTATTGGGCAAGTAGAATAGTTTAAATTTTAATAGTGGTATGTTCATATATTATGAATTATGTTGTATTATGTTGAATTTAATACCATTTGCGTGTTAAAATAATTGAAATATATAATGATCGACTATTGAAAAATGGTACGCTGGGAAAGTACAAGGAAATTATATCAAGCTTTAATACCAGTTACTGGAAACGTTCGAACTCGAACAAAGAACTGATCGGAGCGCTCAAGTATTTTGTGAAGTTTACAGCGCCCTTAAGTAGTGAATTTTGTAAAAACAGGGTGTAAAGCTGTCCATAAAAAAACCTGATAACACAGCTGTCGTACGAGCTTCAGTTTACTTCGTTCAAGACTTCAAATTAAACGAAGTGTAACAATTTCTTGTATACTACATACATATAAGATATATTGGTGAGATATATAACTTTACTGTATAATAATGTGCATGGTTGATTCTAACCTGTAACGTTATGACAGTAGTAGAAAAAAAGACGATTATTTAAGAAATAGCGTTTGATGTTAAATAAATTACAAATAAAACGGATTCAACGTGGACACAATCATAGCCAGTAATTTTCTAGTGTATCAGATCGATGCCATCTGCTGGAAATCATGAAAAGTCAATCTTTATATAAAAATGTCATATGTTACGTATTCAGTCATTATTCGTACAAAATAAGATTAGTTGATCCATTATTTATATTTTTCATTGTAGAGCGAGTCGCCACGTCATCACACAGTACTGAATTTGAATGTCAATTTGTCACTTAACCAATAATTTTACATCATTGGCTTGAAGTGCCGATCTCAATGTACCAAGGAAAATAAATACGGTTTCAAAACGTCGAGACATGTGCAACTGCTACGAAGTACTTTCAGATGGATGACAGGTAGTACAAGTATGGATCAGAGTAAGAAAGCTAAGGGGTCTGGTAGTGAATCCAGCCCCGGAAATGAAGCTGAAAGTTCACATTCAATAGAGGTATGCTAGACAATAGATGACATATATATTTAAGAAGAATTTGATTTTATATGTTCCATAATTTCCAGGTAGATAACTCAAGGTCAGTCCTACTCAAAATAGCTACCCTGTATGCAGAACGCCTCATGAATGATATCTGCCTTGTAGTAGATGGTGTAGAGTATCCAGCACACCGCCTTATTCTTTGCGCTTCTAGTGATGTTTTTCAAGTAAGATATGAATGTGTTGATACTACCAATTGACTTATAATCTTAATACTATCGTAAACGAATGAAATATTCTCCTCCAGGTGATGTTAATGAGTCCTCAATGGAGCGAGTCTCAGGAAAGCAGGGTAACGCTACAAGAAACACCACAATGTGCAGCCATATTCAGTGAATTTCTACGTTACTTCTACACTGGACAGATAAGAATTAATTATGGTGTAGTACTACCAATTTTATCCTTAGCCGACAAGTACAATGTCAAAGATTTAATTTCATTATGCATCAATTACATGCAAAGTCATATTGCAGTAGCAGCCACACATGGGACTCTAGTATCGTGGCTAGAGTACACCTTAAACTGTGGCCATCATGATATTACACAAATGTGTCAGAACTTTGTTAAGTGGAATTTTGAACTTGTAGCAAAGACTCCTGACTTCGGTAATTTTGAATTGGACGTTCTCGTATCCTTATTACACCAGAGTAGCTTAGTGATCAAAGACGAGATGACATTGTACGAATGTCTGGAGTCATGGTTGGATCTTCAAGTGAATCGCTTGAGAACCCAATTATCACCAGCAGAATTAGAAGCGACATTAGAACAGTTAGTAATTGCAATAATGACACCCGTTAGATTTCCCATGATGTCTCCTCGACAATTAGCAGAGTTACTTTTATCACCATTAACAAAAAAATATAAAGAGTTCTTTGTCGATCGAATGGCTATTGGAATGTATTTCCACTCAGGTCAGCACGAAAGAGTAAAAGAAGTCATTAGAAATGAAGAGGATAGTGCTTTGCTCTTTGAACCAAGACTCTACACAGTGGATACATGTAGTTCTCTGCTGACCATTGAAAATTTTCATAGCCTACCATCATATCACACCAGAACCCTGGTATTCTCGAGTCACTCCTATCTAGCAGAGTATGCAGGTGACCGAGCTTGTGAATGGGTCGTAGACATTTACCCTAAGGGTGTCTGGTTCAAAAAGTTCTACCTCATAGTATGGCAGGGTACGGTTGAGGTACCAGAACGCGTGATACGCTCAGTCAGGTTGTCATTGACATGTAGGGAACCACCACAGAATCGTGAATCTGATATGAGGGTGAAGGTGGGTGTCTTGTTCTATGGACTTCAGGATGGTGTTGAGCATATTGCCAGGGTAACTGAAGTGATACATCGATTTAGTGCGGATGACCGTGTCCTGAACTTAGACGATTTGTTGCCGTTTGAGGAACTCAATCCCCAACAGGGTTCTGTTCCTTCTGGGACTGCTATCTCACCACTTCTTGTAGGTCCCAATAAAGACATGCTCAAATTGCACATTGTTATCTCACCAGCTGATTAAAATCAATTTGATATTAATGAACATTAGATCTTCGCGTAATTGAATTATGGTGCTTTTTAATTCGTGGTCAACAATCAATATGTAAGATACAGTAGACACGATGAACAAAGATTCTGACATACATGGGTTAATATAAAGAGAAATGGCACTTTATTTATTTTCATTCAATTGTACTTGAAAAATACAATAGGGCAAGATAAAGTATGGTATCTTATATTACAAAAACGTCAGGTGCAAGGAGTGTAGGTATCAATTGAATTGCGTGTTTCATATTGAATAATGAAAAGTCAAGTATATTTAGCATAGCTTTTTCCAAACGTACACCTGTAAGGCGAAATAATGTCTCAGTATAGAAAAAGAAATATTTTCCGTTTGTTTACTTCTAAATAAAATTCTAAATAGCTACTTAAGGTAGGGAAAGAAATTTGCACAGTGACAGTGTATCTTAGTATATGTAGATTTTGTGAAGATATTGGATAATAAGAATTATTAAGAGTTTACAAATTTTATTTATGATAAATTCATAAAATATTTAAAGTTATTCTACTAAAATTCCATAAAATTGGAAAATAACTGACAATATGCATATTTATTATACTAGTTCGTTATCAAACATTGCATAAAAACATCAGATTACAACCTATATATTTGAACAAATCACCATTATTCTTAGATTTTTCATATAGCATACTGTCACAGTGGGCGAAAAGATACTGCAAAACTATAATTGGGAATTGTATTAAAAAACAAGGATTTATATATTTAAAGATATAAGGACAACAACTTTATGAATTAATTTATACGTTAGAAGATATTAACATTTGTTTCTTGTTTTTTCGAGCTGAAATAGCTTCTCTATAAGAAATATCGTTTCGTAATGACATGTCACGAGCACTGTGCAGTGCCGTAAAAATAAACTCCATAATCATAAGAATTGTGTACCTTGAAAGTGAATGGTGCGATAAGAGAAGGGATTCCCTGATATCAGACTGACACAAGTATAATTGCGATAACATATCGTCACACTGTAGCGTCTGACATAATCGCAAAAGAATAAGTACACACATTTTAAATTGCAAAAATATTATGTATCACCTAATTGTTTTAATTTGACCAATTGTTCCTTCTCGAACTAATCTTGTCACTTAGTGATATAGATTTATGATAAAAATATTGCTATTATTGTACTGCCAGTAATAAAAAGAAATTGTATTTGTTATAGATTGGTGGATTCTTCTTTGTTTCCTGATTGTTATCTAATAACTGTAAACTTTCAAGAAATCTATTTCCTCACGGGATGAATGGGATGATCCATGTGAGATAAATCGGGTGGATTTTTCTCAAAATGACTAATCTCACGCATCCCGCCAGCAGCGATTTCCCAAAGATCTGGATACTTTGTTTTAAAGTTGTTGTACCATTTCTCTACGCGTGGCCATGGTCCCAGTTTGAAGTCAATAGCCTCCAGGCACATAGTGGCTGTGACTAATGGAAAGTCGGCAATGGTCAAGTCATCTGAAGAATAAGGAACAATTATAAAACAATTAGATATTTCATTTATTTTAAAATACTGTAATGCAATGGAATACTAACTTCCAGCTGCATATGTTGAATTATCACGTTTTAGATAAGTCTCGAATATATCTAAGCCCATCTTCATCTTTTTCAGACCCAAAGGAGTTCTTTGATAATCAAAGAAAATCGGTGCCATCTAAACAATGCATATATAACTTTGTTATCTAAGAGACAAATACTATAATATCTAACACTACAAATAATAGTATGTGGATACTCACCACATACTCAGAAATGTTACGATAATAGAGAGCCAAATTGAAGCACAGTCTATGATTGACAATGGCTCGTGATTTTGGATCCTTAGGATAAAGCTTACCAGCCGTATCATATTTATCACCCAGGTATTGCAAAATGGCATTGCTACAAGAGATATTTAACTATCATACTCTATTTTATCATAATTACAATCGAAATACTTTACCTCTCTCCCATAGTAAGATCATCATCCACCAGAACTGGAATTTCTTTTTGTGGATTTAACTAAAGTATGAAAAATTTGTTTAGAAAATCGACACAAGCTTACTCTAGAAAAATTATCAAGAAAAATACCTCTTCATATTCCTTAGTCATATGTTCCCCTTTGCCAAAATCCACATCAATCAATTCATAATCAATTTTCAAAGCTTTCAGTGCCTGTCGACAGGCAAGAGAAGGTGGTCCATCGGATACTGAGTACAGCTTCATATTTTCTAAAACAAGAAACGTCCAATTAATTTCTTTACTTTGGTGATAAATATAAATAGAAAACGTCTTACTAACAATTCAGATAGTACGCCCGTACTGTCTTCAGCAGGAATGAAGTCGCGAGATAAAATCACGAACATGTACTGGAAACACCTTTCACTTATTCCTCCCACAAGGTCTGATACGGTAATACAGTCAACTTTTCTTAAAGAGGTGTTCCATAATTTCACGTTTCCCCTCCACGCTCTGTCTAAGCCTTCTTGCTGCGAGGGGAATGACTCCTCCTTTCTATATTGAAGTGTTTGGTCCTTACCTTCATAGGGCGCGGTATGGCAGTGAGTGTTCATACCTACCGACCATGCCTGTTTATCATCTTAATGATAATCAGTTTCTGTTCAAGTTCGATTTTCTCTCATAATAAATTAGTTTTACCATAACTAGAATCCACCTTAGATATTTAACGATGAATCACGTATATTCTTGTACTCGATGAGATACACTAGAGTAACGATATTTATACTGACAAATATAATAACACCCGCATTAGTCTCTTGTCGGATAATTGACAGCTATATTGAAATATTATAACCGTTGAGAATATATCTTTGAGAAAAATAATATATATATAGGATGTTACTTCGCGTGTAGTCTTAACTATAATGTATTTAGTTAATAACACGTATTTCTCTTTAACTATTCCAAATCTGTGAAACATAATAAAATTTATAATCCGAATGAGCAATACATTTTTTGAATCTCCTCATCAACGTAAGAAATCGTGAATAATCTTATTACACTTAAATGACGACTATGAACACCTGATGAACAATTCAAATTAATTATTTTTAGATGGTTGTACGTTAAAATGTACTAAATATCAATTACAAGTCTCCCTAAGATTATTTACGAGTCTTGTAATTGTCTAATAATAAGATACATACGACACCTGGCACACAACTGAGAAAATTGCGTTTAACCCCTTCGACGACAAACAGAATTGAATCAGTTTGTATTCCAGTGGACAAAAAAAATGTAACTGAATTTCAACAACTGGAATCTAAGGTATTTTTGGGTTCGCTAAATACAAATTCGAAGTAAAAATTCTAAAATTCAAAATGAATCCAATATTTTACTGAAAAGAACGACATTACGCCACATAGCGTCAGTGCCGTCGAAGGGGTTAATTACTGAAATCTTGCATCCCTTATTTAAACATAATATTCGCTATGCATGCACAGGTACGAATTCGAGTCTTCAAATAATAGCCGGCTGTTCCAGAATAGAACGTTTCCATTAAAAAAACAATAAGTCCTTTGATCGAAGGTCGCTATTACATTATAAAAAAATTGAAGAAAATCGACAGAATTGTACTCTTATTATAACGTCATGAAAAGTTACGAGATATTGTAGCTATATATTTTCACAACCACCTTGTATCAACTCATATAAATATGTCCTTGTATTTCCTCAGCCATCATCATAAACGTCGATCATCCCTGTTTCCGGAAACGCATTGACTGAACAATATGTCAAGAAGAATTCAATCTCCTGTGTACATTTAACAAGAAGACTCAGACCACCGCACAGCAGCGGCTGACAATATGATATAATTCTGACTCTATTGTCAATTTTCATCTCTATATTAAACATACTCGCGCTACCTAATTCACTAGACGTGGACCAGATCATCGAGAAATCAAGATCGGCTATGCATTTGATAGTGAAAGATGACAACAATGGACTCGGTCACCGAACCCTTCCGGAAGGCGAACGAAGATGCGACTTTATATATCCGGTACGATAATCAATTACGTCACGTGATGTACCGCCTGGCACCCCGTGCCTGTGTCTCCTGCTCCATCTGAAAAGAAATCCAATGATCATTAGAATTTTTAAAAATCTTCAAACATTGATTTACCAGTTAGCATGCAGACCACTCTGTACCTTCCGTATCTCATGGATTTATTTATATCCTCGTTTTTATACTATTATCTAACATACACTGAGAGACTGATAGATAGATAGAAAGAATGATAGATAAGTGAATAGAATATAGTTTTCTTGTGGAAAGAAAAACAAAAAACAAACATTGAATATCGCTCTTATGACAGACGCCACGATGCTTCATTCCATATGTATATATAGCACATTCAAAAAGTCATTAAGAATATTTCTAAATGATGTATTAACGTATCACTACGAATTTACGAGGATTACGGTATTCACGCTGACTTTATCACTGTCTAGAATATGGATCTGTAGGATCTTCACGTCTCTTATGATATATACTATTATATAAGTACATCTAGAAAGAATATATATTCTGAACTATACCGTAGCCGTTCAAATTGTACACTATATAATATACATCGAGATTACAATACCTATTAATTTATTACCTGGTAGTTATACTGATAAGGTACATACGTTTACATACACCTGGCAGATACAGTGTGATCTAATCGTTATAGCAGCACTCGGTGATACCTCGGCAATGTAATTTATACTCTAGTAATATATATTTCAATAGTTTCAATATATCAAGGACCGTTAACATAGATCTGATAGTAAAAGTATATCCGACAGAAGAGTGATAATCCTTTCCCAAATAGTGAAACGATTCAGTAGAGTCTAACGATGTTGGTTTTAAAAAAATGTGTAACTCCCTTACTCATCAGTTCTGTAATCCTTATCGCAGAAGGTTGTCAATGAGTTGATCAGTAAGTGAAACAGAAAGTTAATATGTAAGGAGGCACAGAGAGATAGAGCAGTGCCATCGGCAAGAAGCTACCAGAAAGCTTATTATTTATTGAATCTCAATTTGGTTAAACGTATTTTAGGTCATACCTTGTTGAACTTGAGGGGCGATGAACGAACGATGATGGTTGTTAGTAGTGGTTGAGATTGAGGTAGGGACGCGATGCGAGGGTTCTGAGGATGAGGAGATGTTGGCGTTATGATGATGGAGGATGTTCGTGGTTGAGGTGGTGGTTGTGTTGTTGTTGGTTGCGGAGAGTGGAAGGAGGGTTTGTCCGTCGCCCTGAGAAGAGGAGACCCCGTAGTTCCGACGAAATTGACGATGCTGGATCGATTGTCTCCGGCTCCTATTGACACCCCTGTCAACCCCACGATGCTGCGAACTTGTCGTACTGCATCAACCCCATTGATTCGTTCGTAGTAAATTATACAGACCCATTGTGATACTCTTACTGCATTCTTTACAGAGCATTTTACAACCCCTACGTACAGTGTATTGTACTTTAACGCGAGCAAATCCCTAGACGAACTAGTATGATTTCTGCCAATTAGTTATAATGTAGTAATTTTTATTTATTCCTTCCTGTTTTTCTCCTGATTAATAATTGCTTTTCTTATGGTTGCTAACTTCATAAGGATTGTTATTACAGTCGGATCTGCGATACTGACAGATTTCGATGCACGAAGCTTCGGGCGCTGACCGTTTTACCTAACCTTTTTGTCTTCCAATCGCGTATAGTTGGAGAGAGTGGTCTCCCTAGACGAAGCAATGCGCTCCACAGTAATTTGTAATACATAGAGGGTGCATGCATAAATAGCCCCGTGTGGCCCCGTGGTTTAGCGACGGCACTGTTAACGCTGTCAGTTTCAAAGGTTATTAAACGGTCAGTGCCGGAGGTTGGCCAGTGCCACAGGTGTCAGTGCCACAGGCCCGAATGTACTTGTTGCACTCATCATTAATGAATGGGTTAATTGGATGCTGTTTTAATTTCTTTTCGCCTTTTATTTTTGAATGACAGCTCTCACGCATCTAATTCGCTTTAGGTACACTATGATTAATTTGTTCGTATCTTATACTTGAAATTTGATACATTTAAGCTCGTTATGTTGTGTGATCGCATGAATTTTGTGATTTATAAGAAGTGAGGATGATTAATCATGCCGACAGGTCGAAGAGATAAGCTCATGCACGTTATTTTTTTTTGTAAGCGGTGCGCACCTCAAACTGACGGAAATTAATTAGTAACGAGAAAGTCCATGCACCCATTGATAGTATTATTCTTGTTTGCAGATTACCGATAATTCACCTCTATCCTGGTTTGATATTATTTTTTTTGTTCCTGTCTTCACTTTTAAGCTCACTCTTAATATCACTATAATATTTCACTATTGACATTATAAAGAAAAGATACGAAATACACGGACACTTCACTGCTCAACTTAATTAACTGTTGGGTTATCATTGTTAATGCGTATGATATGAAGTAATGTAATCGTGCGCTTGCTTCCGTAATGGCAGAGAGAAAAATGAATTTTCGAATGATTCGACTTTTTAGGTGAATTTTCAGTACGATCAAGCAAACAAGATATATGCGATGTATTTTCTTACCTTGTACTGTGACTCATGATGACTATGTTTCTGTAACAGCATATAATGGATCCTGATTGTTGGGAAGCGAGTGATGAAGTGTCGATATCGATTCACACACAATAAATAAACAGTTCAGGCAATGAACTTTTATCAGACTGTCCTTTCGAACATAATGTTTCTCTTAATAGTTCAAGAATTGGATCCCTTGTTGCATTGCATCACACGGTAATAAGTTAACCTCAATATTTCGAAATCTTTACCAACTGATTATTAGTACATACAAAATACAAATCAACGGGGTGCATTAGACTTTAACGGTGAAAACATTGAAGTTAAAGTGATTTAGTTATGGCAAAAAGTGGTGCACGATTAACTAAATTTGTATGTCCTAAATGTGCGTAATATGCCTAACACAGTCTGATTTCAATGATAGAGCAAGTGTAGTTCATTACACCGAAAGCATCAAATATTAATTTCGTAAAATTAGCTTACTTTTAGTTGAATTTAATTTATTGAATACTTATCATTATTGCATGAACTGTCGTGATATTGTTAACACCGAAGGTCATGACGTGCTTTCCCTTAAAGATATATGGGTCAGAAGTATACAATAAGTGAAAATTCTAAATTTTTATATATCATAATTATTGATGTTGATATCTATACGAAATTTCAAGGCTTCTCACGGACTATTTAAAAAAAGATAATTAATGAAAATTGGGATTGTTGTCCCAGTGGCCAAACGTAACTTGTGTATTGATAATTCATATACTGACATAGTAGACTCTCTCTTGACGCCCCATACATCCTTAATAAAAATGAAAGGATATAAATGTGCTTTTAGAAAATTCCCCTTTGCTCCAAAGTATGTATGTACACTTTTCAATTTAATCGATAAAACTCGACTAGTCCGTAATTACTTATCCAAAAATAAAGAATGTCACTATTGGAAGTTTCTAAACGAGAGAACAAGTACGAGAATAAATAGAATTTCTAGAGCTTCTAAAGTCTTACGTTAATCAACTATAGTACTAATAGTATGATATTGACAAAAAGCATATATATATGTATGTTCCCACGAATAATCGCGAGACAATCTCAAGATATTTAACATACACTCGATATGAAAATTTAACTTATACTTTGAGCAGACTGAAAAGATGGTGGAAGAGTGTAAAAGTAAGTAATATATATATATATAGGCTATCTTGTCAAGCATAATCCTACTTCAGTGAGACTACGCGCTGGCCTCTATTTTGGTGCAAAAGTAAACGACAGTTGGATATCCTTGCAAGAGTATATATATATATAGATATAGGATGTATATATAAAACTCTAAGAAAACTAAAGACTAAGGAAAATTAAGTGTAGAATTAAAATGCATACCATGAGTCTGTTATGTGACAAAATTTTTAAATACATACCGAAGTAGTCTCGTTATGTAATCGGGCCAGTTATCCGGAAACATCACGAGGAAGAATCCAACAGCAATGAGGATCATCCCTGCCAACTTCATTCCCACAAAATGGGCTCCATACAGAACCACGTCCAGGGCTGTAAAAGAGCAATCGTGTATGAGTAATGGTAGAAAAAAAAAGTATTTCAATCTTGTAAACGCATCGGAAATTGTATTATCTGATTATTATACCGGCAGATACTGGTACAGCTGTGATTAATCCCAGGGTGATGAAGAGATCATAGGTCAATGCGATACTGAAGTTGCCCAGCATATTAGCAACTGTAATAATAGAAGGATATATGGTAATTCCTACTCGGTAATACCTTATTCATCAATTCAATTAATTAATGACTGACCTAAATGTAAAATACTGGCTGCAAGTAATGTTGCCCATGGTAATCTCGCCCAATGAACACTTTCTGCGCCCGAGAAGTACAGAGCCAAACACACGGGCCACAGTAATGCAGCATTGCACAAGCCGATGAGTGAAAAAAATAAGGACACCTGACCAAACGTCGTTTCGCCTATAACTTTCTTAAACAGGACCTGTATAAGAGAGAAAATGTTTTTTTCATAATTTTATTTAAATTACTGTATGAGTCTTGTATGCTGAACCTGTGAAAAATTCTACCTTATAAACGGCGGATCCTGCAGCAGCAGAAGCTGCCAAAACGACTCCACCCAAAGTTGGACTTCCTGTGATGCCATCCATATAAGCTAAGAGGGCAATTCCGGTATCACACAGAATGACTGCTACTATCTATGGATTTTCAAACAATTATTACATCTTTTGACTTTGGCATCTTTGTTTAATTTGATAGAAGGTACTTAAAGAAACAAGAAAGGTAATACTGACCCTTACACCAACAAACTGTTCATGCAAAATGACCCATGACAGAAGATAGACGCAGGACACGTTGGTGGCAAAGAGTGCCATAACATCAGTAGCCAATAAAATTCTCAGAGAATGAATATACATGTAATTAGTGGCAACCCAGAGTCCGCAGAAGAGGCTGCACCTGGTCAAGAAGCGTCCACCAGTGAAGCCTTTATCTCGAAATCCTCGCAGACTTTCCGCAACGATTTCCGAGGGGTTAGAGCACTTGGTCCTAGCAGCTCTGCAGATAAAGTACACTGGGAAGTACAGTACAGCCCAGTTTGTACAAAACCACGTTGTGAAGAACGGAGCATTGTATGGAAGCACCTAACAAATAAGAAAAGTTCATGGCATAAAATACTAGAAATCGTCACTCGTATCCCACTGACAATATCATTTCAAATAATTACATGGTGATGAGGATGTCCAGTCACTGATGAATTCAATGATGGCGAATACTCAATACTCTCTGGTTTGCGAAAGAATAAATATCTAATACAGTGAGTAGCACCGACCCAGCTAGCAGTTACACATATAGTAACACATACTCCAAAATATATCTGCAATTAATAATGTAAATATCAATGCATAATTAATAAAAATTACCTATCTATCTAATATCTACCTTTTTGGCGGATTCCGCACAGCAGGACGCGTAGCAGGAGGATGATGAGCTTTGTGGATGTTGGTAATTAACGGCAGGGTTACTTATGAGGCACGAGGGTGTACTTGGACCTTGACTTTGTCCTTGTATCTGACCACCTCCACCTGGACCTCCAGGACCACCCCCACCGCTGCCAACCCCAGAGCCAGTTGTTTCTACTGACCTACAGCTCGATCCAGAATCACCACATGTTACTGCTGTACTGCAACCTTGCTGTTCACAACCTGTAAAGAAAAAGAGGTTTGATTAAAACATACAAATTGATTATACCTTATCGATTAATTATATTCGCCAAATAATCTTACATACCAGATGTGTCTAGAACGACTTGCACAGGACTTGCGTAAGGACCGTTGTTCCGTTGATCCTCGCTAAGGACTATACTGGGTGCTCTGGATCTTCTAGGATGAAATATTGTTGGTATCTCACCAACTCCACCACTGCCCATTTCTGAGTTCACTGAAATTATTAAAATTAAATCAATTATCATTGAAACCTCGTATGCTTATCACCTAATGGCAATCAACTAACGCGACTCATAATTTATTCATGGTTTCTGAATTATCACAGTGATTAGAAGTTGCGTGCAGCACAGTAATTTCATTTGAATCGATTGCACGATACATAAAAAGGAAAGAACTTCACAGGGTGCACGTAAAATACCCAACGATTGTCACGCTAAGAAAATTAAAGCTAGTCCCTGTAGTAATCCAACAATTTTGAATCGTTAAACTCAAAAAAATTACAAAAAAATCACCCAGCCATCCCAGTACTACCAATTACAACAATAAAATTCAACAGAATCTTCCCTCCTAATTACATTCAATTAATCGATCAATTGAAAAGAAATCTAATATAGGTAAACAATATAAAAACAATTTCTCTACCTCAATGATTATCCCAGCTGAGCGTCCAGTCAAAGAGGTGCAGCCCCACTTGATACGTTTCCATAATCCATCCTAGATGTCAATATCACGTTGCACAGGCACCATTGGCATATAAATATCACCAGTATCCACAGGGTCGATTATTCAATTCGCACATCAACGTTTTCTATGGCTGCACCCCAATTAGCAAATTCTCTAACGACGTTCCAATAAAGCGTCAACCCATTAGAGTAGTCGGTATACCATAACAAGACAAAAGGGTTGACGTGGTGTCAAAGCTCTACGACACAGTACAGGTATAAGGATTGAAAATAAAGTCCAAAGGAGTATCATAAACCCTCGACAGGAATAATCGACAAGGATGGAAGTTTCGAATATTGAAAAATGAATATACTTTGAAAGACTCCGTGGACACACTGTTTCGACTACAGTAGATACGGCTTCAACTCCCTCCTTGTTACGCCATTGATTACTAGGCCTTGGGTATGCCACAGTACGTGGTGCATTTGCTTAGGGCGACTGCGCGAAATACTTTACATCTTTTAGCCTTTTCTTTTTATGAAATTTATTGTACAGTGCAGCACTACACAGGAACAGAAGGGATGCTGATAATAGGATAAATAAAAAAATGGATATCTCAAGGGACTGATTGTATATCCATGAAAATATAAAGATCAAAGCAGACGACGGTAATGATAAAAAGACGTGTATTGTTATACGTAGAAAAATATTTTATTGTTTGTCTTCTGAAAATGAGAGACTTGATGAATTACAGTGATGTGCATGATGGGACGGTTTCTCTTGTTTTTTTAATTATTTTTTTTAGTCTCTGGTATTCCTTTAAGAATCTCCTTTGATTTCCTGCAGGACCACCTGCGCGCAATACCTTCTCTCTCTCTCTCTCTCTCTCTCTCTCACATACACACACACACTCTTACATTCTCTCTCTCTCTGTCTCTCTCCCTCCTTAAAAGGATTCAAGTACAAGTAGACGTGTATACATAGTACATTCATAGAGAATATAATTAATAAAGTGTAATAGTAAATAACAGATGGTCGACTGTCTCTATGCAGCAGCATGGGGATCTCGTACGTTAAAAAATAAATAATTATATCAATATTTATTTACCCAAATAGTGGCTAGAATCGATATTTAATCCAATGATTTCTCCACGAGGATCAACGAAGAGCTATTTATTAATTTACGTGACGTACGCAAATAATAAGTCTTTTGCACACTCAGTATGACGTTGCCATCTGTATTTACTATGGTGACAGAAAATTAGATCAATAAATTAAATATCGCAAATATAGAAAGTCGTAACGCGGACTAGCTGCAACAATTATCACAGAATAACACAGAATATCATTCTAAGGAATGATCAGTCTGCCGTACACATATATATATACATACATAAAAATTAAAATAGTAAATTTGCCATGACAAAGTGCCGATTAATCAGCTTTGATTAAGAAACAAGACGCTTTTATTTTTTTTAACAGAAATATAAATAAAGATTACGTCATACTCTTCGTAAGCTCATGGAAGCTTTTAAAATTGGCGCCAATTCTGAACTTCTCGATTTATTATTGTGAAATTGTATCACTTTTATACGCATGGAGAAAAATACATATAACCCAAAAAAAAAGATCTTAGAAACTTCAGGATACGAAATGTATTTTAAATATCTCAAATTTCTTTCTATCCAATCCTATAATCTCGTATATCATAATCATCCACGTGCAATTACTGTGACTGTGTTATTCTATGATACACCAGATCGAATCGTAGTGCACGATATCGATCTTACTCTAAGAGTCATCGCATATCGTGTACACGATGAAACGTCAGTACTTCGGATGGTCCTGTTGGATCCGATGATTATTATCATCTACGACCTATATACTGACAGGCTATGGCGAACATCACGAGAAAAGTATATATAGCACACGCATGCACATTAGAAATGAAAAAATATTCTTTTCCGTATTAAACATGCCGCATAGGGACGTTCCAACGAACCCAACATTGATAAGGCATCTTTTGCATTAGAGACAATAAAAAAAATAAAAGTCACACAAGCATGAATTCCTATGAAAATAAAATCGCACGGTGACCATCAAGCAAAGAGACGTCCATAATGTAAATTCAATGGTTCTTAGATTCGTATACGAATGGCAGTGAGTGGTATAGCTTGCGAGGAACATGATTTTACGTTAAATAAAATAATAACCATACGAGTATAATAGCGGTTGAACAAGTACTTTGGTTGGGTAGATATAGAGTGATGAATTTGACTGCATTTAAAATCTACCGGAACAGCGTGAAAACCATGCAAAATCGTAAGACGTCGATAACCGTTGATAAAAGGGTAAGTAGCGTAATTAATTCTATAGTCTTTTTGCTTAATACTTTTTTCTTAATCTACGTAAACTTAATTGTGGATTGGTGGAACAACAGCCGTAATTAGTCGCATTGGCGCATATATGTAATACGTTATATTCAGTCAATCGTAATAGAAAGTCTAACATATCCAATATACTATACACGTTACATGATAAAACGAAAGGTAACGGCTAAGGATGGTATATAATCTAACCTGTAAAAAAATATTCTTTAACAAAGTATTCTCGTTGCGCGACAATACAATTCCCGTTATATACAGCGAGTTTGGTGCTCTTACAAAAGAATGATAAATAATACGACACATTGGAGCGTATACAGAATTAATCAGTTATGTAAGACGCTGCACTGCCATTAGATCCTTATATCGATAAAGGGGATCATCGTTTAAAGTAATAAATACACCTCTCGTCTCCGAAGAGTTTTCTTTTTTTCTTTTTTAACAACGTTAGTCGAACATAGTTAACGTTTCTTTTAGGTTCACGAAAGGTCACAGCTTCGGGGAATTTGTTTTTTTATGTCCTTTTGTTTATTTAGCGAGCGAGCGATGAGAATTATTTACACATATTTTTCACATAATAGACAATGATTCAATATAATTAATTCGTAATCAAGAGCCTAGGCAACGTATTAACAATAAATAATTACATAAAACCAGATGCCGAAGTTATTAAATTTTTCGCCGATATTGTCATCTAATGTTTATTAAGCTTCGTTATCATCGTTAATCTTCCTTCATCATCGTCATCATTGAATTAATTTTAAGAGATAATAATGAAACCGTACATATTCTAATTCAATTATTAATAATGCAAACCTTACTGAGCTTATCTTTCTGTAACTTGACAACAAAATGATGTAAGGTGAACAGCTACTTTCTTTTATCTTTTTAAATATTTCCCTTTTTCCCGCGCACTCTCTCTCTCTCTCTCCCCCGCGCATTCACTCTTCCTCATTCTCATGATCATTCACACATTTTTCTTTTCTCTCTTCGTACAAATACGCAATCTGGCGAATGTTCGTTAACGTTATTCCTAAACAAAAAAGAAGAAGATATATCACATTTATTTTTCAAACTTTCCCGCGCGATTGCCTATCGATTTAAAATCAAGTGTATCGAAAGTGACAGGTATAACGATAGTCGATTTAAGTATAAGATGGCCTACTCTTTGATAGTCTAATGATTATCTGGATCTGTCGTTTACTTAACAATGACTATAATCGAAGCAACATTAATTTGACTGCTACGTCAGGCGGTAATCATCGACTATCATTCGTGAGAAATATTAACCGACAGAAAGAATTCGATACTCGATGATCTTCCGACCAAACGACAGCAGTTTCGTTCGTTTTAATAAGTGACATTGTACTAAGCCCGTAAATACAAATTTCATCATTGCCAGAATATCATTCATACGTTACACCGGAGTTATCCTGAATAGAGTACTCGATAACTAATAACGAATGCTGTCTTCTAATGCGATTTTCGTATGCACTTTTTCGTATTATTGTTTCTGGACTTTTTGTTTTTAACGACTACGCGCAGTCAATAGATTTAATCAAGGCACATTGAACCTGTCCTACGTCATACAATTATACTGCTTGGGCAATATGTAAAATTGTGTTATCAAGTTTCGTTCCTCGCGTTATCGGAATATGCGAAATATTAACTGTATTTACTTGAGTAATTATCAGCGTATGATTTTAATGACAGGCAAAACAGACAGGCGCCTTTTCATTGGATTAAGGTGTGTCATCATTAATTTTTCATTCAACCGTAACGACGTTCATCTTGTTTGTAAAATATTATCGCAATGAGTGTCTAACGATGAATGACGGTTATGTTATCATGAGCTACGATTTGCCGTGAGGATGTTCATATGTAATGTATATACATGCGGGTATAGATCAGATCAAGAGTTCGTATCTCAAAATAATATAACTCGTGTAATTAATTGTAACGCAATTAAAAAAAGAACAGAAAATTTTTTAAGTAATTAACTGTGCCTAATCTGCTCAAACACTCTTGGTCCGTTCGATCGTACTAGTGAAATTTAAACGTTTCCCTCAAATACAAATAACACTGGGTTTCTCTACGTTTTCTTAAATATCTATTTATAGTGACCTCGTTCAACGTATACGACTATTATACAATGCATCATTAATTCTCAATGATAGTCCGTGTATACGAGAGGTTTAATATACGACTGATTTATCATTAATATGTAGTATAAACGTGACTCGTTAATGATCCCGTGTGACTATATGAAGTTTTTGAATTTCTTTGAGTATTATTTTCCTCTCTAAATTATATGTGCATATTTAACAGTGACTTGCATAATGCTAGATGCATTCCTACAGGCAAATGTTATTATGATCCATTGGTACATGCAGAAAGACATTTGTGATGTCAAAGAGTAAAGTGAATACGATCAAAACGAACAATCATAATATCATTGAGAGAAAATTCGAAGAACGACAAAACATTGGTGGAATTTTATTGCAGTCATAAAAATTCGTTCAATTTGTAACAACGAAGGAAATAAAATAAAAAAAAAAGAAGTCAAACGAGGAACATGTCAGAGAGTGTGAATTAATTTAGTTTTATCATGGTCAAATACACCAGTGATTGACACAGTGAATTATGCGATTTCTTAAATACAAAATATGTTGCGTTGCAAAAAACATTAACTCCTATCGACATGTTCGGTAGATCCGTTGATAATAATAATTATTGTGGATTTTATCCCAAGAAATATGTATACTATACGTATGTCTGTACCTGTACGTACGTATCTATTTCTCCCTAAATATATATTTATATCTAGATATATATAGATATATCTATGTATTTAGGATATATGTACACATTTTATTCTACAATTGACACTATACCGTATGCTCAGTATCATTTAGAGACAAATTTTTGTGTTTTACCTTGCGGCTTTGTCTTTTGGAAGCCTTCCTCGATGCCTTGGCCTCCCTAGTGTCTTGCACTGGCTTACTAATACCTAGTCTGAAGCGTATGGGAACCTTGGAGTCCACAGTTTCATCTGAGAAGAGTGAAAAGAGAAGTGTATTAATAAAACAGAAAGTAAACGGAAATATAACGTAGATAAAGACGGGAGCGTAGATGGTGAAATAATAGTTACAGTTAAGAAAACTAATTGTTCGAAGCCATTCGTGTCTTGTTGTTCTCAAAATTTACAAGACAAATCTCAAATAAATGTCTAGGATTATGTACCTTCGGAATCATGTAATTCGGAAACAGGACGATGAAGCACAGTCACGCGTCTCACTTCTTTTTGATTCGCTATGAAATACAAGATTCCTTGATTACACACTCATTAAATGCAGTATAATCAGAGTGAATGAGGCTTTTTTTTGGTGTTGTTATCTGATTTAACAGGATATTGAATTTAAAAATAGGAACTGAAACGATAGAGAAAAATTATGAATGCTTACATTTGTCATCGGTCTTAACGATGTGTCTTCGATTTACTTTTGCATTAGTTTTAGCGGCTCTGTAAAAAAAATAATGTGATTAAAGATAATGATTTCTTATAATTAATGAGTTTGGAAGAAATTTATTAGAATACTTACTCGCTGACAACTCCTTTGAATGCTGATTGTACGAGTCTTGCAGATTGAATGGGCGCTGTTCTGTTTAATCTCTCAGCACGCCTTCTGCTGAGTTCAGCACGTAAGTCACCTTCTTCGTCGACTGTCAGATCCTCGATGATAGTTTCTACCTCTTCGTTAGGACCATCCACGTCTTTGTGCTTCTTACATTTCTTCTCTTTCCCAATACGCTCTGAAAGAGGCAATTCATTTTTCAATTTTCCAACTTGATACAGCTCTTTGTCCCTCTTCTTTTTCTTTTTCGATGGCTTCTCTTTTTCGATCTTCACTGGCTCAGGTTCTTCGCACACTGTTACTGAACTTGCAACAGTAACCACAGATGTTTCATCCATTGATTCTGGTAAATCCTCAAACTCATAATCCACATCTAAGCACAAATCTGATTCCGCTGCATCGTACTCTACAGGGCTGTTAGGAGCTTTTTTTATAGCTACACTGGTAGTTTCCTGGGTGGGTTCTTCTGGAGGTTCTGGTTTTTTGGATGTACTGTCTTTTTTAGTTAACTTGATTTTTTTATTAGCGTGAACAGGATCTATAGGTTTTGTCGATTCAAACTTGCGGCGTCGAGCTTCCAAGATTGGGTCGTTTACCACATTTTGGGATTCCTTGTTAGAGTCAGTAACTACCACAGTAGGTTTGTCGGGCACGTCTTCTCTTTGCTTCAGTTTTGTCCTCGTGTTATCTGGTGATTTACCTTTTGGTACCGGAGACACATCCCTTTTGGGTGGAGGGTTAGTAGGTCCGTCAGGAGTAATAGAGCGTGCTCTAGGCTTTCGAGACGATTCCTTCGGAGACCACTTCGGGGATCGTCGTCGTCTAGGAGAAAGTCTGGGTGAATTTCTTGGTGAAGACCATGGTGACTCGTGCGGTGATGGTCTAGGGGATCGGATACGTGGTGGAGATCTTCTAGGAGAACGTTTTGGAGACCTAAACCGCGGAGAACCTCTCCGGGGAGACAATCGGGGAGTTCTCGATCGAGGTGATGGTCTTCGTGCAGGTGACAACCGACGGGGTGATAACCTCGGTGACTTCAACTGTGGTGACAATTTTGGAGATCTCGATCTTGATGAATGTCTGGTAGGCGATCGTCTTGGTGATAATCGTGGCGACCTTGATCGTGGCAGTCGTGGTGATCTAGGTCTTGGAGACATTCTTGGCGATCTAATGGGTCTTGGTGATCTTGATCTAGAAGATAATCGGGGTGATCGTGATCGTAATGATCTGGGTGACCTTACATGAGATGACGCTCTAGGTGATCTTCCTCTGGGTGATAATTTTCTTAATGGTGACCTTTTAGGAGATCTGTTCGGTGACCGTCGCGGGGATGATCTTGGTGATCTTAAACGTGGTGATAGCCTTGGTGATCTTGGTCTTGGCGAGAACCTCGCTGGAGACTTTCGCGGCGATCGGTACCGCGGTAGCTCCCTTTGTAATTTTCTTATTTGTCTAACTGGTGATCTCCTCGGTGATCTTCTCGGTGACTTTTTTCTAGATCGAGACCTTGGTGACAGTGATCTTCGTTTATGGATAGGTCTGCTGGCGGTATGTGGTGACACTGATCTCTGTTCATTTTTTATAACAGTCGCGGGTAATAACTGAGCAGGACTATTGCTTTTGTTTCTCCTTCCCGTTTGCTCTGACTTTGTTTTTTGATTTTGACTTTTGAGTGATTCCTCGCGTCTCCTTGGTTCCTTCTTCATGTCTTTTCTCAAAGACTCCCGTCTCTTCTCTCTTTTCTCTGACGGTTTGTCCACGTTCATTTCTTTCTCCATCTCATCCATCAATCGCTCCAAACTGTCCTCTTCCTCAAGATCGGCCATTAATAAGACGTCGTCGTCATCATCATTGTCTTCATCGTCATCATCCTCTTCGGTTCTTGGAGGACTTTCTTCCGCAGCACTTTGGTTTTCCTTATCAGTTGATTCTTCATCAGCGTCAGCACCATCCATACCTATAGATTCCGTGAGGACCTTTTCTGATAAGTCATTCTTATGATCTCCAAGATCTTCTTCTTCAGATCCACTTGCGTTGTCTTTGTAACGATAAAATTTTGATTCTTCTGAAAATATAATATCGATAAAAAAGTAATTAAAAAACTATATGGATAAATAAGATACATAATTCTAATAATCTTTTGGTATCCTACCAAAACTCTTTTTTTCTTCACCAGAATTTGCATCCTGCAGTTTAGAAAGGCTTGATAATTCAGTCTCCTTGGCAACAATATTTGCATCCACGGGGACTATGGTTATCAAATTTGGATTACAAGGACTAGGATAATAACATGTCTGAAAAATATTAAATGGAAAAATAAATCAATGGAATAATTGAATCCAAAATTCTTGTGAGATAAATAGATGTATTATTATATGAATATTTACCCCATTTTGCTTTTGTATCGGTGCATATGTTTTTTGGTAGAATCCTCTGATCGGAACTTTTTGTCCTTTATAATGTGCTTGTGATGGTTGAGTAATTTGTGGAGCAGTTGTCCGTTGTAATGGTGAATATTGTCTTTTATTCTGAAGAGAGTCTTTTGCCCTTAATGTTTGAAGAGCAGCTAACCTTAATGCCTCTAAATCTTCGTCGTCATCATCCTCTTGTTTATATTTATGATGCGAACTGACAACCATCTATATATGCAAAATAACAATGAGACCGACACGTACCTGTGAATATTTTCTTAATATGGTAATACACATGAAAAAGCATACAATCTAAAAAGTCTAGTTATGCACGTAACTGATTGTTGTACATTATATCACAGGTTGAAAAAATAAATATAGGAAACGTATTCTCTCATGAATTACATTCAGACAAGCGAATTTTATAATTGGTAAATAAAAATTAAGTTGTCCTCGGAAAAAATCTAAGCTGTAAAAAAAATACAACAGTCCACCATGCTCCAAAATACAAACTTACACGTAGACAAAAAAAATATAGAAGAAAAAGTCTATTATGGTACACGAAAACAAGACACGACAAAGAATTGTAAACTAATATCAAAAATTTTACCTTTTGACGATAATCCATTTTATTCTCTGTGCAGTGTAGAAAAAATCGCTGATTTTCGCAGTGAACACCACGGTTCAACAAATGCATTAATATTTTCGCACAGAGCACTGGCGAAATTATTCTAACGCTATGTACAATTGCGGTACGCGCGCCGATCTACATCGCTGTTAGCTCACTATTACTTCGGCAGAATTTTAATAATAATTATTCGTAAGTTTTCTGCACAATGTTGCTTACTATATTACCCCCCACCATGCATAAATAAAAATGGCGTGAGACCACTCGTGAAATCAACGACACCAAAACCAAACCCACCAAACTAGCCAAAGGGGGTGAATTTTCATGATTAGTATAAGCGACATTAACGACGCCGTCTACCAGAACTTGAGCGAACTGCGATATTTGTTGAGGAGCGCATGAGGAACAGGGAAGCAACGATGCACTCTTCTCTCTCGGATCATTTTCGAACACACCTATAGTGCACCGAAGCAAGCAAGTAAAAACGCTTTCACAAATGGACCGTTTGCATGCCGGTTTTCCATTTATGAACCTTAGGTTAGTGAAGAATATGAACTTGGCATAATGTACTGTTGTCGCTCTAACAGTACAGGACGCCATAGCTGGCCATAGCAAGGTGGCTATACATATAGTGGTTTTGAGTATTTGTGGTTAAATTAATGTAATCATTAAATATTTTAGACACTGATATAAAAAAAACTTTGTGCATAATGCCTGCACAAGAACTGGCCCTCCCGGAGCCACCAGCGACGGAGTCTGAGGATTCGGCTCCGTCCTCTCAACCCATTGTTGGAATTATCTATCCTCCTCCGGAGGTTAGAAGTATCCTTTGATTCCGATATTGTTTTTTGAAAGATATATCAGATCTATTGTTAAAAATGTTGAAAGTGCTTATATTAGAAGAAGTTAATGTTTCGCATTATTACAGGATATGTTTACTCTTCACGATATAATATAATGGGCCTAACATTGGAAACACATTTAAAGTGTTGAAGCTCTTTTTAAAGAGAAAAACGGAAGAAAAAGGTCGAATAGCATGTCAGTTTTACTTTTCTAAAGTTAAATAGTTTATTACATCTATATAGTTTTCCTTATACAGTGTAACAGATATTGTTGACAAGACTGCAAGTTTCGTGGCCAGAAATGGACCAGAATTTGAATCAAGAATCCGTCAAAATGAGCTGGGGAATCCAAAGTTCAATTTCTTGAATTTTGGGGATCCTTACCATGCATACTATCAGCATAAGGTAAAGGAATTTAAAGAGGGTAAAGGTCAGGAACCACTAGTCGCTCCTGGAGTAGGTAAAGCTGTGAATCTCGCTGCTCATCAAAAACAACAAGAAATTCTTAAGCAAGTAGAACAGCCGTTTATACCAAAGGATCCACCTCCAGAGTTTGAATTCATAGCCGATCCTCCATCTATATCAGCCTTGGATTTGTATGTATTATAATTACTCAGTTATTTAAAACCATGAAACTTTTTAATTATTAATTATATTTCCTAACTATACTTGTTGCAGAGATATTGTTAAGTTGACCGCGCAATTCGTGGCGCGTAACGGACGTCAATTCCTGACAAATTTAATGAATCGCGAACAAAGAAATTTCCAGTTCGACTTTCTGCGACCCCAACATTCGCTCTTTCAATACTTTACTAAATTACTTGAACAGTATACCAAGGTACTCATTCCACCAAAAGATTTACTACCACGACTTAGAAATGAAGCATCAAATATGGATAAGATCCTCGAGCAAGTAAAGTATCGCGCCGAATGGTTAAAATATCAGGAAGCACAGAGACGTAAGGAAGAAGAAGAGCTAGAGCGTGAGAGAGTCGCTTATGCTCAGATTGATTGGCACGACTTTGTTGTCGTCGAAACTGTGGATTACCAGCAATTCGAAGTTGGTAATTTTCCTGCACCTACGACACCTGATGAAGTTGGTGCACGCGTACTGATGCAGGTAAGACAGTTCGTATTTGAACCGCTCAAACATCATTATATTTATTTCATTGATGAATTAATATTTTAGGAGCGCATAGAAGAAGGAGAGGATGTAGAGATGCAAATCGAAAGTGATGGAGACGACGAGATGCAGAATCGTACAGAAAGCGAAAAAGATCGCGCTAAGGATAATAACCAAGTAACTATTTGTGACATACTTTGAGAGATAGACTTTAAAACTTATTTATAATAATTGTATTACAGGTGCAAGACATGGAAGAGGACTCGAGCGACGAAGACGACGTATCTCCTCCAGGAGATTCTCAGAAATCTAAGGACTTGAAACCACGCGATGCTAGTATGCAACCACCGCCATTACCACCTACTCCAGGAAATGTAGTAGTAAAGAAAGGATACGATCCAAAACAACATGGTACATTTTCTTCACCAATTTTGAAGAACGCAATTATTCATAAAAACTGTGAACCATTTCTATATTCTTATCTATTCTTTCAGCTATTAATAAAACGACTCGTCCAGTTGCTCAGGATGAGTACTTGATCTCGCCTATCACGGGCGAACGTATTCCTGCAAGTAAAGTACAGGAACACATGCGTATTGGTTTGCTGGATCCGCGCTGGGTGGAACAACGCGACAAGCATCTGGATAAACTTGCCCAAGAAACAGTCTTCGCACCTGGTACTGCTATCGAAGCCAGTCTTAAACAATTGGCCGAGAGACGTACTGACATCTTTGGTGTTGGCGACGAGGAAACTGCAATCGGTAAAAAGATCGGCGAGGAGGACAAGAAGAAGGATGACAAAGTTACTTGGGACGGTCACACATCCAGTGTGGAAGCTGCTACAAGAGCTGCTCGTGCCAATATCACTCTGGAGGAGCAGATTCATCAGATTCACAAAGTCAAGGGACTTCTTCCCGATGAAGAGAAGGAGAAGATCGGTCCAAAACCAGCCAATCGTGCGGCTGAATTGTCTCATATGGCTGCTGCAGCGTCGAAGCCACAAGCCACCCTGAAGGCACCACCTAAGCCACCAGCTCCAAAACCTGTACCCGTTCCAGCACAACCACCACCACCTACGATGAGTATGCCTACCATGGGAATTCCACAGCAGATGATGCCACAACCGCCGATGATGATGATGGCTCCCATGCCACCTATTAGACCACTCATGAGTAAGTACACTTACTGTAGTCTAATTATCCGAAACTATATGATCATACAGATATTTTAGTTAAACTATTGAAAAAATAATTTTTCAGCACCCGCAATGTCGCCATTCATGCCCACGCCGCCTCCTATGCAACCTCCAATGAATCAAGCGGTAAATAATGTTTACTTGATATGATCACGTCAATCTTCATTACTTACATTCATTCTCTGTGCATAGATGGGAATGAAGCATCCTGGAGAACCAATGGAAGAAGAGCCCCAGACGAAAAAACTACGTACCGAAGATTCTTTGATACCTGAACAGCAGTTCCTGGCAAGAAATAAGGTTGGTTTTTCGTTTTATCTTTACGATGCTAACACTTCACTGAGAAAATGTTATGTAAACAGGGACCAGTACAACTGAGCGTAGCTGTACCCATGATGACGGAGAAGGCTGAATGGAAACTGAATGGACAGACATTGAACATCATTCTGCAGCCAAACGATACAGTTGCGACCATGAAGGCGCGTATTCACGAGCAAACAGGAATGCCTCCAGGCAAGCAGAAGCTGCAATACGAGGTAAGAAGCACCAGAAAAACGAGACGGTACTTAAATTAATAAATTTTACGACTGTCTGTCTTTCAGGGTATGTTCTTCAAGGATAGTAATACATTGGCTTATTACAACTTATCATCAGGTAACGCAATAAATCTTCTACCGAAGGAGAGAGGTGGCAGGAAAAAATAAATCTTTAAATCATTTAATAATTTACTGACTGTACACGTGCATAAAATGTATATTACTTTTATTATGTCCTCGAATTATAATATTTCGAAAGACCATCGTCTATGACCTTTCATTAATTGCTACTCAAGTGGATGTCAAACGTTCCTTAATAAACTGTACACCCCTCGGTATATTGTGATTGGATAAGAAAAGCTTAATTAACAGTGTAAATGACCCTTGGTTTTTTTTTATTTCAATTAATATATATTATTTTGTAATAAGTCATAACGATCTTTATAAAATCTCTTAGATCTATGGTACCAGCTGCCTTTTGTGATTGACATATACATAATTATGCCAATGAATATTAACTAATTAAATAATAGTAAATTGTAGAAAAAAAAACATTGCACTAATTTTTATCAGTACTTCCGTAAAACGCTTAAGTGGTGTTCTGCGTGAACTATAAACACACAATATGTAATAAAGTTTAGTAAAAGCAAGGTACTATTATTTTTTTATTGAATCCTGATAATATTTGTGCGCAAATTGATCAATAGGATATCGCGATATAAATTATTCGTTTGGTTGCCACTCATCTAAAGCTATGACATGGTTTCATGTATAGCTCTAAACAAAAATAAAAAATACTAAAGCGTACTCTTTCAGAAAACAGTAAGAAAGCAAAAAGTTTAAAAAGTCATATATAATACGAATTGCACAAATCTCTTATCAGTAGATTATTATAAAAATTCATTAATACGGACTCGCTCTGAATGTTGACATGTTTGTGATGTACATACCATAAAACATATTTCGGGTGAAAAATGCTGTGATCCTCTATCTACAAAGATAGGACGAGTGAAAGAGAATCTAGTATAATATCTAATTATTTTTTACAACGTTGTACATAAAAGCATTAGGTTTTTTTTTGGTATTTATATTCATTGGCCCTGCTCAATGTAAGAAGCTCGATATTAAGTATAAAGAAACTTTTTCTGTCTCTTTCGTCTTTCTATAATCTCATCGTACAGAAATGGCGTATGTAAACGATTCACTAGCCCAAAATGGAATGTTTCGTTGTCTTCATCATCACAAGTTATGAGTAATTATCGTCTTATGACTTAGCTAAGAGTTCCTCGACGATCTTCCTGTATCGTAAAACCATTGGCTTGTATATCTGAAATATTCCATCAAGGTCACCACTTGTATTGTAACTAACAAGAGGGGCAGATCGTGCATGAGAAGGAGCCTTCTGAGAAAATTCACTTAAGCTTTTCAACTTACGGAGTCAGCATCATCGTATGGTTGACACGCGAGTGTTGGCTCTGGCAGACTCTTTGTTATTTCGTCAAAACTATATTTATCGCGTAATAGACCGTGCTTCGCCTGATACGCTCCTCCCATCATTGCGGAGTTCGCTACTTCCTAAAAGTCACGCGGAAATCATCTCTTTGCTAAATATTAAATGTTCATCATCTTTAGCATATTTGCTAGAACAGAATCTTACCGAGACATAAACTGGAGAATTGAATACATCAGCGAGCACCTGAAGAATTGCTTTGTTCGTAGATGCACCACCGGTAGCAAATATGCGAGTATGAGGTCCTATTAATCGAGCAATTAATTAGTATACATAATCATAAAAAAAAATATATAATAAAAAGTAAATGATTACCTATGATAAATCCAAAATCTTCAGCATGAGCTCTTTTAGCTATAAACTGACCTTCTATAAGCGCACGCACTTCAACTTCCTTTGAACTGTACCGACTGATCTCATCGTTAGCTTTATTAAATCTATGGTCACCAATCAGGAAGGGAATAATTTCCTGAGCGTCGTAATAAAGTGCAAGATTTCCAAAATTTCCTCTAGGAGTACTGTCGAGCAATTCTTCAAAAATTTGCCAAGAACCCTGTGCTGCTGTGTCTCTGATTCTCTCCCTCGTCAGGGAACCATTCTTGAAGCTGTAACGTCGAAAAACAATGTTCATACAGATCAAAAGATTGTATGTAAAGAATATGGTAATCTGTTTTACCAGAGTAATCCCATGTAAGCCTCATCGTCTATAGGATTACACAGAACGTGACCTTCCACCACAGTTTTCGGTTCGTTAAGCCAAAGGAACAGAGTGTCGCTAGTGCCAAGACTGCAGGCGACGTCACCTTCCTTTAATCTCATACCTACGTAATGAAATCTGTATCTGCATTATTTATTTAAGGATATTCATTCACATGGATATATGGATGTTCATGTATATCAATGCTTATCTGAAATCATTTCTAATATCTAATGTAAGTACTCTAACACGTACCCACCAACGAGCCAGAATTATCTCCAGTAAATGCTATTACTCTACACTTTTCATCAAATCCAAATCTTTCAACGAAATAGGATGAAAGAGGACCAAGATTACTATACGAGGAAGTAGGTGTACCAAGTCTGTCTCTGAGATCTGGAGCGCAAGCCTGTATTGACAAAAGAATAAGTTTAATTAATACAAGAGTTATGGTTATCATTTCTGTTATTAAAACTTGTAATTAAATACCTCCAATGCTTTTTGATGCCAGTCTTTTGTTCTGATATTAAGTAAATTCATTCCTGATCCATCGGACCAATCTATAGGTGCAAAGTCACCTAGGAAAAGGGATGCTGCGAAGCTACTGATCAGAGATATTCTCTGAAAGATATCATTCCCAGGTAAAATCATAGAAATATACAATAACAGTTTATATCGTTGCGGAAGCCATAAAACTTTCGAGGAATGGAGGAGATTGTATTAAATTATTTAAGGAGAACTCAAAACGTTTTTCACTTTTATGGATATATACCTCGGTGATGGCATAGGCTTCCGGCTTCTTCTGCGCTATTTTTGCTATCTGTGCTCCTGAGAATCTCTCGTAGGCCCGAGATCCTGTTATTTCGGCCAATTTCTAGAAGGAAAATGTTACATCACTCTCTTCTAGTTAAGTATGCAAAAACCACAGATTATTTTCAGAGGTAAAACTTTATACGCGAAAGTAATTAATTCTCACCAGAGGACCACCGACGCCATCTTCGAGGCGTCTGCATTGCTCACTTGTACTGGAATCCATCCATACCGGCGAATGTGCTACTGAGAAAGACATAGCCAGTTGTTCGTGGAGAAATTTATTTGGATCCAAATTTTGCAGTTGATGTCGGCTACCCTTACCCCAATAGACGGTACCATGTTGCTACATTAATTACAATTGAAAATAATCAATTGAAACTGAAAAGTATTCTTAGACGGAATAGTTCTCCGAACTGAGTTCCATCTATTTTCGATTGGCGGTTACCAGGAGAAACTTGAGAAACTTCAGGAAAGTAATAGACTGTTTACATTCCGTATTTACCTGAGCGCTGCCAGAAATAGCAGCCACTTTACTGAAATCCACGCCACAGACCCGCAATTTATCAAGGATCATGTCCAGGGCTTTGACCCACATCAGGGTCGGAGACACGGCTACGTGAGGTTCTGCCTTCCTTTGTATGACACCCCCGTAAGTCCTGAAAGAGAGACGAGAGAAAGAAAAAAAAAATAGTCAAAATCAAATGCTTCTCATTATTCTCCGAGTGTTTTCCAAGAACACACGAAAATAGTTTCATGCCCGGAATAGATGAGCGATTGCCAAAGCAGATCGTGCGCAAAGGATCTTGATTGATCGTTGATCAAATTTAACCAATCGGCGATCAAGATAAATTCAGGTTGCGTTAATCAGTTAACAAGAAGATACGATAATCACTGATAAATTACTGTATCCTACATGAAATTAATAAGAAATAAAAATGCGATATATAATATAAAAGGCATAAACCAGGCGAAAGAAAATGATTTCACAAATAATAAATTCTTCAGCAAAACATTTTAGTGAAATTTTACCTGAACTCTGGTAGATCATTATCAAATTGCACGCTGGTTTCGTGAAGAACCTTGAGTTCGTCGTCGACCACTACAGCCTTTAACTGTAAAGAGATAAAAGAATGAGGAAGGTAAATATAAAAGAAGGAAAATATAGTATTCATAAAAAATAATGATTTTATTCCTATTATCCTAATGAAAAACAATTATGTCCTATGGATGCTCATCGCTCACTATTTATCTCATCGAGAAATGTAGATATTTTTACATTATAATCCAGATTCCCCTATGAGAAATACACTTTCGCTGAAACAGAGATACTTTGAAATTTATTGTCGGCATAAATTTGTTTCTTGTTAACAACCAATCTACGCCAAAATAGAATAGACAATTCACCGGAGATTACATACAGAACGTATTGTAAGCCATTATAAATCAGACGATTACGTGCTTCCACGATTTCACATGAAAGTATATTGGATGTTTATTCTTGTTATTTCAAGATAGTCTGAGTACATGGATAAATTGATAAACCCTAAATTCTGTTGTTAACAAGAGAAAGAAAGAAAAAATAATTAAAAATACATAATAACAGTAAGTGTAGTGGTACTGTAATACGAATGAGTCAACTGCTCGGTATTTATGTAAAACCGTTGGTTGTAAAGTAAAAATAATTTGTTTCTGTCGAACACTACAAATTGCTATTATTATATAAAATAAAAGCAACGCCTGACTCGTGAGGATTTTACTGCTGGGGATAATCGCGAACATCGATGACGAACCGATATTTATGGATCAGAAAAGACTCTTCGATAAATTTATATTAGAAGCGGATAAACGACGTATGGAATATTGAAATTAATCGATGGAAGATTCATATAAACGCTCCTTATTCTTCATAGTTGATATAATTATTTAATAAGAAGAGTATATCGCGATTATCACACTGTCGTAAGTCATCAGCATATTTCTGGTATTGCGTGTTATCAGTAAGTGATAATATAGTGACCCGGGTCTGGTACGTCGTGAAGTATCTCCTGATAGAATTTCAGTGGTAGAGTTAAGCAAAGATTGCTGTCAATTTATATTTAATAAAGAAATAAAAATGTCTTCCCAGTAAAAGCATATCTGTCATTGATAATTTACATGGCGATAAAAATCTAATGATGCACATACGGTGGATATTTTAAGTCCTCTGGTTATCTATTTTAAATGCGTAATTTGAGAGAGAAATGAATCTCTTAACAAAATCTTCAACTTGAGACAAAAGTTTCACAGGGTATGCTCTAACGAAATTCCAAGTGCTTTAGCGTGTATGAATTTATTTTAACGTTAGCATTAGAAGCGGCCAATGGACATTCATATTTCACTCCGGAAAACTATCGACTCTCCGAATTGGTAATAGGCGTAAAGCTCGCGAGCGAGTGTCTGTCGAATATAACGGGGAGTCACGACCGAGAAATGGCCACATAAATATTTCCTCTATTTCGAGGAGGGTCCGAGCATGGCTCTTCAGCCATTTCATACAGTGTCCATTTGTATTTATTGCCATCATATTGGCTCCTTCGAGGATTCAGATTACCCGCGCTTTTATACGCGCATGCGTAATGCATATTGGCTATAGCAGCAATAGCACACCTGTAAGAATCATCATGGTTGATCAAAGGAATGCCACGGTGTGTCGGAACGATGAGCGATACGTATTTTAAAATCACTGTGTATCTAAATAATTGTTATCACAAGCACGTCCGAGAAGGAAGAATTCTGATTAAGTGAATTTATATTATGAATAATCGAGTAGACGAAGAGATTGAATACAGACTGTGCCTACTTGAATCGCGAACTTGTACTCGAGATAAGCCTTACTCCGTAACCTAGAAAAACAGGCCTTGATATCTGACAGTCGTAAATCACATACTCGTGGCATGGCTTCTAACAGCATGTTCTCTTTGTTTAACAAAATGTAGATATCAATGGGGAGGCGGTGTAATTGTTTACCTGCTGAGTGCTGAGATCTAGGCCTAAGTATGTTGCGTTTGAAGCAGCGCCCATTTCGGTCTTGGAACGGCACGGAACGTTACGGTACAGATGGATAGTTTTAACTTAAAGGAACGCAGGACCACACGGACCGTGACACAGAAAATGGCCTACACTATACGTATGTATTTGTTCCTTTTAATGGCGAAGAGTGTTCGGCCTCCTAGCTCACGACTTTAGGCACTAAACTGGAACGGTTTGTGGACTGTCTATTATCATTCTGTTAAGAGTGGGCTGTTATGTACGCTTTCATAACTGCTCTCCAACATATAGGAACAAAATGGCATAATGCGCTAATCTTATCATTATTTATAGTTATGTGACCCATTGCGTAAGGGTGATTAATGGATTTTAAAAATTGAATGTAAGTGCGAAAGTCAGTACTCGTTCGTCTTTGTTGTCTTTACACAGGGAGCAGGTTATCTCATGCCGTGGCGCCTTGAATTGCCATCGTAAAAGGCACCTTTATGTCGATATTACAAAACTCTCTTTTACTAGTACAATCTGCTTTATCGATAAGCTTCAAGGTACCCATGCGATTTTACCTCACATTAATTGTATTTAGTTGTGTTATCCACTGAGTCAATTCAAATAAAGTCATATGTAATTATGATCATTCTTACTAAACGTTAAATACATACATATATCTTTTTCAGAAAATGACTTCTTTATTGGTAACAGATATTGTACGTAGAGATAAGTCTCCTGTAAACATAAGGGTGGAATAAAAAAATTTCAGTATGCTGTAGTCGACGTGTACCAGAGGTAAAAATACCTAGACTCTAATGTTCCCACGCATAACTCAATTGATCCTTTTTCTAATCAGTCTCTGAAGGAGACCCACGAGAATATAGGTATACATGAAAGAACGTAGAAGAACCTCTCTTCGGCATGATAACGTAATCCAGACGACGTCTCGACATATGTCCGTATTGTTTCACTCGAAGTAAAATTATCCCTGGCTCTGCGAAGTCAAGGTAAATAAAAGAAGAGACCAGAAGAAGTTAACGAGATAATCCTACATAAATAAGAAGGTCTTCTATTGGTGGACAGAATGTATAAGACGATTGTCTAGAATGCACTTTCCCCATGGAATTAGCTCGTCCCAATAAGATTCCTCTTAAATTCATAGCCATAGTCGGTATAGACATCCTCTCCGTAAGATGAGAGTACGCGGAAACCAGGAGACAAAGTGGAGCAGGACGGGATAAGAGAAGATACAGATGATAGCTAGATGAGTTGTGTGCGTTAGAAAGAGACAGAGTAAAGGATGAGGATTGTTAGTTTACGTTAGTCTGTGCAGGAGTTTGTTTGCGTAGTCGAGGATGGCAAGAGATCAGAGGGTGAGCTCTGGGGTGCCAGGGGGTCTAGCCCCTGTCGGTTCGTCTGTCCGCCGAAGCGACTGTCTGTCGGTCCTGTTGCTCTATAATCGGAGTATACGGATAATGGTTTGGGTTAGGAGACGCGGAGCCGGCAGCGAGACCCGACGAAGGTTTCTGACGAGACCGCTTCGGCAGCCCGAGGGCTGCCTTTTCGAATATTTGGCAAGGGCTCCGAGACGCTCCTTACTCTTCATCCAAACGTATGGTGTTTACCGCTCTAGGGCCATCCTCTTCGTGGTTCTCTGACGATACCGGTCACCGATCGCAGTGAGAGTACTGACTAGTACAGCGATGATATCGCAAATCAAATGAAAATTATTGACCTTTGCTCCTATAACGTTGAGTGATAAGCATTATAGCCATCTGGAGGGGCCTGTATAGATGCATTACCCATCTACCCTCTTTGATTAGACGCACTTGACTCACTTATTATGCTCATTTCTTTGCGGTACATCATTTATATGGCCATAAGATTTCTTCCTTTCGAGACGCAGGATGTATCGAATGTTGAATTTACGTGTGCATATATACATATATATACTGATACATTTTCAGGTTACGTATTCTGATGAAAAAGGGAAGTAGACTCCGCTGATGACTCGCCAAATAAAAACCATCCTTAGAAATCGTCCAGTCCGGGTCTCTTATCCCTAAACCAGCATCGTCGATCTTCATCGTGGCAGAGTGTAAACCGAGGACGACGACCGATGTGATTTTTCCGGCCGATTATGGCGTCGCCATTCCGTCGTAGGAAGAAAAGCTCGCGCGCTTAGCTCCGGAATACCAAAATGAACAGTAACGTTCTTTTCCCCCAGGGTAGCTGGCAAAGAAACGAAGGACGGCGATCTCTGGGGTGACAGCCCTTCGTATACCTATCTTCATGAACCTCGGAACCCGTCTCCCGGATTTCTATGGGAAGGACGGTACCGCGGGTCGGTTTTGTCGAGAAACTTCTAGAAGGTTCTATATAGAACGCAGATAGCTAGTAGCTATGTAGATAGATATAAATAAGTGCAGCGCATTCGACATGGGATTTGAGCAGGGTCGAATAATATGATAACGTAGGTATGAGGTGGAAGGGAAAAGAGACATGCAGAGGATGAGTGTATGAATAGGGGAGGATGGGTTGCTCGCGGTGGCGTCGGATGGCGTCGGCGACAGCCGGCAGAGCCCCGTCGTCGCCGTCGACGGACGAAACGACGGACGAACCGACGGACGACGGACAAACGGACGAAGGGGCAGGCAGGCAGGCAGGCAGGCGCCGATCCGACCGAGCGCCGCTCACTTCGACGCCAACCAAAGCGACGACGACCAATGCAAGAATACTTCTTCTGCTGGCACCGTTTGGGGGTAGGAGGTGGCGTTCGTCGGACGCCAAGCAGGAGGGCGCCCTGTCCTGGCGCTCTCCTATGGCACCATGTACACCGTCCTTCTCTCTTTCCTACACTCGACGGTCCTGACCAACACGTTCAATGGAGTAGCTCCATCCCACTGTTTTCAAGTAACACCGATAGTCTCTCTATCTCTGTCTCTATCTCTCTGCTCTCTTAGTCCCTCTGTCTCATGCTCCTCTACGTATCTCCTTGTCCTGGACTAGCCTACACACCCTCCTTGTCTCTTCATCCTGCACCACACATCGCCTCGGGCGCGGACGACGGCTCCAGCGAGGGGCGCCAAGTGTTTTGATGCTTGTTACGTGAGGGGAACTTGATAAACAACAAGATAGAGTAGAACGGACTTAGACTACCCCTCGTGCACGGACCGACTGGCTACGCTTACATCGTTACGAATATATCGATGACCCGACACCCTACCACTCTACCCTCACCCTGGCCACCCATTTCTTCTTTCACTTTACGCCCCATCGTGGATAAAAGTTTTTTTACCATCCTTCATCTCTCTCGATTCACTTCTCCCTTTCACTCTAGGTTTTAGTCATTAACTACTCAGAGGGGTTGATGAGTTCCTAGTGGTACTGGATCCTTGACTCTAGGTAGACATCACGTGGCCTCGAGAAGACTCTATAACTCGGCGCGCACTTGACGAAAATAATCCTCGACTCTGGAGCCGATGGTTGGTACCCTGGTTCGAGAAAATTTTCTGCACGAGACTGCCTATTTAGAATGCTAGTGATACTGAGAATTATTGTTGCAGACGTTTTGTCCGAGTGTTAAAAAAAATTTATTATGAGAAATAGCCGTGCACCAAGGTGATTCTGACGTCTCATTGTTACCAGTTACAAACATCGGATGATAAACGCGTCAGACGTCCCAGTCTTAAACACGACTTGCGAGATGACTAACAATGAGTAGACAATGCGGGTAATTAGCGTGACACTGGGTAAGCGTTATGAAGTCACTTTCTGACGCTGTATGATCGATTAACGTGCCAGCCCAGGAATCAAATCAAGGATCACGCCTTGGCCGATGACGCTCTCTGCCCGTCAGCTACACGACCGGAGAAGGTCGCGTAACAAACATCATTTCTACGAGGATCGAAACTCCGGTGCGACGTTGCGCGTATCTGTTCCTGGAATCAATTGTCAAGCATCACCAAGTCGCGCCTCCAAGTCATCAGTCGAGCGTTGCGGAGTCATTCTCGCTCGTATTACATCAGAGTAAAATCTTTCGGGAAGACACGGATGTGAGCACACGATCGGGATCCAAGGAAATTCCGCCAAATGGCTACCAGGGGATGTTTCAATACCATAAGACACCCCTTAACTACGGGAAATGACTATAAGTCCAAGTAGAAAATCGTGGTTGGAAGTTGGGCGAAAGTGCGATGACAATAACGAAGCGCTTCTGTAGATATATAGATATAGATGAACAAGAGTCTTTGTCTATAGGAAATGCTGCCGAGTATTGCTGAGAGAATTTGCGAGTTTGGCACCCGGGTCTTTGGGGAGTTAGGGTGGGATTGGGTTGAATACAGGGAGTTTGGCAGTTTGGGTAGGGTGCTTGTTAAAAATATTTGCGCGACCAGTCGGAGACTTCCCTACGTCTGTGCGGGTATTTGTAGGGGGCCAACAGGAGGGATGTTTCTGGCCTCCCCCCTGCTTTAGCATGGCTGCCCGAGGTTTTCGTCTGCACTTGGGTTTGCCGCCGCCACTACTACCGACGCCAGTAGCGACGCCGTCGTCGTCGTCGTGCCGACGTCGTCGACGACGACGACGACGTCGTGGTGCCATCTCACACTGATGCAGCCACTGTGGCGCTGTGATGTGGTGTGGCAACACACCGGAGCATAGATACAATAAATGGCGTCAAGATCCGCGTCGCCACGACCTGGCGCGCCGGTTGTCGCCGCGATTCGCGCCGCGGCCACCCTTACAAATAGGGGCGCGCGCTCCCACGCGGCCAGTACCCGAGCCGACATCGGGTTCTTTGCGATTCTTTCTACTCTCGTACGATTCTGAAAACCTTTCATTCCACCGAGTCTCATGCTTGGATCTAGTCGTTACCGTGTATCTAAAACGTTATTCTCACCACTTTGGAAAATCTTAGGTATATTGTTATAAACTCTTTTTCATGAGTTTTATTTTGTTTTAACGTATGTTATTCGCTTGGTCTATTGTCAATTGTTTACTGTAGTGTTAAATATGTTTCATAGGGGGACTGTGCTAGGTCGACATGGTGAAAGTGTTGGTGTACTGTCAGAATAATTGTTTGTTGTGAATTGTCAATGAAAATCATAGTGAGAAAAAGTCTGTATCACAGGTGAATAATTGCAGCAATACTGTGCGTTTCACACTTTTAACATTACTTAATTTAGATGTCTGGCGCTTGACAGTTTTGACAAAGGATTATGGTGACAGTGCAATAGTGTATCCATATAGTCCTGTTAAGATCATATGCTTTTTTATGGGAGAAGCGTATAACAATACCAGCACTGTTCTCTCTACATTTGCAAATTCATATAATTTTTATCTGATCACTAAATAGTCACGTTATACAGTCTATTTAACATACTTCAATTGTACATGGTATAAATAATCGTATTTACTCATATCCATCGCAACACGTTAAACGTTCTGTTTTACACATCGTACCGCTAGTCACGAAGTAACTCAAGTATTTGCCAATGTTTAAAGCAATCATGATTCGGCAATGTGTATTTAAGTCGCCAAAACGACTGGTTATAATTGAAGCACCAAAGTTCCTTTAAAAATATGCCTAAAGGCTCTTAAGCTTTTCTTTCCAATTTCCCATTATCCTATTTTCCACGTCCGTCACTCCCCTCGTGGCGACTCTTCGAACTACATATTTGAACCAGTGCGCAGCGCATGCGCATCAGACGAGCCAATGAAACAAGTTTTCGCCGAGTATTCGCAACAAGTAGATCTCAAAGGGGTCCTTTGACCGTGAAAGTTTTAACGACAAAAAGCGTTAAAGGGTGCTGAGAAAAGTTTTAATCTCGTCGTAAGAGGCCACGTTGAAGCCACGGTAATCTTCCGTCTATAAATAATAGTCACAGTTATTCAGTATGTCACTTTGAGAAAAGACATTTACGCAATATCCATAGGTATAACAGAGGAAAAATGCATCGAAGGAATAGCTGAGCATCAGTCAAAGTCGATAGGGGAATTTCCATTAAAATATTGACTTCTTGTCTAGCAGCAGACAGGGATGACAGGATCCACATGTAAGATAAAGTACACAAGTATCTACGACACATACTGAACATCCTGATATGCGAGTTTGCATTTTTTTAGGTAAAGAAATAGCCTCTCGTTCAGCGATATAAGCTTGGTTATTCCCAGTCAAGAAAGGTTAGTTTGCTGTTTGTTTTGCGTGCGGACCTACATAGGTACATATATAGATAGCTAAGTAAAATAGAGAATGACAGAGAGAGAGAGAGAGAAACTCCAGGAGGCACCGTGGAAATGTTTTCATTGGTGTAGCGCGTACCGGCGTCCCAACGAGGAAGGTAGTGGCGGTTACAGTATATGTAGAGAAGCAGAAGAGGAGAGGCTGAAGGAGAGGAGAGGAAGGAAACTTCGAGAGAGGGGAGCTGGCGCCTACATCAGCGGATCGAGTGGCGCCAGCGCCAGGACCGGCCCGCGACCGCCGATATCACACAGGAAGTTACGAGCCGCACCTGTCCCATCATCCTATCCCTACCTCGTCCTGGCCACGCCACTACTTCCAGGGCCGTCTTCTACATTACGTGGTGCAGGTGCGCCTTGGACAATTTTAAACGTTGCTACCCAGGATCCACTACTTCCGGTTTCCCACAGCTTGCCATTTACAATTAGTATACACCTCTGGGCTATTTTATTAGTGGAACGAAAGACCCTCGTGTTGTTTACGAAACTTTTTCATCCTGTACGGGTACGTCTAATAGGTCGATTGACTCGTGTGACTTGGCTTACGTCCCTTTGCGAACCATTGCTGTTCTCTTGGTGCGTGTATTGAGCGCCAGGAAGGATCGTTAGAGCGTCGACGATCTCGGCGAGATGTCCCAAGAATGGCGCCAACCGCTACGGAATGGTTGCGGGAATGCGAGTAATTCTCGTGTTTGGAAATAGAATGAAATAAAAGCAGCGAATGAATGAAGCGTGGCGATCGCGGGTTTAGAGTCGACCGTTGCATCGGGATATGTTTGTATTCTTCTTGGTGTGTATATATATATATATATATATATATATATGTGCGTAGATACCGAGTCGACTGATGTTATAGACTTTAGGAGTCATTTAATAACCAAATAATACAGAATTGATATATTGGGATGATATTACTTTATGAAGATTTGCAATATTGTTGTAAATATATATTTCATGGGTTTACTTTTACCTCGTTAAGGACTGTGATGGATTTCGGTTATAAACAAGGAACCTTGATGGGATATTAATTGGGATATAGAATTGTGGTAGGGAACGTGGATGTGGACGGCCCTGAATACTTTACCGACCTTACCGGCAGGACAGACTGAAGTGCTGTGCAAAAGAGAGAGTGAGAGATGTCGAGTGTGATTAAGCGAGAGTGAGAGAGATGGAGAGGAGAGACTCCTTGCTTCGGAGGCCAGACGGCTGATTACTGACTGGCCAGCGCGATCTTCCTCAGCGCCAGACGCCAGACATACATACATATCTAAATAGCTTCCTAAATTCTATGTCATTTGAGAGTGAAATACAAAATGAAATAACGTGTCTAGACGACGTGCGGAGAGGGATACGAATGGATCCGAAGAGTTTGTCTGTTGTCCGACATGCGATGAATTAGATTTACCAGGGAGAAAAAAAATACTGTAAAAGTGTGCTTTACGCGAGTTCCGTCATTCTTAATAATGATTTTAGGTTTAACCTATGTCCTTATAACGCGATCTCTTTTTTTTATTACTTTATTTTATTTGGAACTTTTTTTTATTTAACAAGCGTATTTAGTAAATAATAAGAACGAATTTATACGATGAAATTGACATGAAGTTTGATAAAAATTATTCAAACACAATTTCAAGGCATTCCAGCTAGGATAGAATTTTATATTTTTGGAACGAGATGCGATTTAGGTCACGGGCTTACGTTCTTCCCTGCTTTTCGAAATTTCTTAAGAGCTGATTGTCGATGAGTGTTGCGTTCAGGGTTTTACGTGTGAGAAGTATTTTTCGTGTGGATTTACGTAGTTTGAGAATTTCTTTTTCGGGGGGATTTTTAATTATAAAATCGTCCGCGAACGACACGACGTACAGCGCCTCAGTTGCCAAATCTTGTTTGGGTATTAACAAAACGAGATTTCTAAATTTAGAAATTTTATGATCCACGATCCTGTCGCATATTCTTTTAGCAAAGTCGCTAATTCCTGTCCTATCTACATAACGACTTTCCGAGAGAGAAAGAAGGAAGCCGGTTGCGTTTGGAATAAAAACGAAAAAGAAAAACGTATTTCCTTCGATTATTTTATGTTTTCTTAGTCAAAAATAATCTTTTCTGAAACATCCCAAGCAACGACAATAATATAATAAAAAGTGAAAACTTTCTGTTGCAGGTTTGGCAATGCCACAGGTGCGCCGTGTTCACGGCTAACCGTGTAAGTATTATATATACATCCAACCCAGCAATAACGGCGCTTCCCTTTGACTCGCCGCTCGGTCTTTGTCATTTAAAAGTGGACGTGGGTGTTTATGAGTTATCGTGACTGAAATTCGCTTTGGAATGTTGACCCCTAGCGGGGCAGAGGCGCTGGCGTTGTCACTGAACGCTGGCTCCACAGAGAGGCGCTGGCGTCTGTCTGCTCGACCGGCCGGCCGGCCGGCGACCGCCCCCAACTTTAGACGAGTCCACCTTGCATTAACCCTTCATACGTTACGTTCGCTTTGAATTCGTATGATGAAAGATATCATAAAGTCCCTAACCATCCAGAAAATTTGAGAAGACAACCCTAATGTCTTGTTAGAATGGTACGAGAAAGCATTCCGTTCTCCAAATCGAAATTGAGTTGGAACTCTCAATGTATATATGTAAAATGCGCAAGCGCATAGTAAACCAGTTCGCTATCTCGCGAGAAACGTAAAGCAGAGGCTATAGCATCGATCGATAGATCTTTCCAGTAATACTCGTCACGCTAGTAACAAGTGTAAATTAATAAGAAGGCAATTGAATCGATTCTATACGTACGCGCTAGATAATCCCTAAAGGAGGCGATGCGTAATCAAGAGATAATCCAGGAATCATGTACTGATTAATAAAAAGAAGCAATACATTGAAAAGTACGTGCAGTAGGTAAAGTCAGTAAGTTCAGTGCGTATGGAACACAGAGGAGCGGGGCTACCTGCGAGAGCAGTGGAAGGAAGCGCCTCTAGCGGCGAGCTAAGGAACGATCGCGGCCATGTTTAACAATCTCCCTTGTGTGTTTAGTATGCTGCGGTCGGTGTATCGGCGCGCCGAGACGAGACGGACGGGACGAGACGAGACGAGACGAGAGGCGGTGGAGGTCGTGGTGCCGACGGAGGAGGCAAGTATGTGTTCATGACGGAGACCTCGTGCGTACTGGCCGAGTCGAGCTGAGCCACGAGCGGAGCCGTGGCTGAAACCGCAATCGTCCTGGTTGGCCCCATAACTCGGTATTCGTGGTGCGCGGCTGCCGCGGTCGACAATGTCGCGCGACTGATCCGCGCCAGTCGTTCAACACCAGAGAGATAGTGAGGACGGAATAGAGGTAAATAAAACTAGTGTGTGCACATGTGAGATAAAAGCCGCGGTCAACTAATACGAGGAGTTTACAATAGTTTTATATTGATATAGTGAGCCGACGGAGAAGAGACGTCTTTTACTCGAGGAGAGGATACCGTGCGTGCCCTCGGACTCTTCTTTAGTTCTTCGGTACCTACCTTGCTCTCTTGCTCTCTCTGGCACGCGCCTTACATTTCAAGAATGTGACAGTGCGTTCAAAGCATAGCGTGTTCATCCTCGCGCGCGGATACACACTGCGCGTATGGTGTTAGGTTATGTATGTCTGGTGTATTTAAAAAATGTTCATTGGTGCCCGTAAACCGATAAAGAGTGATCGGTATAATATTGGCGTGAAGGTGGTGTTATGTGGTGCCGGTGCGGTGGCGGCGAACAGAGCGAAGGAGCTGCAGCAACGCACTTCCATGTACGCCGTCCTTTTGGCATGCGTGCGAGCACGGGAGATCTTTGACCAAAAATCATCTATCCTCTACAATAACATTGCTCGTGCATGTTTTATATTCATACCGCGTGAAGTTGCATCTCTTTTCTTTTAACGGGAAGGAATTTAAATATTCATAAAGACAGAGAAGAAAAGAAAGAGAGGGAAGAAACAGTTTTACCCTTGAGAGAACAAGATCGCGCTCTCTCTTATCGCTACTTTTTTCTCACTTCCTTTTTACTTGAATTTTCATATTTAACGTTGTCGAATTAATCGCTGGTGTGATATACCCTTCTATGTAGACCAGAGCGCTCAATGTAAATGTAAATGAAGGTTCAAGGTGGCGAAGTGATCCATTCGTACGTGAGTGTAAATCTTGTGGTTTCGCGTGTATAAAGCATAGGACACATAAGTTGGTTAATCGTGAAAGATTTGAAATCTTATTCAAGAGATATCTACAAATTCCGACAGGATAAAAACTTCAGTGTAAGTCGTGAAACCTCAGGCATATTATAGGCGCCGTGAATGACCTGGAGACGTTGCTCATACAGCAAAGTGACCCGCCGCTTCTAAAGCCATAATAACACATTGAAATATCAAAGGTTCTCCAAAGTTTCCATTGAACAATCGGTGCACTGGCTGAAGGTACATCCCGAGTATCAGTCTCAGAACGGAGAAGTATAAGAATCGGAAAAAAGTTGAACGGGACGTCGCCGTGTGTTACGTTTCGAGTGGCGTGCAGTACGTCCACCTCGCTCCTCGCGTATAGCTGCACTATTTTCAGACTGGGTACAGCGGAAAGAGCGCGATTATAGCCGTTCCTCGAAATTGCAGGAGGAAAGAGACAGTGAACGAGGGAGAGTGACACATGATAAAAAGATAGAAAAGCCAGTGGATTAGCTCTTGAATAGTCGGTTGTGTTTTTCATTGTTGTTACACGTATATACCGTTTATATCTGATTGGTAGCTCACGTTCCTCTGTCCCAGGTCGAGACTTTTTCAATAGCGATAAGAAGAAGAAGAAGAAGAAGGTATACCCATTGTGGGCTCTACATCGTGGCACGAACTCACGAGTAGCGTTGGTGCCGAGTGTGCATAATATTCTTCGCGGCTACGTTGAACAGTACTGGCCCCCAAATGCACAACCGGGAAATCCTGTTTCATGTTCATGTTCTGGAGCAAACGGACGGTGCTCACTAGACGTCTTCTAAAGGCCAAGGTTCGCGGGGAGCATGAAACCGAGTGTGAAACTCAAGAGGATCATTTTTTCGTTGCGAACGGTAACAGTACGAGCCAAGTGCGAGCACGGGCATCCTCCTCCTCGTCCACCTCCTGCACGAGGGTTCATCACCAGGCTTACCAGGGTAGAGACAATGCCGAGGATCCCGATCGTCTACTGAGGTGCAAGGAGCTGCTCAAGTCTCTGAAGGAGAATCAGCTGGAGATGCTGCTCGCCGCCGTTGAGAGTTACGGGGCCGATCTAAGCTCGTGCGTCCTGGTGCCGAGGAGGCACGTGCTCATACCCGAGGACGAGGAACAGTACTATTATCAGGAGCAACACCACCAAGAGCAGACACATTGGCCACCCTCGCCGCCAATATCCCCAACCTCACCAACTCGGCGAACCCAGCAGCAGCAGCGTCTCTCGCCGACGGAGGAGCGCAATCCGGCGAAACCAGTTCGAGACCGATGTCGAGGTCCCCGAACTTTGGATTCGTCGCCTCTTCTCGATCCGCACCTGCTCTCCTGCCAGATCTGGCGGTGGCCGGACCTCGCCCACTCTTCCGAGCTTAAGAGACTTCCCGTCTGTCATTCCGCTAAAGATCCTGTATACATATGCTGCAATCCCTATCACTGGAGTCGGCTCTGCAAACCTGGTAAGTTTCAATGTTTTTTTCATCGACTTCTCTCGTTGCTCCTCCTTCTCTCTACCCGCCCCCCCCCTCTCTCTCTCTCTTTCTCATTCACTTATTCACTCTCTCTTCCCTCTCCCCCATATCTCTCTTTCTCCTCAGTCTTCGTTATCGTCTACTTGGCAGTGCTCCTCTCTCCGCTCTCCGACTCTGGGTCCTCTCCTCCTCATGGCACTCCTCGTCGTGTCCCGCCTTCACTTCTCCAGCGAGACCGACTCCCCGCTACTCTTTTACTGCTCCAGCTGTTTTCGCGAACAGCGACTCACTTGTTTGGTAAAGCCTCCGTGCACGTATACGTATACTCGGGCGGCTTGGTTCGACGGATCGTGCCACGATACGAGTCCATCCAGATCGAATTGCAAGGTGTAGGAGCGACCGTGTATACACACGCTAATGAATATTACTATGGAGAGAGGATCGGTTAACGTGATATCATCGCGCCCGAGAAAGTATCCTAAGATATTCTAGTAAACATTCACACGTCTTTTACACAGGACTGAAGAGGGAGGCACTTGGAACGGTATTTCAAGTAGTCTAGATCTGCTCCGAAGTACCAAGCACGCATTGAACCGGCGAATGATTCATCTGTATATTCATACTTAATACAGGAAGATTCTTCCTGCCCGCTAGGTGTGCTTTCAAACCCTAAACGGATTGCGCATTCGCAAATGCCAAGGTTCTAAGACGCATCTGCATTATTTACCTAACGAAGTAACCGGCCGTTATTTAACTTGGTTATTGTGACAGGGTAAACGGCCACAATAATTGTCACCTGCTCTGTCCACTAACGAGCCTAAGGACTCGGGTCAACAGGGGTCGGCAATTTATTGTCTATCGACCACCGAAAGTATTACCAGCCCGTCTACCGGTCTGTGCAAATACACCGGCAGCCACGGGTGAACCCAGACGAACCTTAAGGATCGAAAGAAACCAGGTCTACTCGTTTGTAGTATTCAGGCAGTGGAAAACCTCGGACCTCCTTTGCCATCACGGTAGCCGGCTGGCTAGCTCATGCCTGTGTTATTAGGATTGGACTGGTTTGATTTATTAACGATATCCTTCATGTTAATATATATATATATATATATATATATATATATATATATATCTGAAAGACCGGTAACATTGCTCGCATCGGTCTGTCTTATATGTGTATTTTAAAATCATGCCTCTGCCCAGGGCAACGTTTATTTTCTTTTCTCAACCTATTGTCTCACTGGTTTTTTAATACGTCGCGCCACGTCATTGTCAATAGGATTTTGAAATCCGCGCGTTTTCCGCCGTCGAGGCACACTAAATATTTGGGAGCCACCTATAAATATCGTGCGCAGACATCGATCCGTTCCTTAGCGATTATGCTTTTCGTATCTTCGTACGGGAACGAAGCGTGCGCTTAGAATTTTCCGGAAACAAACGAATCGGCAGTCCACGTCGATCGGCGATGTTTTTATTAGTCGACGATTAATCAGACTCGATTCGAGGTCTCTTTCGGGTTCGATGCCACTGTTCTGTCTATTAGTAATGCCAATAGACCTCCGTGTGAAGGTAGCTTAAAGGTATTCGAGGATCGCTTCAACCATTCCACGCTCATACCAGGTCGTAAACTCTTGTCTCGACAATACCTATCGGCTTACTCATATCGCTCAAGATATTCCTGGAGTCTAGTTTCGCCCCAGGTAGCCGCTAGACTTTTGAAAGTATTCTATGCCGAGCAGCAACACCTGCTGGAATCTGACCTGGGGCCTGGCAGTCTCGGCCTGGATTTCCTTCAGTTCCGAAATATTCGCATACCACGAAGAAACAAAAAAGTTTAGATGAATATAGATATACGTGCGTATACACTGCGAGTTATAACGATACCCACGCTATCCTACGTGGCGCGCAATGTCGGCAATTGTAAAAATTCATCCGCCCACGCGATAATCGCTCTTGGCAGCTCTACAGTCAGCTTCTTTGTGGATCTGATTAAGGAAACTTGTAAAAATTCGTAGTACAGCCTTCGCTCCTGACGTTAGCCAATTTTCGTTAGTCAAATAGATTTTTTTCCTTTTCTCTCCCTCCTTTAGTCCCATGTATTACAACAATTCGCTCGTCCACGTGTCTACCGTTCGTACGAGCTATGCTAAGCTTAAAAATAAAAGGACGCGTTACTCGAGTAGGTAAGGATCTCGGTAAGAAAGTTCGGGACTATATGGAACATAGAGAAAAAGTGTCTCGCAACCCAAGCGTAAAGATACGAGGTCGGACCCTTAGACGTAGCGTCCGCGAGGCGCCAGCATGCTTTTACGTAACGGCCCAGCAATCGTTTAAGCCGTCGGCGGGACTGTGTTCACCGACGTTCCCGTGTACTACCTCCCCTCCGCTCCCCGTACAAAGCGACCGGAAGGTAACCGGGCAACTAGACAGACGAGGACGTTCATGCGAGACGATATACATACGAGTCGAGCAGGTGACGACTTTACGTATGAAATAGAAGCGTCGCGACGTTAAAGCACTTAATTAATGTCCTCGTGATGGGAATACGCTTTAACATTCTTAAGCGTACACGCGTATTCTGCAAATTGTCATTCTAATGCCAGGTTACGGTGTATACTTATATATGCTGTGTATATATATATATATATATATAGTACGAGAAAGCCAAAGAACATAACCTAATCTACTATGTCCACTAGACACATATATACATAAGGGATATAGGCAGGAGCCAAGCAAGCGGCACTTACCAATAGCCGCACAATCAAAGTTATGGCCAGAAGGAAATGAATCTAAAAATAAAGCGTATATTGGGCGAGTCGGGTGCCGGCGAGCAGAGTGAAGCAAGAACGATGGGCCAGGAGGTGGTGGACCAGACGGTGAAGCGACGTGGTTCGGGGGGATATACTCTTGGCCATTCGGCGAGTAGGGAGAGAGAGAGAGAGAGAGAGAGAGAGAGAGAGCATGCTGCCGACACGGTAGAGGATAGCCGGGGCAGAGAGGGATTCTCGGGTCTCGGATGCTCGCCCGGCAGGAACGGCAGGAGAGGCAGGAGAGGCAGGAGAGGCAGGAGAGGTGGTACCCGGCGCCGCTGCGTGTCATTGCTGGCGCCAGCTAATTGTCGAGGCCAGCCGGCATAAGCCGAGCTGACCAAACCGAACGAACCGTGCATGCACTCGGGCAAGCAACCGTGGCAGCCGTTCCGTAGAGCCAGGCACGATACGGCCATTGCCGTATACCTTAACTCTTAGCCATTCATACACTCGGTCACTCTCGACACTCAGCCTGGGAAACGTGTGTTATCCTCACCCGTAACCTTTGGCGAACGGTGAGCTACCAAGGGAGACAGAGAGAGAGAGAGAGAGAGAGAGAGAGAGAGAAGGTATACCTCCCTTCTTCGATGCTTTACGAACTTTTATGCGCTTCGCTAAACCGGAACGAACGAATGCCCGACACGCACTTTGTACTTATTTCTTTCACCTTGATCTCTATTTGACAGATTAACGTATACGCATTGTTTTACTGGGAAGGTTACGAGTACAGTAATAACCTAAGCGGGCTTAGTGCGAATTGTTGGTATAACGAGATAACACTTGGCTCCACGTTCGCTGAGTTTAGAGATTTTAAGCAGACGATTGAAAAGGGTATCGATGGGTATCGAGAGAAAGTTATCTTCCTGGTGACGGAATACGTAACGCGATGGCTCATACTGATATAATTATTTTTGGGTATCGTTTGTTATCTGTACCTTACGAGGCTATCGGTTTATCTTGGATAAGAAGGGGAGGTATCGCGGCATAGATTTGCATCTTCGGGATGGTACTTCCTCTTGTTAACAGTGTATCTGTATTGTGTTCTACGGAGTAAGTTGATGCATGGCTTTTTTTTAACTGCAGACTCGTATATCGAGAGAATTTTTGGAAAAAGTGTACACAAGTATATGGGGGAGGCTAAGTCTGTACGTTGATTTCGAGGTTGGGTTCTCGATAAGGGATCGAGTACGAATGATCGTTTTCCCGTTTTCCGGTGGAATTCTTGGACGCCTGTCGCAAGGGCGTCGAAAGGCTCGATCTTGGGAGAGCTTCCCACCGGCGTCGCCAGGGGGACACTTTTCTTTTAACTCGTCCTATATTCCTCCGTCGTAATTGCGACAGCGGCATTACGTTACCTTGACGTTTTCAATATTCGCGCGCGCGCGCCGCTCTTAACCGGCAGCCATTCAGGGACCGATACGTAAAAGGACGAAAAACGACATACCGGTTTCACCCGGGAGCCAATAATAGAACCTCCGTTTTTGGTCCTGGAGTCTCTCCTACTATACCTAATGGTCGTCGGGTCTCCGCGTCACTCGTTACCCACATTCACGATACTTATTGTCCATTTCTATTTTTACACGAACGATATATTTTCACGTGATCGATTTATCCTATGACGTCTAGACTTCGAGTTTTTTTTTTTTTTCGTTTCTCATCGACCCAATAACTAATTGCATGTTTTCTTTATTAAATCGTTGAAAAACATTGATTTCTGTTTCAGAGTCGCCGCCACCCCCGTACTGCCTTATAGCCGACAGGCTCAGACCCGAAGGTGAGTTTTGATTAATTAAACCTTAAATAAATATCGTTGATCGTCATTAATTATGCATACGTAAGAAAAAAAAAAAAAAAAAAAAAAAAAAAAAAAAAGAGTTAAAACGAAGTAGATAAGAGATACGAAGAACGAGAAATTGAACGGTCAACTCGCTCGATTTCTCCATAATCAAAAATTCTGTATCCTTCTTTCGCGAAGGACATCGCGCAAACTCGATTTGCTGCTTTTGGCGGATTGAGTCCAACGATCATAATCGTCGCCGAGTCCTCGACGAGACGTTCTCGCGCACGTGAGAACGAGCCGTTGCGTTTTGTAAGGCGATACCGTTTCTAAGAACTATAGCTTGGTTTTCATGAGTATCGCCATTTCAGCGGTCGAGCTACGTACAAACATGGTGCTACGAGAGATCTTTTACTATTTATTCCGTGTATCTCTCTCTCTCTCTCTCTCTCTCTCTCTCTCTCTCTCTCTCTCTCTCTCGCACTCCATTGCTATCCAATTATTTTTCAACAACACTACCAACCCTCGTGCATCCTTCTCTCGCCCTCCTATATCCGCTATCGTACCGTCCTTCTCCTCGTCGTTACGACGCCAGTCCTTTCGATAGAGTACGAAACGAACCCGGTGGGCTCCTTCCGTAATTCGTCAATCTCCCTTATCGCGACCACTGACTCATCATGACCCTCGTCGCGTCTTGGACGATAACGATTAGTAATGGCAATTGCTGATTTCTCATTAAACCTCGAGAGAACGATATGTCCCTCTGGCGCGGCATGTTCTTCTTCACTGTATATATACAATTATACATATATATATTACAACGAGGTGCACGGCTAGCCCACGCTATAATTAATTTATCCACAGGCCGCCAGGCAGCGCTAGAGAGCTACAAATTAAAAAAAAAAATTATGAGGTCTGATCGGGATTCGAACCCGGTACTCTCGGACTACCAAGTCGGGCACTTACCATTGTGCCACCGAACCCACTGTCCGACCTGATAAGTTTTGTTTATTTGATGTTTGATCATTCCCAGGTGGTATCCCCTCTAGATCTGTAACGCCAGGTTACAATATATATACATTACTCCTACTGACCCATGGAGTGTATCATGATGATTATTCGATTTTCACTCTTTCATGTCAGACGGCATCTTTAATTGTCATTTAATTTTGACTCCGTTGGTATGGCTTTTTTTTTCTTTTCGTCTCCACGCTCCAGTATCAAATTCTAAACCGGTGCCTTTGCCCTGAACATAGGAGGAGATTGGTACGGTCTGTTAGTAGTATGCTTCCATTCTCTTGAAAATACTTAAGGCGCGTTCTCATCGTGTAATTACGGGGACCTCCTGTCGTCCGGTACCTTGGTGTAATGGCGATCGGTGTTTACGGGAAAGAGCGATACTGAAATGTCTCGAGAGAGACAGAGAGGTAGACTGGCCCATGGACGTTCAAGTGAGCCCCGGATAAATCAGTCTGGCTAGTACGTACGCGAGATGTGTGCCAACTTAATATGACGAAATAATAAATGCCCGCAGCTAGGAGCGTGTGCTCGCTGTGCTTATACTTATGATATACGCAGCCGACTACAGGAATACCATTACGCGTAGTGGTGAGGTCAATATCTTTTGTCGATAGAGTGGGGCGACGCATTCGAGTCTGACAATTCAGGGCGTTTCAATTTTTATCCACGTTCGAAGGGGCATTGAAATTGTCGCTTGCGATGCGAAACAATTAAACAAAATCGAGAGATAAGAGTGTCATCGAGAGGAACGAGGGACCACCGACGGTCTCAATGTGCAGTTACGTTGACAATAGCGGTATAAGGTTAAAATCGTTAATATAAAAGGCCACTGATCGCTGTCTCCAATGGCAACGGGTACGGAACTTCCAACTGGGGCATTCGGCGTCGATCAAAAGTCGACGCGCGTCAATCCCACTATGGAGTCGTCACGAGGCGTTATTAAACGACCCAAAGGCGAACAAGGCTCTGACATTTGCCGGCGTCAATCAATTCCGCGTAAAGTAGCGCTCATTGGCGGCCATGATTTACAAGCGGATACATCGCGCGGCGTAACCAGCGTAAATAAGCAAACGTCGTGAAGTCGGCGCCTCTCGCTATGGCGTTTTCGATGGTCAGTGACTTCAGAGCGACGCTTCGCGAAACACCCAATGGCAATGACGCAAATCGGTTCTTATCGCTGGGTGTATAACACAGCGTCTAACTTGGATCTGCGATCTTGTTTCAGTCGTTAAAATTTTCGGCTAGATAATAACGTCTCGGTTGTGCGCATTATCGACCGAGATACCTTTTTCTCGTGGATATTCAAGTCTCGACACGCACAAGGATACGTGCTGTACGTTAGGTTATGTTTTACCTTAGTGCCAGATAAAAGCTCGCATACCGAACGTATTTCGCTGATATAAAATGACATACCGAACGGGCTTTAACCGCGCGTATATACATACTTAAGCAGTGTTATGGCTTTGCCCACGTACGTATACGCATGTGGCTTTAGCGCCGCAAGTAACGCCGAGCTTACGTTAAGAGACTAGAGAGTGTGCCTACCAGTGCTACAGTACGTGTTGTTGTGGTGGGCGCCTGTCGCTTGCCGCCAGCCTTTATGCTTGCCTACTCGCTCTGCCGTCCTTGATATATCCCTCTCCTGTTTTCTCGACGGCTCGCCGCTTCTCCTTCTGTAACTTATACCACTAAGGAGAGCGAGGGACGGAGGACCGTGAGAGAGGGAGAGAGAGGGAGGGAGAGAGAGAAACGGTGATACTCCAGCACGCACTCCTCGGTCTGTCTAACCTCACCTCCTCTCCGTCTTACCCACGTCAACGGTGCCGCTCTGTCACACGCTATCTCTCTTAGGACTTTCCTTCTCTCTTTCTCGATCGGCTCCCTCTGCGAGTCCATGCTAGGCGGGAGTGGCTCTCTCGCATTCCAAGCCTCCTTCGCCATTACGTTACCACTAAAAATCAACGGTTTCCGGATTAGGAAAACTCTTGTCTCACGGAATTGTTTTTGCTCTTGGACGCCCTTAGCATCTGCCATGCCTTCCACGCGGAGTCCTTGATTGATTCGTACGAAATATTCACGCTCCATGTTTTAATACCAGAGAGCAATCCCAAGCAGACGGGGCCTTGCATATGGTGGAGACTACGTTGTTACTTGGGTGGTATCGACGATATTAGCCTGAAATCATTATCACCGATCGGATTCTCCCTCTAGGAATAAGTCTCGAAATATCTTCTGTTCTTGTCAGTAGGTATATACACGCGTATATACGCGTCGAGCCGTAATTCTCTAGGTACTGCGGGAGCCTTCGCTCCCGGGAACCCTGGACTTGGCATTCTCGGCAAGGAGCGCGCACACGAGTGACCTCGTAATAAACGGGCGGCCCTACGAATGGCATCGGGCAAGCGAGGAAACTCGCGTTGCTCGCGCCAATCGATTCTTAGAGCGTAAAGGAGGTTAGCGGACGATTCCATCGCGTTCACGTAGAACTACGATATCGGTATTACATGTACACTCCGCGTCTATTACACTTGGAGAATATGGCTTTTTAGATTTTAATACTTGTCGGGACTTATGGGTAATGGTGATACGACGGTAGCGCCACTGTCGGTCTTTTCGGCAATCCATTGAACTAATACTTTTAGTACGGGCTTGTATACATATTATATCTATGTAAACACGCCCGGTCAGCCGTTCATTCATCGATCTCATCGTGTTTGGGCCCGATCGGTAACCAAAAGATTAAAAAGATGTGATCATCACGAATAGACCTCATCACCTATGACCCTGGTTACTATACTTGCTTACTGGTTTGTTTGGTCACTTGGTAATATATTCCGTATGGATGGTTGGGCCTCGACGGTCCCAGCGCGGTCCAACGGCTCGGACGCCCTGGTCGGGGCCTCAATAACAGGAAATGCTTCTCCCGCAGGAATGGTCCAGGAAGATGGGGGCAAAGGGGGTACCTTTGGAATTTCGAAAAGAATGCGACCGCCTCTCGTTCGACCACTCTCTGACATCATCCTCTCTTTTAGTTAATGAATCTCGCCGTAGTCTAGAAGTGATTAGTTGGCCGATCCTTAGGAATTCATCCATCGAGGACACCCTTCACAATCCACCATAGTGTATACACGTATATAGAGTGTCGCTCTTCCTGTGGCATAGTACCTGCTTATATACACAGATACGCATACGTACACACTAGTTCCTCTTATTCTTCAGAATCCGTGAAGGACTTCTAGTTCACCCTCCTGCAGCATCTCAGACTCTCTGGGACCCACGAGACTATTTTTACTGTTCTACCTTGTCCTCGGACAATATCTCTCCCTCTCGGCACGACGATTATTTTCGATGATTCAGTCATTCTCCTTTGTCGTCGCGCAATACCCAATAGCGTCTTTTCGCTCATTCCGTCCATCCGATACATGCATTATTAATTCGTCAATTGTCATTGGAGATTATACGTTCGATCTTAAAAAAAAAAAAAAAAAAAAAAAAAAAATTTTTTTCCCCCGGAAAATTATTAAATTAAATGTATCCCTAAAAAAAAAAAAAAAAAAAAAAAAAAATCCACCGGTGGTAATCGAAGCTCAATAGTGACTTAATCGTATCTATACAGTCATCTTGTGTCATTGAAAAATTTCTCACGATCCCTTGCGAGGTCGTCGTCTTTGTCTTATTTTTTTTTTTCATACATCTCTTTACTTTTGTACAGTTCGATGCTGCGGAGGTGTGTACGCACCTTAAAGTTTTTTTTTTTTTTTTTTTTTTTTTTTTTTTT